>NC_092708.1:345645984-345959421 GCF_047496885.1 Scyliorhinus torazame
GGGGCTCAATCGCCAGTGCAAACAATAATGGGGACAGAGGACATCCCTGCCTCGTCCCTCTATGGAGCCGAAAATATTCAGACCCCGTCCATTCGTGACTACGCTCGCCATCGGGGCCCTATACAACAGCTGTACCCATCTAATATACCCATCTCCAAAGCCGAATCTCCTCAGCACCTCCCACAAATAATCCCACTCCACTCTATCAAATGCTTTCTCGGCATCCATCGCCACCACTATCTCCGCTTCCCCCTCTGGTGGGGGCATCATCATTACCCCTAGCAGCCTCCGTATATTCGTATTCAGCTGTCTCCCCTTCACAAACCCATTTTGGTCCTCATGGACCACCCCCGGGACACAATCCTCTGTCCTCATTGCCATTACTTTGGCCAGAATCTTGGCGTCCACGTTCAGGAGGGAAATGGTCCTGTATGACCCGCATTGCAGCGGGTCTTTTTCATTCTTTAGGAGGAGCGATATCGTTGCCTCTGACATAGTCGGGGGCAGCTGCCCCCTTTCCCCCACCTCATTAAAGGTTCTCATCAGTAGCGGGGCCAGCAAGTCCAAATATTTCTTATAGAATTCAACTGGAAATCCGTCTGGTCCCGGGGCCTTCCCCACCTGCGTGCTCCTAATTCCTTTCACTACTTCCTCCGTTTCAATCTGTGCTCCCAGTCCCACCCTCTCCTGCTCCTCCACCTTAGGAAATTCCAGCTGATCCAGAAAGCACATCATTCTCTCCTTCCCATCCGGGGGCTGAGCTTCATATAATCTTTCATAGAATGCCTTGAACACTCCATTCACTCTCTCCGCTCCCCGCTCCATCTCTCCCTCCTCATCTCTCACTCCCCCTATCTCCCTCGCTGCTCCCCTTTTCCTTAGTTGGTGGGCCAGCAACCTGCTCGCCTTCTCCCCATATTCGTAAGGATAGGATTTCTGAGCATCTGGAAAGACACTGCTTGATTAGGGATAGTCAGCACGGATTTGTGAGGGGTAGGTCTTGCCTTACAAATCTTATTGAATTCTTTGAGGAGGTGACCAAGCATGTGGATGAAGGTAAAGCAGTGGATGTAGTGTACATGGTTTTTAGTAAGGCATTTGATAAAGTTCCCCATGGTAGGCTTATGCAGAAAGTAAGGAGGCATGGGATAGTGGGAAATTTGGCCAGTTGGATAACAAACTGGCTAACCGATAGAAGTCAGAGAGTGGTGGTGGATGGCAAATATTCAGCCTGGATCCCAGTTACCAGTGGTGTACCGCAGGGATCAGTTCTGGGTCCTCTGCTGTTTGTGATTTTCATTAATGACTTGGATGAGGGAGTTGAAGGGTGGGTCAGTAAATTTGCAGACGATACGAAGATTGGTGGAGTTGTGGATAGTAAGGAGGGCTGTTGTCGGCTGCAAAGAGACATAGATAGGATGCAGAGCTGGGCTGAGAAGTGGCAGATGGAGTTTAACCCTGAAAAGTGTGAGGTTGTCCATTTTGGAAGGACAAATATGAATGCGGAATACAGGGTTAACGGTAGAGTTCTTGGCATTGTGGAGGAGCAGAGAGACCTTGGGGTCTATGTTCATACATCTTTGAAAGTTGCCACTCAAGTGGATAGAGCTGTGAAGAAGGCCTATGGTGTGCTCGCGTTCGTTAACAGAGGGATTGAATTTAAGAGCCGTGAGGTGATGATGCAGCTGTACAAAACCTTGGTAAGGCCACATTTGGAGTACTGTGTACAGTTCTGGTCGCCTCATTTTAGGAAGGATGTGGAAGCTCTGGAAAAGGTGCAAAGAAGATTTACCAGGATGTTGCCTGGAATGGAGAGTAGGTCTTACGAGGAAAGGTTGAGGGTGCTAGGCCTTTTCTCATTAGAGCGGAGAAGGATGAGGGGCGACTTGATAGAGGTTTATAAGATGATCAGGGGAATAGATAGAGTAGACAGTCAGAGACTTTTTCCCCAGGTGGAACACACCATTACAAGGGGACATAAATTTAAGGTGAAAGGTGGAAGATGTAGGAGGGATATCAGAGGTAGGTTCTTTATCCAGAGAGTAGTGGGGGCATGGAATGCACTGTCTGTGGAAGTAGTTGAGTCGGAAACATTAGGGACCTTCAAGCAGCTGTTGGATAGGAACATGGATTACGGGAAAATGATATAGTGTAGATTTATTTGTTCTTAAGGGCAGCACGGTAGCATTGTGGATAGCACAATTGCTTCACAGATCCATGGTCCCAGGTTCGATTCCGGCTTGGGTCATTGTCTGTGCGG
The DNA here is from genome assembly GCF_047496885.1 of Scyliorhinus torazame. Taxonomy (NCBI): domain Eukaryota; kingdom Metazoa; phylum Chordata; class Chondrichthyes; order Carcharhiniformes; family Scyliorhinidae; genus Scyliorhinus; species Scyliorhinus torazame. Next base: position 345,648,245 of record NC_092708.1, read on the forward strand.
AGTCTGCACGTCCTTCCCGTGTCTGCGTGGGTTTCCTCCGGGTGCTCCGGTTTCCTCCCACAGTCCAAAGATGTGCGGGTTAGGTGAATTGGCTAATGATAAATTGCCCTTAATGTCCAAATTGCCCTTGGTGTTGGGTGGAGGTGTTGAGTTTGGGTAGGGTGCTCTTTCCAAGAGCTGGTGCAGACTCAAAGGGTCGAATGGCCTCCTTCTGCACTGTAAATTCAATGATAATCTATGATTAATCTAGGACAAAGGTTCGGCACAACATCGTGGGCCGAAGGGCCTGTTCTGTGCTGTATTTTCTATGTTCTATGTTCTATGTACACCCTGTGCCTTCCTCCACTGTGCCTCTGCATTGCCCGTAGTCAGCAAATCAACTTCTACATGTAGCCTTTGCCTTTCCCTGTATAGTCCCTCCTCCGGTGCCTCCGCATATTGCCTGTCCACCCTCAGAAGTTCTTTCAGCAACCGCTCCTGTTCCCTACCCTCCTGCTTTCCTTTATGTGCCCTGATTTATATCAGCTCCCCTCTAACCACTGCCTTCAGCGCCTCCCAGACCACTCCCATCTGGACCTCCCCATTATCATTGAGTTCCAAGTACCTTTCAATACACCCCCTCACCCTTAAGCACACACCCTCGTCCGCCAATAGTCCCATGTCCATTCTCCAGGGTGGATGCTGTTCTTTTTCCTCCCCTATCTCCAAGTCCACCCAATGTGGAGCGTGATCCGAAATAGCTATAGCCGTATACTCCGTCCCCGTCACCTTCGGGATCAGCGCCCTTCCCAAAACAAAAAAGTCTATCCGTGAATAAACTTTGTGGACATAGGAGAAAAACAAAAACTCCTTACTCCTAGGTCTACTCAATCTCCAGGGGTCTACTCCTCCCATTTGCTCCATAAAGTCCTTAAGCACCCTAGCTGCTGCCGGCCTCCTTCCGGTCCTGGACCTCGATCTGTCCAGCCCTGGTTCCAGCACCGTGTTAAAATCTCCACCCATTACCAGCTTCCCCGCCTCTAGGTCCGGGATACGTCCTAGTATGCGCCTCATAAAGTTGGCATCATCCCAGTTCGGGGCATATACGTTCACTAAGACTACCGCCTCCCCCTGTAATTTGCCACTCACCATCACGTATCTGCCCCCACTATCCGCCACTATGGTCTTTGCCTCAAACATTACCCGCTTCCCCACTAGTATAGCCACCCCCCTGTTTTTCGCATCTAGCCCCGAATGAAACACCTGCCCCACCCATCCTTTGCGTAGTCTGACCTGGTGTATCAGTTTCAAATGCGTCTCCTGTAGCATAACCACATCTGCCTTAAGTTTCTTTAGGTGTGCGAGTACCCGTGCCCTCTTTATCGGCCCGTTCAGCCCTCTCACATTCCACGTGATCAGCCGGGTTGGGGGGCTCTTTACCCCCCTCCTTGTCGACTAGCCATCCCCTTTTTTTAAACAGCTCCTCACCCGGTTCCCACGTAGCTGTGACCCCCCCAGGTGGCGCCCCCCCGCCCCGCCCACCCCACCCCATACCAGCTCCCCCTTCTCCCCAGCAGCAGCAACCCAGTTAACCCCCCCCCCCCACCCCCCCCCCCCCCGCTAGATCCCCCACTAGCGTAATTGCACCCCCCATGTTGCTCCCGGAAGTCAGCAAACTCTGGCCGACCTCGGCTTCCCCCGTGACCTCGGCTCGCACTGTGCGACGCCCCCTCCTTCCTGCTTCCCTGTTCCCGCCATAATTATCATAGCGCGGGAACAAAGCCCGCGCTTCCCTTTTGGCCTCGCCCCCAATGGCTAACGCCCCCAGCTCCTCCACCTCCCTCCCTCCCTCCCCCACAACAAGGGGAAGAGAGAAAAGTTACCGGGTCGCAGGTTAACAACTTAAAAATCATCTCTCCTCTCCTTTTTCCCCCCTCTTCGCCCCCCATATTCGCCCCACCACTTTGTCTCAAACGTTCTTTTTTTTTATATAACCCACTTATTCCAATTTCTCTTCGACAATAAATGTCCATGCCTCATCTGCCGTTTCAAAGTAGTGGTGTTTCCCTTGATGTGTGACCCACAGTCTTGCCGGCTGCAGCATTCCAAATTTGACCTTCCTTTTATGAAGCACCGCCTTGGCCCGATTAAAGCTTGCCCTCCTACTCGCCACCTCCGCACTCCAAACCTGATATACGCGGATCACCGCGTTCTCCCACCTACTGCTCCGAGTTTTCTTTGCCCATCTGAGGACCATCTCTCTGTCCTTATATCGGAGAAATCTCACCACTATGGCTCGGGGAATTTCTCCAGCCCTCGGTCTTCGCGCCATAACTCGATAGGCTCCCTCCACCTCCAACGGACCCGTCGGGGCCTCCGATCCCATTAATGAGTGCAGCATCGTGCTCACATATGCCCCGACGTCCGCCCCCTCTGCACCCTCGGGAAGACCAAGAATCCTTAAATTCTTCCTCCTCGCATTATTCTCCAGCCTTTCCACACACCTTTTATGGTGTGCCTCGTGCATCTCCGTCTTCACCACCAGGCCTTGTATATCGTCCTCGTTCTCGGCAGCCTTTGCCTTCACGACCCGAAGCTCCTGCTCCTGGGTCTTTTGCTCATCCTTTAGCCCTTCAATCGCCTGTAATATCGGGGCCAACAGCTCCTTCTTCATCTCCTTTTTAAGTTCTTCCACGCAGCGCTTCAAGAACTCGTGTTGTTCAGGGCCCCATATTAAACTGCCACCTTCCAACGCCATCTTGGTTTTTGCTTGCCTTCCTTGCCGCTGCTCTAAAGGATCCACCGCAATCCGGCCACTTTCCTCTCCTTTTTCCATCCGTGTCCAGGGGGGATTCCCTTCTGGTTTACCGCACAGTGCTTTTAGCCATTAAAATTGCCGTTGGGGCTCTTATTCAGAGCCCAAAAGTCCGTTCCACCGGGAGCTGCCGAAACGTGCGACTTAGCTGGTCATCGCCGCACCCGGAAACCGCCTTGAACTGTTTTCTGACTTCACTGAAGTCTCTAAGTTTCTGCTGTGCCACCGCTGAGAATGCTCGCAAAATGAAGTCCCCGTCCTCCCACGGAGCAGGTCTCACATCGCCACCTCCAGGACCTTCTAGCGATCTTTCAAGTTGTGAAAGTGAATTGTTATGGGCCTGGGATGTTGATTTTCCCTCGGCTTCAAAGACAAGATACAATGCCCTCTTTCCAGCTTGAAACATCCAGCCGTCATATCTGGCTTTAGGAAATGTGGTAGCCAGGTCTCAAAGAACTTACACTCCACTCCATCTGGCATATCGATGACCTGACATTTTATCTCTGGCTTCAGTTCTCCAGATCCTCCAGGATTCCTGACAAGCCATGCAGCTGGTCTTCCAAGGATTGAGTGCAATCTTTGGCTGAGGAAGCCACGTTTTTGACGTTAAGGATTCTTTCACCCTTTGATCGAGCCTTTTATTAGTATTCTGCAGTTCAGCCTCATGAGCTCTTATAGTTCTGCGTCAAGCCGAGTTGTCATCTATCACTCTGAATGTTCGCAGTCATCATTTGCAAAGCCTTCAAAAGTGCCAGGTCAGGATTAAAGCTCCTTTCCCATCTCCTGGTGCGGAGACCAGATGGAAAACTGTGTGGTAAACCACTGTGTTCTGATATTAGAGGTTGTACGGTAGAACCTGCAATACAGGTTCACCTGGGCCCCTGCATGCTAGCTCCGCCCAGGAGCCGGGTTATAAATATGCGTGGCCTGCAACTCGCAGCCATTTCGTCAGCTGTTGTGGGAGGCCACACATCTGATACCAATAAAGCTTCAGTTTGGATTCAACTTCGTCTCCAGTCAAATTGATCGTGCATCAATTTCTTAGTATCAGATTCTGAAGATGGACCTCCGGATTAAACCAGATCGCCTGCAGCTGGATCCACACGCAAGCGACGCCAGAAAGGACTTCCAGCACTAGCTAGCTTGTTTTGAAGCGTATATCAACGCGGCACCGACCCCTGTTCCAGAGGCTCAGAAGATCCAAATATTGTACTCCAGACTCAGCTCCAAAGTCTTCCCGCTGATCCAGGATGCGCCCAATTACGCTGATGCCATGACTCGACTCAAAGAAAATTATGAACAGAACACGAACACGCTCTTCGCCAGACACGCGCTCGCAACGTGTACTTAACTACCTGGGGAGTCAATCGAGGACTTCTGGAGGGCCCTGATCCCACTAGTTCGGGACTGTGACTGCCAGGACGTTACAGCTAAGGAGCACTCGGATCTCCTTATGCGGGACGCTTTTGTAACTGGGATTGGTTCTGATGTTATCAGGCAGCGGCTCCTAGAAGGGGCCACGCGTGACCTCGCAGAGACTAAAACACTAGCGCTCTCCATGACTGTCGCCCTGCGCAATGTCTAGTCCTGCGCCCCCAACCGCGCGGCCTACTCCTCCTACGCTTCATGGGCCCCACATGCAGTATCTCCCTGGCCTCCAGATCCCATCGCGTAGCGATCCGGGGGTACTGTACGGTCATGCTCACAGTCCAAGGCATAGGGTTCCACGGCTTTCGCCTCTACGTCTTCCCTAACCTCTGCGCTGCACTAATCCTCGGCCTGGACGTCCAGTGCAACCTCCAGAGCCTGACCATTAAATTCGGCGGACCCTTACCACCCCTCACTGTGTGCGGCCTCACGACATTAAAGGTTGATCCTCCTTCCCTCTTTGCCAATCTAACTCCAGATTGCAAACCCGTCGCCACCAGGAGCAGACGGTACAGCACCCTGGATAAGGCCTTCATCAGGTCCGAGGTCCAGCGGTTGCTTCGGGAGGGCGTCATCGAGGCCAGCAACAGCCCCTGGAGAGCTCAAATGGTAGTGATTAAGTCTGGGGAGAAAAACCGAATGGTCGTGGACTACAGCCAGACCATCAACAGGTACACGCAGCTCGACGGCTACCCCCTCCCGCGCATATCTGACATGGTTAACCAGATTGCACAGTACCGGGTCTTCTCAACGGTGGACCTGAAATCCGCTTACCACCAGCTCCCCATCCGTAAATCGAACCGGCCATACACCGCCTTCGAGGCAGACGGCTGTCTATATCACTTCCTTAGGGTCCCCTTCGATGTCACCAATGGGGTTTCGGTCTTCCAAAGAGAGATGGACCGAATGGTCGACCGGTATGGCTTGCGGGCCACGTTTCCGTACCTAGACAATGTGACCATCTGCGGCCATGATCAGCAGGACCACAACGCCAACCTCGCTAAATTTCTCCGCACCGCCACTCTCCTAAACCTCACGTATAACAAGAAGTGTGTGTTCCGTACAAACCGCTTAGCCATCCTCGGCTACATGGTCCAGAACGGAGTTCTGGGGCCCGATCCCGACCGCATGCGCCCCCTCATGGAGCTCCCCCTCCCCCACTGCCCCAAGGCCCTCAAACGCTGCCTGGGGTTCTTCTCATATTACGCGCAGTGGGTCCCAAACTATGCGGACAAGGCCCGCCCACTCATACAGTCCACTCATTTCCCCGTGACGGCCGAGGCCCAACAGGCTTTTGCCTGGATCAGATCTGATATTGCCAAAGCTGGAATACACACTGTAGATGAAACACTTCCTTTCCAAGTAGAAAGCGACGCATCGGACGTCGCCCTTGCCGCCACCCTCAACCAGGCAGGTAGGCCCGTGGCATTCTTTTCTTGCACCCTCCATGCCTCCGAAATTCGGCACTCATCCGTCGAAAAAGAGGCCCAGGCTATCGTTGAGGCTGTGCGACATTGGAAGCATTACCTGGCCGGCAGGAGATTCACTCTCCTCACTGACCAATGGTTGGTAGCCTTCATGTTCAACAACACACAGCGGGGCAAGATCAAAAATGATAAAATCTTGCAGTGGAGAATCGAGCTCTCCACCTATAATTACGAGATTAAACTCAACGAGCCCCCAGACGCCCTATCCCGAGGTACATGTACCAGCGCACAAGTAGACCGACTCCGGGCCCTGCACGACAGCCTTTGTCACCCAGGGGTCACTCGGTTGTACCATTTCATTAAGGCACGAAATTTGCCCTACTCCGTCGAGGAAGTATGGACAATCACCAAGGACTGCCAGCCTGTGCGGAGTGCAAGCCGCACTTCTACCGGCCGGACCGTGCTCACCTGGTGAACGCCTCTCACCTCTTTGAACACCTCAGTGTGGATTTGAAAGGCCCCCTCCCCTCCTCCGATCGACACACATATTTTCTCAATGTGATCGATCATACTCCCGGTTTCCATTCGCCATCCCATGCCCCGACATGACGTCTGCCACCGTCATTAAAGCCCTTAATTCTATCTTCACTCTGTTCGGCCTCCCCGCCTACATCCACAGTGACAGGGGATCCTCATTCATGAGTGATGAGCGACGTCAGTTCCTGCTCAGCAGGGTTATCGCCTCCAGCAGAACGACGAGCTACAACCCCCGGGGAAACAGACAGGTAGAAAGGGAGAATGGGACGGTATAGTGGGCCCTGCGGTCCAGAAATCTCTCGGCCTCCCGCTGGCAAGAGGTCCTCCCTGATGCACTACACTCCATTCGCTCATTACTCTGCACTGCTACTAACAGTACACCACATGAACGTCTTTTTGCCTTCCCCAGGAAGTCCACATCCGGGGTATCGCTCCCAACTTGGCTTACAGCTTCAGGAACCATGCTTCTCCGTAAACATGTGCGGCTCCACAAGGCGGATCCGTTGGTGGAAAGGGTGCACCTGCTCCACGCAAACCCACAGAACGCCTACGTGGCGTTCCCCGACGGCCGCCAGGATACCGTCTCCCTCAGGGACCTGGCACCAGCAGGTTCCACCCCCACACCACCCCCGTCGCCCCCGGCGCTACCCTCCCCTCCCCCGCTGCCCCCATCACCCCTCCAGGACTGTCCGTCCTCCCCCTGCCCACCCCCGTTGATGAAGAGGATTTGTTACACGCTCCCGGAGTCAACTTCGACCACGACAGCGCCCACATCGCCGTCACCACTTCGTCGATCCCAAAGGACCATCGAGGCGCCGGACCGGCTGAACCTCTGACCGGCCCGACGGATGACCAGAGACAGTTTTTTTACTGCTCTGAAAATATTAAAAATTGCTAATTGTATATAGCTTTTCGTTTTTTAAAAATTTGCAGGAGAGGAACAAGGAAGGTTGAATTAAAAAATTCTTATTTTGTTCTTGTGTTATCCTCTCCGTGCTACGACTTTCAGGCTGTTTCTGAGCGATCCCACTCCTCCTCCACATGCAGCTCACCGGGACCAGTATCTCCTTTTTTTTTCTTCGCTCCCTCTCCAGCTCCGTTGAACAGAGCTTTGGCACCTGGGCAGGGCCGAATTCGTGGGGCTTAAAGGATTAAAAAAAAATTTTTTTTTTTGAAAATTCCCCGGGACCCCCCCCCCCCAAAAAGCCGTGATTTTGTAGCTATGCGAGAGCATCTTTGCTGCGGCCGCTCCGTTCGCGATCACCGCCGGGAGTCTCGCTAATTGTATATAGTTATCCACCACCCCCGCCGGGCTCAATTTTAACAGGGGGTGAATGTGATAAACCACTGTGTTCTGATATTCAAGGTTGTACGGTAGAACCTGCACTACAGGTTCACCTGTGGCCCCTACATGCAAGCCCCACCCAGGAGGCGGGTTATAAATATGCGTGGCCTGCAGCTCGCAGCCATTTTGTCAGCTGCTGTGGGAGGCCACACGTCTGATACTAATAAAGCCTCAGTTTGGATTTAACTTCATCTCCAGTCAAATTGATCGTGCCTCAAACTGTTACCATTATAAACACCTCAATCTGTCCCACACACAAGATGGGGCCTGTGCTGCAGCTTATTACAAAAATGCCTGTAGTGATAGCATGGTTGTGTTGTAATGTACCGACTGACCACTAGGAGTCTCACTAGTGAACGTTAGAGTCAGGTGACCTCAGACTGCCTGAAGGGAGCTGGAGAGACAGGTTGCTTGTTCATGTTCATATTGTTATTCATCTGTTGTTTTCTATATAGTTTACCCAAAGTTAATGTTGGTAACTCGTTTATAGCTTTAGCCAGAAGTGTTCGTGTAAGTTCTGTAATATAAATCAGGCCAACTGACAAGAACATTAGAATACAGTATGTGCAAAATTTAATCACAAAGTTTTCAAAGCTTTTCAAATGCTTGGCAATAAATGTTGAGGCAATAATTTGAAATCATATTAAAACAGAAAACCAAACATCTCTGAGGGAGATGCCAGAATCAAGCATTTTACCCACTCCCTGACCATTCAGTGCAGGTGGCAGCCGCCGAGGGCAGCAGGAGATTGGCAGCAGTCGCTTCGTTGTTCAGCCACAAATTGAGTGGAGACTCAGAGCCGGAGCTGCAGGAGCCGGACGTCAGGGAGGGACAGAGAGGGGCAATAAATACAGGGGTAATAGGTTGAAAGGGATGGGTTCTGGGTATGTTATCAGAACTGAACTCAAGACCAATCTTGAAGGGCTGCCCTGGAGCTTGTTTAAATCATCTCGGGTTTGACATGGCTGACAAGGTGGACTTTTGGCATCGCCCCATTGGCCGGGGCCCGGGCTGCAGCGCTGTGTGTTTCATTGTAAGTCCGTCTCTGCCAAAGGGGGAAAGACTCAACAAGACACCCAACAGTTGGGTGCCCTGGGAAGGGGTGCCAACTTCCTCCTCGCCGGTACAATATGGGGAACCCTCCGTGGACTAACGAACCAAAGCAAGATTTATAACAGCACACTGCTGACCCAGATGAAGAGAAGAAGAAAAAAACCCTTAAGGGAAAAACGTCCAAATGAGAACGAGAAAAAACTGCTCAATTCAATAAAGAAGCATCCTGGCCACAAGGGTGGGGTGGGGTGGGGGGGGGGGGTGGAGGGGGGGGGACAGGATATCAACCAAAGTACAGGACTCAGCTCGACCCAAGGCCCCTGGGTACAGAAGAATCCTCTCAGGATGTCGCTAATAAGTGCCTTCGAGAAGGGACAAGCTCCAGGGGGCAACAGGATCCAGCCACAGCACCAGACCTGGCCTAGCCCAGAACACTCAAGACACCCAAATGTCAGCTCTCCCAGGACATCCAGCACACCTCAAAACATATACTCCAGCCAGTCCTGCACCTCCCCCACTGAACACACTACTCACCCAGGTGAAGAGAAGAAGAAAAAAACCCTTTAAGGGAAAAACACCCGAGTTGGTCTTGGAATGGTCAACAAATCAATTGAGGATTAACCAAGCGCCACCACTCATTGCCTTAGAACACCGACCTCAAGGACGAGTCAGAAGGAACGTAGTCCTGCCCAGGACACATAATCTACCCAGGGCATCGACAGCAATAGGCACGGATGCTTAAATTCAAAATAACAAAAAGCTAAATAAAAACGCAATACGGTTAGTTCTAAACGGGGTCTACCCTCAATCTCAGTGAGGACTTTGCTAACCCTACCACCCAACTCGACACCACCATTCACCCATCACCCTGGCATGGCTCCGCTCATCTTCACTATCAACGAGAAGGGGTGTCCAACATATACACTCTTCCCATAACCGCAAGGATTTTAAAAATAAATTCCAATCAAGGGGCCCAATCCACCAACCCTGCACATCTTTGGGTTGTGAGGGTGGGACCCACGCACACGCGGGGAGAACCATAACCACAAGGATAACAGCACATAAAAAGAAAGTAGTAAAACTGTACGCAGCCCACATATCACATAGTCAACTGAATATGGTTTTTGCTAGAACAGGATCACAGGTGACTTTCACCCTTGTGCTCACACCTCGCACTCCCTTACAGGAAAAAAGGCAACAATAAATAATCAACAGCATAATCATAAGGGAGTAATGTTTAGCATTATTGAAGACATGCAGGATAATAACACCATCCATGTTGCTTGCAAAGGCCAAAGCCATAACAGGATCAACAAGCACTTCTCATGATTTCTCAAAGATTCCAATCAATGAAGCACTTTCACTTAACAGGATAATATTATAAGGTCAGCGGTTGGGAGGCCCAACTGACTACAGGTCTTGAAGACAGGATATATTGGGCTCCATTTAACCTGGTAACGTCCAGCCTCCAAATCAGGATTACTAAAGCTCGGCAGCCAATTGGGAACTCGCCTCTCACTTCCCACCAGAAAACGGACACCCAACACTCCTTGCCCGGCCCCTGTCTCCCAAATCAGTAAGGATAAAGTGACAAATCATGCAACAGGATCTCAGTAAATAGAAGACGGGCCCTTACCAGGGAAAGTGCTCTACCAAATACATGTATTCTCTCCTGCGCCTCCACATTCTCTCAAGGATATTTACCTGTTCCTCGAGGTGAGCATCAAAGTCCTGCAACACCGAGCTGCCGTCATTATCCAGAACAACATTCTTAGAGGTGGTCATCCTGAGGCCAACTGCACTGCCGAGATATAGGCCCCGCTCATCAGCAACTACACCACTGCAAACTGAGCCCACCGCAGCCAACTCCGACCGTCTCATTCACACAAGGATTTAAAAAAAATAATTTAGAGTACCCAATTATTTTTTTTTCCAATTAAGGGGCAATTTAGCATGTCCAATCCACCTAACCTGCACATCTTTGTGTTGTGGGGGTGAAACATAGGGAGAATGTGCACACTCCACACGGACAGTGACCCAGGGCCGGGATTCGAACCCGGGGCCTCAGCGCTGCAGGCCCAGTGTTAACCACTGCTCCACATGCACAAGGATTCTTTATGATTTAATTCAGCTCCTCAGGCTCAAAACACAGGATCATCCAGGGACATAATACCAGCATTTGTTCTGAAAAAAGACAATTATGAAATGTGCACAAGGATAAAGTAAAGGATTATAAAAGACGAGCAGAGCCACCAAAATGCAGCTGCTCCCGCGCCCACATCACGTGACCCCCCTCGTACAACAATTTTGATCTGGGAGGCACAGCCTGAGCTAGTAAAAGCAGATTCAAAAAGTGGAAGAATTGGGGAAAAATTGGGTAGATGCTTCAAAAAGACTAAATGACTGTCATGGATCTGCCCAGCAACAGGTAGAAATTGGCCCAGTGTGGTGACGCTCAGGTTTAATCACCATCAGTCAGCTCCCTCTCAACGGGGAGAGCAGCCTATGGTCCTCTGGGACTGTGGCGACATTTACATTTTTGTATAATGTATTCCCATTCTAAACGCTTATCTATTTATGGGCTGGCAAAAATAAAAGGGGGGAAAAATAGAAATTTGAAAGAAGAGCTAAAAGGTTGGAAATACAGGCCAGCCTACAGCTTCCTGCTAAAGAGGCATTAATGGTTCAAAAGTGGCCTTTAGCCAGAAATGCCTGATAAAGGATGACGTCTAAAATATGTACCTGTTTCTTCCTTTGTACAGATTTGGAGTGATCTGCCATGTACTTTTATTGACATTTCTGGTGTGTCCTGAACACAGAGTTGAAGAATTACCAGGTTAGAAGTACAAATAACCTGGGAAAATGTGAACTTGGTTGGCAAGAAGAATAGAAAAGCAACATATTATCGAGACGGAGAGAGACTGTAAGAACTCTGCACTACAGAGCGATCTGGGTATCCTGGTACATGAATTAGGAAGAGTTAGTATGCAGATACAGCAAGTGATTAGGAGGGCAAATGGAATGTTGGCGTCTATTGCAAGGGGAATGGAATATAAAAATAGGGACGTTTTGCTACAGTTGTACAGGGATTTAGTAAGACCACAGGCTGAATTCTCCGTTCCTGAGACTAAGTGTTGACGCCGGCCCAGTATTCGTGGACTTCCATGACAGCAAAACTGGCGCTGCCCCTGGACCGATTCCGCTACTGTTGAGGGGTTAGCATCGGTGCCACATGGAACACAATCGATTCAAATGAGAAATGGTGCGGGATTCACCGGATTCGCGATTGACACTCAGGAGGCTGACAAGCTGCACCTGCATATACACTGTGATGAACGGTTACTGCCTTGTCATCATGTAAGGTGATGTCCCCTTTAAGACCGGGCTTGGAACCCTGGGGACTCCGCCTCTGGCTCCGCCCATCTGTGAGCCATATATAAGGGGCTGCCTTGTGGGCTGTGCAGCAGTTAGCACACGTCTCGGCTCTAGCCTAGTTCTTAGTCTATTAAAGCCTTCTTTACCGTTTACACTCTAAGCGTCGTTATTGAGGGTACCTCAATTTTATAGACTAAACTGGATCAGGATGGACGCAGGCCTAAAACCAGAGAAGCTCAACCTGGATGCACGGACACCGGAGGCAAAGGAAATTTTTTAATACTGGCTGCAGTGCTTCGAGGCCTACCTGGACTCCGCAGAGATTCCCATCCTGGGGCCACGTGAGCCTACTCCACGCCCGGGTCACAGAATCTCCGCCACGCTCGAAAAGGCGACGACTTATGAAGAGGCGGTTGAGTTACTCCGCAAGTGGTTTGTCAAACCCATCAACGAGGTACACGCCAAGCATCTGCTCTCTACCTGCCGGCAGCGCTCGGGGCAATCGCTAGACGAATTCGTCGAGAAACTCACTGCGCTTGCTAGGGACTGTGACCATCAGGATGTGACAGGGGAAGTCCATATGAACCTGCACATCAGAGACGCTTTCGTGTCTGGCATCCGCTCGACCTACATCTGGCAGCGGCTGCTCGAAAACGGGGCCAAAGACCTCCAGGACACTCTAACGCTCACCTCCTCGCTGGAGGTGGCCCGACATAACTTGGGTACGTACCCAAGGGGACTCTGCGAGCCCCCCCCGGACTTCCTCAGACTCAGCCGTATTACAGGCCTGCTCACCATGGGGGCACACCGTGGTACTTCTGCGGACAGGGCCAGCATCCACGCCCACGCTGCCCAGCCCGCTCCGCGGTCTGCAGCGACTGCGGGAAGAAGGGGCATTTTGCGAGCGTCTACCTGGCCAGGCCCAGGGGCCAGAAAAACAAAGAACAGCCGGCCCGAAAATCAGGCTCTCAGGCCTCGCAATGCAGCTGCGCACCGACACTGCGCGTGTCGGGTCGAGGCTGATGACGCGTCATCAGCCTCGTGCGAATCATGGGAGCGGCCATCTTGTCGGTGGCCATCTTCTCGCCCCGACACGCGCAGCCGACGGCGGCCATTTTACGAGTCCGACTCGGCTGAGGACTCGGACTACCCGCGAGTGGGTGCGATCACCCTCGACCAAACTCGGCCAAAACAACTGTAGAACTCTATGATGCAGGTCCAGGTCAACGGGCGCGACACTGCATGCCTCTCCGACTCCGGGAGCACGGAGAGCTTTATCCATCCTGAAATGGTAAGGCGCTGCTCCCTGCGCACCCATCCCGCATCCCAAACCATAGCCCTCGCATCTGGGTCCCACTCGGTACAAATCAAGGGGTACTGTATTGCGGATCTCTCGATCCAGGGCGCCAAATACACCCGTTTCAAATTTTATATCCTCCCTCACCTCTGTGCCCCCCTGCTGCTCGGACTGGATTTCCAGTGCAGCCACCGAAGCCTGACACTGAAGTTCGGCGGACCCCTGCCGTCCCCTCACGGTATGCTGCCTTGCGACACTGAAAGTCGCACCCCCCTCGCTATTCGCGAACCTCACTCCCGACTGTAAGCCAGTCGCTACCAGGAGCCGGCGCGACAGTGTCCAAGATATGACTTTCATCAAGTCAGAGGTCCAGCGTTTACTGGGAGAGGGGGTCATCGAGGCTAGCAACTGCCCTTGGAGAGTGCAAGTGGTGGTAGTCCGGTCTGGGGAGAAGAAACGGATGGTCATGGATTATAGCCAGACCATAAACCGATTCACGCAGCTTGAAGCGTACCCCCTTCCTCGCATCGCGGAAATGGTAAATCGGATCGCCCAATACCGAGTCTTTTCCACGGTCGACCTCAAATCCGCCTACCACCAGCTCCCCATCCGACCAAAAGACCGCCCCTATACTGCCTTCGAAGCAGCCGGCCGGCTCTTCCACTTCCTCAGGGTCCCCTTCTGTGTCACAAATGGGGTCTCCGTCTTTCAACGGGCAATGGACCAAATGGTGGACCAGTACGGTTTGCGGGCTACATACCCGTACTTGGACAATGTCACCATCTGCGGCCATGACCAGCAGGACCATGACGCTAACCTCGAATTAGCACACATAACACGACAGCCAATCACAGACAAGAGCAGACACAGTACAAAACAAGAAACACGACACTTCCTGGGCAGTCCATCAGGAGACGGCGCAGGGCCAGGATCTCAAAGCAAGACACTCACACATTCACCACGTGCTGAGTACCAAGTTTGTAGTATGAATAGTTTAACAGAATAAAACTGCGTTGTACCAATCGCAACCGTGTTGGTTCGTCTGTACCTCAGAGCACCCAACACTTCACCCCTGGCCTGTTCTCCCCGCCCCCCCCATCCCCCTGCAACTGGTGAACGTGGAGGCGATCAGAGCATCCTGTTTGTGTTGGCCCTGGCGCACACGTCGTGTGGCCTCCCTTGCCTGCCCAGGCCCCATGTCCTGCCCATCTTTGCCCTCCCCCGCATCGTCCTCGTCGGACGAGGACTGGTGTTCATCCTCTTCCTCCAGCACGTCGGCCCTCTGGTACGTGATGTTGTGGAGGATGCAGCAGGCCGCCACGACTCGGGCAACCCTCTCAGTGTCATACTGGAAGGCCCTTCCAGAGAGTTCCAGGCACTGCCTCCCTGCTCAGCCGGAGTCTTCGATGGCATGCCCAGTCCGGCAGGTCCTCAACTGAAAGGTGCTGCCGGTACACACGAGGCCTCATGCGGCACCTACTTTGCATCTCCTCCTCCTCAGCCAGTTGGCCGGCCGGCACTCCATCCTAGGCGGCTGCCTCCTGTTCCTCTGGGTCAGGCTCTGCTGCTGCACGCTCTGCTGCTGCATGCTCTGCTGCTGCACGCTCTGCTGCTGCACGCTCTGCTGCTGCACACTCTGCTGCTGCACGCTCTGCTGCTGCACGCTCTGCTGCTGCATGCTCTGCTGCTGCACGCTCTGCTGCTGCACACTCTGCTGCTGCACGCTCTGCTGCTGCACGCTCTGCTGCTGCACGCTCTGCTCCTGCACGCTCTGCTCCTGCACGCTCTGCTCCTGCACGCTCTGCTCCTGCATGCTCTGCTGCTGCACACTCTGCTGCTGCACGCTCTGCTGCTGCACGCTCTGCTCCTGCACGCTCTGCTCCTGCACGCTCTGCTCCTGCACGCTCTGCTCCTGCACGCTCTGCTGCTGTACGCTCTGCTGCTGCACGCTCTGCTCCTGCATGCTCTGCTGCTGCACGCTCTGCTCCTGCACGCTCTGCTGCTGTACGCTCTGCTGCTGCACACTCTGCTCCTGCACGCTCTGCTGCTGCACACTCTGCTCCTGCACGCTCTGCTGCTGTACGCTCTGCTGCTGCACACTCTGCTCCTGCACGCTCTGCTGCTGCACGCTCTGCTGCTGCACGCTCTGCTCCTGCACGCTCTGCTGCTGCACGCTCTGCTGCTGCACGCTCTGCTCCTGCACGCTCTGCTGCTGCACGCTCTGCTGCTGCATGCTCTGCTGCTGCACGCTCTGCTCCTGCACGCTCTGCTGCTGCACGCTCTGCTCCTGCACGCTCTGCTGCTGCACGCTCTGCTGCTGCACGCTCTGCTCCTGCACGCTCTACTGCTGCACGCTCTGCTCCTGCATGCTCTGCTGCTGCACGCTCTGCTCCTGCACGCTCTGCTGCTGCACGCTCTGCTCCTGCACGCTCTGCTGCTGCACGCTCTGCTGCTGCACGCTCTGCTGCTGCACGCTCTGCTGCTGCACGCTCTGCTCCTGCACGCTCTGCTCCTGCACGCTCTGCTCCTGCACGCTCTGCTCCTGCACGCTCTGCTCCTGCACGCTCTGCTGCTGCACGCTCTGCTCCTGCACGCTCTGCTGCTGCACGCTCTGCTCCTGCACGCTCTGCTGCTGCACGCTCTGCTGCTGCACGCTCTGCTGCTGCACGCTCTGCTGCTGCACGCTCTGCTCCTGCACGCTCTGCTGCTGCACGCTCTGCTCCTGCACGCTCTGCTGCTGCACGCTCTGCTGCTGCACGCTCTGCTCCTGCACGCTCTACTGCTGCACGCTCTGCTCCTGCACGCTCTGCTGCTGCACGCTCTGCTCCTGCACGCTCTGCTGCTGCACGCTCTGCTCCTGCACGCTCTGCTCCTGCACGCTCTGCTGCTGCACGCTCTGCTGCTGCACGCTCTGCTGCTGCACGCTCTGCTCCTGCACGCTCTGCTCCTGCACGCTCTGCTCCTGCACGCTCTGCTCCTGCACGCTCTGCTCCTGCACGCTCTGCTGCTGCACGCTCTGCTCCTGCACGCTCTGCTGCTGCACGCTCTGCTGCTGCACGCTCTGCTCCTGCACGCTCTGCTGCTGCACGCTCTGCTCCTGCACGCTCTGCTGCTGTACGCTCTGCTGCTGCACACTCTGCTCCTGCACGCTCTGCTGCTGCACGCTCTGCTGCTGCACGCTCTGCTCCTGCACGCTCTGCTGCTGCACGCTCTGCTGCTGCACGCTCTGCTCCTGCACGCTCTACTGCTGCACGCTCTGCTCCTGCATGCTCTGCTGCTGCACGCTCTGCTCCTGCACGCTCTGCTGCTGCACGCTCTGCTCCTGCACGCTCTGCTGCTGCACGCTCTGCTGCTGCACGCTCTGCTGCTGCATGCTCTGCTGCTGCACGCTCTGCTCCTGCACGCTCTGCTCCTGCACGCTCTGCTGCTGCACGCTCTGCTCCTGCACGCTCTGCTGCTGCACGCTCTGCTCCTGCACGCTCTGCTCCTGCACGCTCTGCTGCTGCACAATCTGCTCCTGCACGCTCTGCTCCTGCACGCTCTGCTGCTGCACGCTCTGCTCCTGCACGCTCTGCTGCTGCACGCTCTGCTCCTGCACGCTCTGCTCCTGCACGCTCTGCTGCTGCACGCTCTGCTCCTGCACGCTCTGCTGCTGTACGCTCTGCTGCTGCACACTCTGCTCCTGCACGCTCTGCTGCTGCACGCTCTGCTGCTGCACGCTCTGCTCCTGCACGCTCTGCTGCTGCACGCTCTGCTGCTGCACGCTCTGCTCCTGCACGCTCTGCTGCTGCACGCTCTGCTGCTGCACGCTCTGCTTCTGCACGCTCTGCTGCTGCACGCTCTGCTGCTGCAGCTTGTACAGCTGCAGGGCATCTTCCAGGGCTGCGGCGACTAGCAGGAAGGCCACATTTGCTGGTTGAATTCCAATATTCATTGTCTGCAGGGGGTGAAAGGCTGACATGTTAGCATGGTGCTTACCCCTGTGCCCAACCAGGTCTACCGGGCTACACCGTGGCCTGTTGGGAACTGACCCATCGGAGGTGGAGAATCGCAGAGACCCCAGAGAATACAGGATCAGGCCCACTAATGATATGCAAACGGTGTTTACTGTACATGCGTTCCGGTACGAATTGGCGGCGCTGTCGCGGCGATGGAGAATTGCGATTTGGTGTTAAATTGGCGCCCACCGTGATTTTGGCATTGGAACCGATTCTCCGCCCAATCGCGTATCCCGATTTTGATGTTGGCCAGCGGAGAATCCCGCCACAAATCTGCAGTACTATGCACATGTTTTTCCCAAGTAAGGGGCAATTTAGCAAGACCAATCCACCTGACCTGCACATCTTTGTGTTGTGGGGGTGAGACCCACGCAGACATGGGGAGAATATGCAAGCTCCACACGGACAGTGACCCGGGGGCAGGATCGAACCCGGGTCCTTGGCACTGTGAGGTAGCAGTGCTAACCACTGCACCAACGTGCCGCCCTGGAAGAGAGTATATAAATGAGTTAGAAGCAGTTCAGAGAAGGTTCATTCGACTGATACCTGGGATGGAGGGGTTGGCAGGCATTATCTTATGAGAAAAGGTTGGACAAGCTAGGCATGTACCCATTGGAGTTTTGAATATTTGCTGTTTATCCTTTGGTCCTACAATTGCCATACTGCACAGGCAGCTGCCAATTTTGCTTTATATTTCTCCTCCAGCATTCAAGTTTTTGCCCACAATAAACCATTACTCTCTTACTCGGGTTTTTGTTCCTTCAACAGCCACAGAAATGAATGTATCTGGTGCACAGTCAGTATAGCCATTCATCACCAGATGAAATGACATGGTTAACCTCATCATTCTCCCTGGTGCCTTTCCTCCATTGCCTGACTGATTGCTTTTGTTCCGTATTTCACTGTTCAATCATTGTAAGCACCTTCAGAAATGGCTACTCTTCCAGTCTCTGCAAGCCGCCCAAGGATCTACCTTTGGCTTCCTATTTCCCATGTGCTTTGCTTTGGTAAAAAACATAGGGTCACGTTCAACTTGAATATTGATGATAACTCAGTGGCTCCACTGCCTCTGCTGTTAGTCTGCATATTGGCCAGTGCTTTACTGCAGTTAAATGGTTGTAAGTTTGGTGGTAATCACTGATTCTGTTGCTCTCCTTTGCAATGCTCCTGGGTTGAAACGCACTCTTCTGCAATCTCCGAATCCTATGTGACGCAAACAGAATTTCCAACTCCACATTCTTTTCAATATTAAAAGCTACCAATGCCCGTCTCCATTACTTTGGTCATCTCCATCTGTGCTTCAGCTGGTTTGCTGAAACCCTCAGATTCTACCCTCCACGGATTTCAGTTCCGTTGAACCTGCTGCTTGTATTGGACATGCACCAATCTGGCTCATCCATCAGCTTTTTGGTAGCTGACTTGGCTTTCGTTCCCTCACTCCCTAAAATTTTAAATTCTCATCAGGGTGGCCAAATCCTTTCTCGACCTTAACCCCCCCTGCCTTTGACTTCTGACTCCACCAGCCTCTGAGTACAGCATTCATCCAACTCTGGTCTTGTGTTTCCAGCCCCTTACCCCACAACTTGCAGCTTTGCCTTCAACCATTTGGGCTCGTGGTTCATACTAACATGTGATTGAGGAGCAGAAGGAGGCCACCCAGCCCCACGAGCCTGCCCTGCCATTTATTAAGATCATGGTTGATCTGAAAGTAACCTCAAGCCCTGAATCCCGCCTGCCCCCGGTAACCTGTCACCACTTTGTTTATCAAGGGAGTTCTGTAATTTCCTGCCTAAGTGTCTCCATTTGGCTCAAGATCCAATTGAGGACTCAAACCTCAGAAATCACTGCTGAAGCTCTGGTTCAGTGCTGATGGAGTGCTGCAATGTTGGATGACTTACGGTTGGGCTGTTAAATTGAAGCCCTGCCTGCTGTTTTGGGTGGATGTAAGAGATCTCAAGAGACATTCAAAGAAGAATAGGGAAGTTATTCCTATGGCGTACTGGGCATTGTTTTATCACTCCGCAACATCATAAAAATCACATTGCTGTTGTGTGGGAGCTTGTTTTGAACAAATTGGCTACCGTATTTCCCACATTACACCAGCAACGGCAGTTCAAAAGTATCTCATTGTCTGTAAAGCGATTTGAAATACCCAATGGTTGTGAAAGATGCGATTTAAATTATTCACCATCTCCGTAATCACCTCCAGCCCCACAAGCCTGTTGAGGTATCTGAGCCCCTCTAAATCTGGCCTCTTGTGCATCCTGATTTTAATCGCTCCACCATTGGGAACTGTACCTTAATAGTTGCCCAGGCCCCCTAGCTCTGGAATTCCCCCCCTGCATCTTCCTGCCTCTCTACTTCATTTTCCCACTTTTAAGTCACTCCTTGAAATGATCTCATTGATCAGACTGTTGGTCATCTATCCTAATAAACCTGTATGTGGCTTGGTTTCATGTTTTGATTTATAATGCCCCAGTGAAGCACCTGCTGGGATGTTTCATTACACTGTCAAAAGACGCTGCATGAATATAGGTTGTTGATTATTTAAATCACTTGGCCTATTTAGTGGGGCAGCACGGTAGCCTTGTGGATAGCACAATTGCTTCACAGCTCCAGGGTCCCAGGTTCGATTCCAGCTTGGGTCACTGTCTGTGCGGAGTCTGCACATCCTCCCTGTGTGTGCGTGGGTTTCCTCCGGGTGCTCCGGTTTCCTCCCAAAGTCCAAAGATGTGCAGGTTAAGTGGATTGGCCATGATAAATTGCCCTTAGTGTCCAAAATTGCCCTTAGTCTTGGTTGGGGTTACTGGGTTATGGGGATAGGGTGGCGGTGTTGGCCTTGGGTAGGGTGCTCTTTCCAAGAGCCGGTGCAGACTCGATGGGCCGAATGGCCTCCTTCTGCACTGTAAATTCTATGATTTATGTCTTTATTTAATTTGCTCCCTGACTTTTCACTTTCTTTCCTTTAGATTTATTTAATTCAATTTGAAATCAATGTTTTAGGGTGGCGCGCTGGGGCAGTGGTTAGCGCTGTTGTCACACGCCACCGAGCACCTGGGTTCGATCCCAGCCTCGGGCCACTGTCCGTGTGGAGTTTGCACAATCTCCCCGTGCCTGCGTAGGTCACACCCCCACAACCCAAGGATGTGCAGGTTGAGTGGATTGGTCACCCTAAATTGCCCCTTAATTGGAAAACAAAAATTGGGTACTTTAAATTAAAAAAAATGAAATCAGTGTTTTTCAATATTAATGGTCCTATCCCTTTCCTAGCTCCTAACAGAAGAAGGTGAAACAGCTTTGTCCAGTGGATCTCATTGCACTGTTGTGGTACCAACTCTAACCACTGGGTGGGGATGTGCAATGGGATATTATTATTTCTTCTTAAATTATTATTCCTGGTTTCTGCGCACTGACATCCAGTGGCCAGAATGGTGTACTGCCGGGATAGAACAAATTGACAGCTTGCAGGAAAACGTTTCTGGTGCTACAGTTGTGAGGCGTTGTTGACTGTGTTAGCCAACTGGGTTGGAGGCAGGGCAAGACTTAGAGCAAGCAGTGTCTCTTATAGTAACTAAATGTCTGCTTACAGATAAATTGCAGCCAACAGAATTCAGCGACCTGCTCCAATAAAAGCTGGGTGATTCAGACAATAAAATGCAGTGACAGGAGGATAGTTACGCAATACACATCACATGCATAAAAGCAAGCCCTGTCACTTCCAACCGTGTCATTTTCAGGTGTGGTTGAGGGGGAAATCACAAGGTCAAAAGTGGAAATGTTTAAGGATTCGCGACTCCTCAGATAATGAAGGAATCCATGTCTAAATGCATCAAGACCTGGAGGGTATTCAGGCTTGGGCTGAAAAGTGTCAACTCACATTCGCACCACACAAGTGCCAGGCAATGACCAAGAGAGAATCCAACCACCGCCCCTTGACTTTCAATGGCATTACCATCATTGCATCCCCCATAATCAACATCTTGGGGGTTATCATTGACCAGAAACTGAACTGGACTCTGTGGCACTATCATAACTGTCAGCATTACAAAGGTTAATGCAATATCATGAATAGCCACTAGAGGGAGCTTCAGATACTATTATATAAAGTAATGATTGTCATAGATTATCATAGAATTTACAGTGCAGAAGGAGGCCATTCGGCCCATCGAGTCTGCAGCAGCTCTTGGAAAGAGCACCCTACCCAAGGTTAACACCTCTACCCTATCCCCATAACCCCATAACCCAGTAACCCCACCCAACACTAAGGGCAATTTTAGACACTAAGGGCAATTTATCATGGCCAATCCACCTAACCTGCACATCTTTGGACTGTGGGAGGAAACCGGAGCACCCGGAGGAAACCCACGCACACACGGGGAGGATGTACAGACTCCGCACAGACAGTGACCCAAGCCGGAATCGAACCTGGGACCCTGGAGCTGTGAAGCAATTGTGCTACCCATAATGCTACCGTGCTGCCCCTATGATGCTAGACCTTAGGGGAGGAGTGTATGCAGGAGATGGCTAGTGAAGGTCAGAAGAGCAGTTAGTGTGAGAAGGTTAGATTATAGTTTATACCAGTAGTGAGATTAGCAGTAGATGAATGTCGTTAGATGTTATTGATCTATTCTGTATTCTAAAGGACTAAATGTCGAAACCCAGTTTAGTAATATAAATAACATCATAGCTTTGTTTAAGTAAAAGCTATACTGTGGTCTTTGTGGAACACTATGTCAACCGTCCTAAATAAGCAACACAAAGAACATCACATGGTACCAGGTGTCTATTCCACAAAAGAAACAATAATTAGATTAGTTTAGAATAGTATTGGAGATTGAAGAAAGCAATCCAGAAGTTACGACTCAGAAAAAATCTACAGTAAAGCCTGATCAGAAGATGGAAGGTCTCAAGAAGCCTGACCACTTCAAGACAGACGGTAAACTATGCCAGACCTGGACTTTCTTTAAGTAACAGTTTGAAGTCTTTATTTCTGCCTATGCACTAGAAAATGGATCAGACCAACGTAAGATAGCCTCCTACTAAATTTGGCTGGACCGCAAGCATTGGAGTTATTCAATTTGTTTGAATTCAGATGAGGACAGAAGTAAACACAGCATGGTGCTACAGAGATGTCCGATTGAAAAAAAATTCTATGAGCGCTACATGTTAAACAAACGGCTGCAGTTCAGAGGAGAGTCTGTAGATTCAGACATCGCAGATCTTAAACTCCGAGCTAGTCCGGTAATTTTGCCTCAGGCTCCGAGTCTATGCTGCGAGATAAAGTTGTGTTTGGAATAAACGGTGAATGGGTGCGATAGAAAAAATTAAGAATACCGATGTTGTCAACTGAAGACGCTATAAATATGTGTAAGACCAGCGAACAGGCATCGAGTGAATATGCCAAATTCATGGCTAAGGAAAAGAGCGCAAAATCGCTAAACGTGGCTGACGCCATTAATGCTGTGTTGCAGCAAAGAAAACTGCATACAACGACTGGTGGCCATTTTGATTGTGACATCACGAGCATGATGATGTGCACACACTGTGGACACGCCCACAGTAAAATAAATTGTCCGGCAAGAGGAAACATTGTTCCAATTGTGGTAGACTGAACCACTTCGCAGCACAGTGTCATTTAGCACCAACTGTTCCAGTAACCAAATTTAAACAGCATTATTGTGCTGGTAGATGGATCCAAAGTGTGCAAAGTGTTGAGAAAAAAATCCCAAATCATAGAGGACAGAAAGGATTGATCCCCATAGTCACTTTCAGATACCTTCATGATAGAAGCTATAACTAAGATTTAATTATTGGAACGAGAAGAAAGGCTGGTAAACGCACTCTCAAAGATAATAAAGGAATGGACTGATTGACACAGGAACGCGCACAAATATTATCACTTTCTGATCTTGAAAACAAGCAATCAGAAAGCCTCTGATAAAGCAGTCCACCTATAAGCTCACAGATTACAATGGTAAGGGGCTGCATGGTGGTGCAGTGGTTAGCACTGG
The DNA here is from genome assembly GCF_047496885.1 of Scyliorhinus torazame. Lineage (NCBI taxonomy): Eukaryota > Metazoa > Chordata > Chondrichthyes > Carcharhiniformes > Scyliorhinidae > Scyliorhinus > Scyliorhinus torazame. The sequence continues at coordinate 345,671,510 of NC_092708.1, forward strand.
GACTACGGCGCTGAGGACTCGGGTTCGAATCCCGGCCCTGGGTCACTGTCCGTGTGGAGTTTGCACATTCTCCCATGTCTACGTGGGTTTCACCCCCACAACCCAAAGATGTGCTGGTTAGGTGGATTGGCCAGGCTAAATTGCCCCTTAATTGGAAAAAATAAATTGGATATTCTAAATTTATATTAAAAAAGATTACAGTGGTAACACGATAGCTACAAAGGGGTCATGCTGTCTCGTCGTGAAGAATGTGAAAATCGAGATACCCATCGACTTTGAGGTAATACAGGGTGAGACATCTTCATTTATTGGTGTTGATGCTTGTGAAAGATTGCAGCTAGTTGAAAGGATTCACTCAATCGGTACTTCAGATGACCCAGATGAAGAGTCTAGGGAAGACTTAGGTAATGTGAACGATCTCTCCAAAGCTGATACTAATGATGAACCATCAGAAAACATAGCTACTACCGATGCTGAAACATCAGAACCTGAGTTAGTCTGAATAGTGGAATCGTGAGCTCGTTTAATTTCTGAGATACTACCAGTATTTGATTTCAACTACAGACCATGAAAGCCGAAACTGAAAAGGACTTGATGCTCCAGAAGGTAAAACAATACCTCAGAGAAGGATGGCCTGCTGGATGCAAATCACCCTTTCAAGATCTGACTACAATTGCTAAAGGGAGACAGGATAGTGATACCTACCAGTTTACGATTATGGATTCTGCAGTAGATTCACGAGGGTCATCAAGGCATCGAGAAGTGTCGTAGGCGAGCCAGACAATCGGTGTATTGACCAGGGACAAACAGAGAGATTGATGTATGTTCAAGCATGTCCAATTTGTCAGATGCATCAACCTGCACAGAGCAAAGAAACCCTGCAACGGATGGAAATTGTGACCATTCAATGGAACAAGGTGAGCATGGATCTATTTCATTTCCAGAATCATGACTACTTGATAGTCATGGACTATTACACCAACTTTCCAGAGATGATGTTGTTGAAAGATTTGACTGCCAGATCAATGATAAAGGCTACAAGACAGCTAGTGAATGTTGTAAGAGCAGTTAGTGTGAGAAGCTTAGATTAGTGAGATTAGCAGTAGATGAGTGTAGTTAGATGTTATTGATCAATTCTGTATTCTAAACTCTAAAGGACTAAGTGTCGAAGCCCAGTTTAGTAGTGTAAATAAAATCATAGCTTTGTTCAAGTAAAAGCTATACTGTGGTCTTTGTGTAACACTGCGCCAACTATCGTAAATAAGCAACAAAAAGAACACTACAAACTAGCCATATTAATATTATGGCTACCAGAGCAGTTAAAGGCTAGGAGCTCCACTCATCCAGGCAAGTGGAGACTATTCCATTAAATGCCTTGTAGATACTGGACAGGCTTTGGGCGGTCAGAAGGTGAGTTACTCGCCATAGGGATCCTAGCCTTTAACTGCCCTGGTAGCCACAGTATTAATATGGCTGGTTTGTAGTGTTCTTTGTGTTGCTTATTTACGATAGTTGGCGTAGTGTTCAAACCACTGGCTTTGAAAGCAGACTAAGGCAGGCCAGCAGCACAGTTCAATTCCCGTACCAGCCTTCCCGAACAGGCGCTGGAATGTGGCGACTAGGGGCTTTTCACAGTAACTTCACTTGAAGCCTACTTGTGACAATAAGCAATTTTCATTTCATTCATTCCCAACAACACTCAAGAAGCTCGACACCATCCAGGTCAAAGCAGCCAGCTTGATTGCTCCCCCTTCCACAAACATTCAAACCCTCCACCACCAATGAACTGTGACAATCATGTCTACCATCTACAAGATGCACTGCAGTAACGCACCGAGGTTCCTTAGACAGCACCTTCCAAACCCACGACCACTACCATCTAGAAGGACAAAAGCAGCAGATAGCTGGGAATCCCAGCAACTGGAGATTCCCCTCCAAGTCACTCCAGACTTGGAAATATATATATTTTTATAAATTTAGAGTACCCAATTCTTTTTTTTCAATTAAGGGGCAATTTAGAGTGGCCAATTCACCTACCCTTTTTGGGTTGTGGGGGTGAGACGCATGTAGACATGGGGAGAATCTGCAAATTCCACACAGACAGTGACCCGGGGCCGGGATCGAACCCAGACCTCGGCGCCAGGAGGCAGCAATGCGAATCACTTCACCACCATGCCGCCTTCTGACTTGGAAATATATTGCCATTCCTTCACTGTAGCTGGGGCAAAACCCTGGAACTCCCTCCCTAACAGCACAGTGGGTGTACCCACACATCAAGGACTGCAGCAGTTTAAAAAGGTAACTCACCACCACCTTCTTAGGAGCAACTAGGGGTGGGCAATAAATCATAGAGAATCATAGAATTTACAGTGCAGAAGGAGGCCATTTGGCCCATCGAGTCTGCACTGGCTCTTGGAAAGAGCACCCTACCCAAGGTCAACACCGCCACCCTATCCCTATAACCCAGTAACCCCACCCAACACTAAGGGCAATTTTGGACACTAAGGGCAATATATCATGGCCAATCCACCTAACCTGCACATCTATGGACTGTGGGAGGAAACCGGAGCACCCGGAGGAAACCCACGCACACACGGGGAGAACATGCAGACTCTGCACAGACAGTAACCCAAGCCGGGAATCGAACCTGGGACCCTGGAGTTGTGAAGCAATTGTGCTAACCACTATGCTACCGTGTTGGGCCAAACAGTGACACCCACATCCCATAAACAAATTTTATAAAATTCTTCAGTCACCTCCATTCTGACTGGCGGCTCTGTGGAATATTCTGTACACAATTTTAAATTTAATGTATTCTCGATTGGAACATCGGTGTCGAATGGAACATGGGGAAATCATTCTGCGTGCTTATGATGGATATTGAACAATTGCATCTGCTGTTAGGTGAATTGGGCATTCTGAGTTCTCCCTCCATGTACCCGAACAGGCGTCAGAGTGTGTCGACCACGGGCTTTTCACAGTAACTTCATTGCAATGCTAATGTAAGCCTGCTTGTGAAAGCATAAGGGAAATAAGGATGGCGTGTACGGTGATTTGTTATATTGCCTGTTCAAGGGTGTACTGCGTGACCTAGACTTGCATTTGTTGTTCGATATTTTGCACCGGATAGATAAATAACCCTTGAACAACTCTGTTTTGGGTTTATAGCAGAGCGCCAATGGTGAAAACTCGAACAACTGCCTATCTGTGTTAAGAAGCTTCTAGTTGAAGCAGGCAACCGCTTAATATTCCAGTCCCATGGCTGAGATCCTTTGTATTGTTGGATAAATATAAGTCAAGGGTCAATTTCATGCTTCACAGCACTCCGACCTGAACAGTGGCGAAAAATGCTTTCATCGTTGCTGGCATTGTTTTTTCTGTTAACTTTGACATCCCTAGTGAAGCAGTCATAACTGCTTCGCTCAAGGCTAATGGATAAGCTGTGATACCAGATTTACACAGTGAGCAAACCCATTTGTCCAGAGGGGAAGGTTATCGTCAGTGAATGTTTACATATAATAAGAACAAGGACCTTTTACAGGACGGCGAACTGATGTTAGCTGTTCAAATTTGAAGAGATTTCATGTAAATAATGGACAGCCAAATGAATGGAGCCACGTTATATTTATGTTCAACATCACCGAGGAAGTTGGTGCAATGATTGAGTTTGTACACGGAGACTATGGGGCTGCGTCCTTGTGCTTTGTGGGTGTTTCAAAGACTAGTTTTTATTGAGTGATTTCATATAGTTGTCTTCATGATTAACTTTTAAGTGTTTTTCCATTGGGTCGGAGCTTTGCAATTTAATTGATAATTTACTCTCTCTGCTTTTGATAGCTGGCTGCAGAGAAGCTTCTCAGCAGCATGAAGCCAGCTGATGTGTTACAGCTTGTGAAAGTCAATACTCTAGTTTCGAGCAGAAATGTTATTGTTACTGTGACACTGGGCCCATCCATTACACAAAGTCGATAGGTGGACCGACCCTTCATCTTCAGGTCCAGGTCTTGAGGCGCTGGATGATGGCTTCCTCTGAGATGCGTCTTAACGCAAGTCATTATTACTAGTCATTATTTTTTCACTTATTTCCTCTCTACATTCCTCCCCTCCTGAAGGTGGTGATGACCCTGCACCTTATGTGGCTGTTTGCTTCTGGTGGCCCACAAGACTCTTTTAGTGATCTGTATATAGATAAGGGGTTAATGTATAGTCATTACAGCTAAATGATCACTAGAGGGCAACACTAACAGGGGGTATAAATACAGAGTCAATCTGTTTTCCCGCCTTTTTGTGTGTATTGTGTCTAGAGACCAGAGGTGTAGAGTTAGCTCAGTGTGCAAGAATAATTTATCATAGTTTATTCTAATTTGATCTTGTTTAATTTAATAGCTAGTAAAAGTATTGAAGAATCAAACTCACAAGTTAATTGATTAGTTACTCAATAAATTATTTTGTTTTCATTGGACGACTTTGAGTATTCATCATTATCAAGTTTAAGAACATCTTGGCGTAAACAAATGAGTAACATATATTACTCCAAGTAATATATCATGGTACCAGGAAAATAGCTTTAAGAAAGAAAGATTACTAGCAAGATTAGACAAGAATTCGACAGAAAAACTGCAAGGGGAGGCGGTGGTATTAGTGAACGTGTATGCCCCAAACTGGGATGATGCCAATTTTATGAGGCGTATGTTAGGACGAATCCCGGACCTAGAAGTGGGGAAGTTGGTAATGGGTGGAGACTTTAATATGGTGCTGGACCCAGGGCTGGACAGATCGAGGTCCAGGACCGGAAGGAGGCCGGCTGCAGCTAGGGTGCTTAAGGATTTTATGGAGCAGATGGGAGGAGTAGATCCCTGGAGATTTAGTAGACCTAGGAGTAAGGAGTTTTCGATTTTCTCCTATGTACACAAAGTATTTTCACGAATAGATTTTTTTGTTTTGGGAAGGGCACTGATCCCAAAGGTGACGGGGACGGAGTACACGGCTATAGCCATCTCGGATCACGCTCCACACTGGGTGGACCTGGAGATAGGGGAAGAAAAACAACAGCTTCCACCCTGGAGAATGGACATGGGATTATTGGCAGATGAGGGGGTGTGTTTAAGGGTGAGGGGGTGTATTGAAAGGTACTTGGAACTTAATGATAATGGGGAGGTACAGGTGGGAGTGGTCTGGGAGGCACTGAAGGCAGTGGTTAGAGGGGAGCTGATATCTATTAGGGCACATAAAGGAAAGCAGGAGGGTAGGGAAAGGGAGCGGTTGTTGAAAGAACTTCTGAGGGTGGACAGACAATATGCGGAGGCACCGGAGGAGGGACTGTACAGGGAAAGGCAAAGGCTACATGTAGAATTTGACTTGTTGACTACGGGTAATGCAGAGGCAGAATGGAGGAAGGCACAGGATGTACAGTACGAATATGGGGAGAAGGCGAGTAGGTTGTTGGCCCACCAACTGAGGAAAAGGGGAGCAGCGAGGGAGATAGGGGGGTGAGAGATGAGGAGGGAGAGATGGAGCAGGGAGCGGAGAGAGTGAATGGAGTGTTCAAGGCATTCTATGAAAGATTATATGAAGCTCAGCCCCCGGATGGGAAGGAGAGAATGATGTGCTTTCTGGATCAGCTGGAATTTCCTAAGGTGGAGGAGCAGGAGAGGGTGGGACTGGGAGCACAGATTGAGACGGAGGAAGTAGTGAAAGGGATTAGGAGCATGCAGGCGGGGAAGGCCCCGGGACCAGACGGTTTCCCAGTTGAATTCTATAAGAAATATTTGGACTTGCTGGCCCCGCTACTGATGAGAACCTTTAATGAGGCGAGGGAAAGGAGGCAGCTGCCCCCGACTATGTCGGAGGCAACGATATCGCTCCTCCTAAAGAAGGAAAAAGACCCGCTGCAATGCGGGTCATACAGGCCCATTTTCCTCCTGAATGTGGATGCTAAGATTCTGGCCAAGGTAATGGCAATGAGGATAGAGGATTGTGTCCCGGGGGTGGTCCATGAGGACCAAACTGGGTTTGTGAAGGGGAGACAGCTAAATACAAATATACGGAGGCTGCTAGGGGTAATGATGTTGCCCCACCAGAGGGGGAAGCAGAGATAGTGGTGGTGAGGGATGCCGAGAAAGCATTTGATAGAGTGGAGTGGGATTATTTGTGGGAGGTGTTGTGGAGATTTGGCTTTGGGGATGGGTATATCAGGTGGGTATAGTTGCTGTATAGGGCCCCGATGGCGAGCGTGGTCACGAATGGACGGGGGTCTGACTATTTTCGGCTCCATAGAGGGACGAGGCAGGGATGTCCTCTGTCCCCGTTATTGTTTGCATTGGTGATTGAACCCCTGGCCATAGCACTGAGGGGTTCCAGGAAGTGGAGGGGAGTACTTAGGGGGGGAGAAGAACACCGGGTATCTCTGTATGCGGATGATTTGTTGCTATATGTGGCGGACCCGGCGGAGGGGATGCCAGAGATAATGCGGATACTTGGGGAGTTTGGGGATTTTTCAGGGTATAAACTGAACATGGGGAAAAGTGAGTTATTTGTGGTGCATCCGGGGGAGCAGAGCAGAGAGATAGAGGATTTACCGTTGAGGAAGGTAACAAGGGACTTCCGGTACCTGGGGATCCAGATAGCCAAGAATTGGGGTACATTACATAGGCTTAATTTAACACGGTTGGTGGAACAGATGGAGGTGGATTTTAAGAGATGGGACATGGTGTCCCTGTCATTGGCAGGTAGGGTGCAGGCGGTTAAAATGGTGGTCCTCCCGAGATTCCTTTTCGTGTTCCAGTGCCTCCCGGTGGTGATCACGAAGGCTTTTTTCAAAAGAATTGAGAAGAGCATTATGAGTTTTGTGTGGGCTGGGAAGACCCCGAGAGTGAGGCGGGGATTCTTGCAGCGTAGTAGGGACAGGGGGGGGGCTGGCACTACCGAGCCTAAGTGAGTACTACTGGGCTGCCAATGTTTCAATGGTGTGTAAGTGGATGGGAGAAGGGGAGGGAGCGGCGTGGAAGAGATTGGAGAGGCCGTTCTGCAGGGGGACTAGCCTACAAGCAATGGTGATGGCGCCGTTGCCGTTCTCACCAAAGAAATACACCACAAGACCGGTGGTGGTGGCTACATTGAAAATTTGGGGGCAGTGGAGACGGCATAGGGGAGGGACGGGAGCTTCGGTGCGGTCCCCGATAAGAAATAATCATAGGTTCGTTCCGGGGAGAATGGATGGGGGATTTGGAGCATGGCAAAGAGCTGGGGTAGTACAACTAAGAGATGTATTTGTAGATGGGACGTTTGCGAGTCTGGGAGCGCTGACGGAGAAATATGGGTTGCCCCAAGGGAATGCATTTCGGTATATGCAATTGAGGGCTTTTGCGAGGCAACAGGTGAGGGAATTCCCGCAACTCCCGACGCAGGAAGTGCAGGATAGAGTGATCTCAGAGACATGGGTGGGGGACGGTAAGGTGGCGGACATATACAGGGAGATGAGGGACGAGGGGGAGATCATGGTAGATGAGCTGAAAGGGAAATAGGAAGAAGAACTGGGGGAGGAGATTGAGGAGGGGCTGTGGGCTGATGCCCTACGTAGGGTAAACTCATCGTCCTCGTGTGCCAGGTTAAGCCTGATACAATTTAAGGTGCTACACAGGGCGCATATGACTGGAGCACGGCTTAGTAAATTTTTTGGGGTAGAGGATAGGTGTACGAGATGCTCGAGAGGCCCAGCGAATCACACCCACATGTTCTGGTCATGCCTGGCACTACAGGGGTTCTGGGTGGGGATGGCAAAGGTGCTTTCGAAGGTGGTGGGGGTCCGGGTCGAACCAAGCTGGGGGTTGGCTATATTTGGGGTTGCAGAAGAGCCGGGAGTGCGGGAGGCGAGAGAGGCTGACGTGTTGGCCTTTGCGTCCCTTGTAGCCCGGCGCAGGATATTGTTAATGTGGAAGGAAGCCAAACCCCCGGGTGTGGAGACCTGGATAAACGATATGGCAGGGTTTATAAAGTTAGAACGGATTAAGTTCGTGTTAAGGGGTTCGGCTCAGGGGTTCACCAGGCGGTGGCAACCGTTCGTCGACTACCTCACAGAAAGATAGAGGGAATGGAAAAGAAGTAGACAACAGCAGCAACCCAGGGGGGAGGGGGAGGGGGGGGGGAAGGGCGGGGGGGAGGAATCGGACGGACTCTCAGGGATGTTATTGTATATGTATAGGTAATTGTATATTGGATTGTTGGATTGTATTTTTGGAGAGTATTTATTTTGGACAAGGCAGTTGCCATTTAGTTTTGTTTTTTGTTTTTGTTTATATATTACTTATTTATTTGTTTAAAACTGGCCACGGTTATTTATATTGCTTTATTGTTGTGTAAAAGAAACACTACGTATTGTTATGTTTGGCCAAAAAACTTGAATAAAATGTATTTTAAAAAATAGAATTTGACAGAAAACAAGAAAATCCATACCGACTATTTGACTTTGGAAGGCTTCGCAGCATTCCGATCCTCGACGAACAATCAACTCGATGGACCATGTTCAAGCTCCATGTCAACTAAAAATTACCGGTAATCTAAATTCAAATTGTAAACTTTTTAAGCAGCAGTTCCAAATATATTTGGAAGTGCATGATTTGGGTAGCACGGCAGCACAGTGGGAAGCACAGTTGCTTCACAGCTCCAGTGTCCCTGGTTCGATTCCCGGCTTGGGTCACTGTCTGTGCGGAGTCTGCATGTTCTCCCCATGTGTGTGTGGGTGTCCGGGTGCTCCGGTTTCCTCCCACAGTCCAAAGATGTGCAGGTTCGGTGGATTGGCCACTCTAAAAATTGCCCTTAGTTTCCAAAAAGGTTAGGTGGGGTTACAGGGATAAAGGGGCTAGGGTGGAGGCATGGGGCTTAAGTGGGGTGCTCTTTCCAAGGGCCGGTCCAGACTCGATGGATCGAATGGCCTCGTTCTGCACTGTAAATTCTATGATTCTATGATTTGACCACTGCTTCTGAAGCTAGAAGAATAGCACTGCTACTATCCATGGCAGGTCAGCAAGCTATTGAAATTTATAACTCATTTATATTCTCTGAAGGGGAGGACAAAAGCAAATTTAATGTGATAATCACAAAGTTTGACGACCACTGCAAGATGCAGACTAATGAGATCTTGGAAAGATTTAGATTTCATAAAATGTTGCAGAAAAATGGCGAATGATCACAAGCTTTGTCACCGACTTAAAGTTGCTGGCACAGACATGTAACTTCGCTTGCATAATTCACTGATCAGGGATCAAATTGTTTATGGACTTTGTGATGAAAGTTTGAGGTAAGCATTATTAAGCAAAATGATCTAACGCTTAAAATCGTGATTGAAAAATGTATTTCGCATGAACAAAGCAAGAATCAATATTTAGAGTTTTATCACCATGGAAAGGGCGCGAAAGTCTACCACGAGGTTGAGAGTGTTAAAATGGTGTCGCAGGCAGCAAAGAAGCAAGTTTTCAGACGCCAGCTATCTTGCACATGCACATTCCAGACCGAGCCATGCACAGGTGTTTTGTCTACATTCAAGTGCTGTTGGGTGAGTAATTCATGTAAATTCAACGTGGGAAAGATAGGGGGCGAAATTCTCCCCCAACGGCGCGATATCCGCCGACTGGCGCCCAAATCGGCGCCAATCAGACGGGCATCGCGCCGCCCCAAAGGTGCGGAATGCTCCACATCTTTGGGGGCCGAGCCCCAACATTGAGGGGCTAGGCCGACGCCGGAGGGATTTCCGCCCCGCCAGCTGGCAGAAATGGAGTTTGTTGCCCCGCCAGCTGGCGCGGAAATGCGGCGCATGCGCGGGAGCATCAGCGGCCGCTGACAGTTTCCCGGCGCATGCGCGGGAGCCTCAGCGGCCGCTGACAGTTTCCCGCCCATGCGCAGTGGGGAGAGTCACTTCCGCCTCCGCCATGGTGGAGGCCGTGGCGGAGGCGGAAGGGAAAGAGTGCCCCCACGGCACAGGCCCGCCCGCGGATCGGTGGGCCCCGATCGGGGGCCAGGCCACCGTGGGGCACCCACCGGGTCAGATCGCCCCGCGCCCCCCCCAGGACCCCGGAGCCCGCCCACGCCGCCTGGTCCCGCTGGTAAATACCAGGTTTAATTTACGCCGGCGGGACAGGCAATTTCTGGGCGGTACTTCGGCCCACTCGGGCCGGAGAATTGAGCGGGGGTCCCGCCAACTGGCGCGGCCCGATACCCGCCCCTGCCCAATCTCCGGTACCGGAGACTTCGGCGGGGGCGGGATTCACGGCGGCCAACGGCGGGACCCACGCTCAATTCTCTGACCCGGCGGGGGGTCGGAGAATGACGCCCAGGTTTCGGAAGTTGTACCTTAAGTAGGTCTCGCCGATTACGTCGAAAAAGTGCACCCTCTGCAGACTTGACAATGTATAATCGCCTTGCCTGAGTACTGTGGCTGTAGCAGACCATCCTCCTTCTGGATGTCTCAGTCGAATAATGTCATTCTTCATTAGTGGTTTTAGTTGAATCGCATGCTGATGATAATACTGCCTTTGTTTGTTGCGTTGCTGTTTGATCTTGTTGAATACATACGATTGATCAGTTGAATTAATTGAATTAGAACATAGAACATAAAGTGCAGAAGGAGGCCATTCGGCCTATCGAGTCTGCACCGACCCACCTAAGCCTTCACTTCCACCCTATATCCGTAACCCAATAACCCCTCCTAACCTTTTTGGACACTAAAGGCAATTTAGAATGGCCAATCCACCTAACCTGCACGCCTTTGGACTGTGGGAGGAAACCGGAGCACCCGGAGGAAACCCACGCAGACACGGGGAGAATGTGCAGACTCCACACAGACAGTAACCCAGCGGGGAATCGAACCTGGGACCTTGGCGTTGTGAAGCCACAGTGCTAGCCACTACTGTGCCGCCCAAATTGCGGGTAACGTTGTTCTAACATCGCGGTTAAAAAGCATTCGAGCCGGTGATAGCCCTGAGCTTAATGGTGTTGCTCTGTAAGAAAGCAAAGCCAAGTGAATGTGGGATTGCGAGTCATTCGCCTTGCTTATGAGTTGCTTGATAATATGCACATTTTCTCAACTTCGCCATTTGACAGTGCAAGGTGTGGACTCGAGGTGACATGGTTAAAATTGTACTGATTGGAGAATTCTGTCCACTCCCAGCTCGCGAAGCCAGGACCATTATCGGACGTAATCGTGTGTGGAATCCCATGTCTTGCAAATGTCTCCCTCCAAGCCTTTATTACTGACGAGGAAGTAAGATCCGGAAGTTTCATCACTTCAGGAAAATTTGATTAGTAGTCTATGATGAGAACATAGTCACGACCTGTAGCATGAAACAAATCGATGCCTACTTTTGTCCACCGCGCCGTAGTTAACTCATGCTGCTGGAGTGTCTCCTTACATTGTGCCAGTTGATATTTCTGACAAGTCGCACACATCATTATCATGTCGGTTATCTCTTTATTAATACCAGGCCAGTACACTGCCTGCCATGCTCTTCTCTTGCATTTCTCGATTCCGAGATGCCCCTCATGAATCTTGCTGGGCATCTCTGACCTGAGTCTTAGTGGAATAACGATCTGGTCATTGCGGAGCAACAGTCCATCCACTACTGTCAGTTCTGTCTGTATGTTCTGATACTGTGGACCCGGTCCCTTTGGCCAACCATGCTGGAGAAGATGCATTACTCGGAGCAAGAAAGCATCTTTTTGTGTTTCTAGACTAATTTGTTGCAGCTTCTCGTCGATGTCGGAAGATTCTCCGTGCATAACTGTATTTGAGCTTCAATATCGTCAATGGACTCAGGTGGTGAGCTTTCAGTATTGATAGATCTAAACAGTGTGTCAGCTATGATGAGATCCTTTCCTGGATGTATACTAATGTGAAGTCATACCTCCTCAACTTCACCATCATGCGTTGTAGGCGAGGAGTCATTACATTCAGGTTTTTGTCCATTATGTGGATTAGCGATCTATGATCTGTTTCCACTGTAAACGTAGGTAGCCCGTACACATAGTTGTGAAATTTTGTGATGCCTGTGATCAGCCCAAGACACTCTTTTTCGATTTGTGCATACCTGCAATCCGTGGCAGTCATCGCTCTGGATGCATATGCAACTGGAATCCAGACTGATTGATCATTTTGTTGAAGAAGCACTGCGCCGATCCTGTCTTGACTGGCGTCGGTGGAGATTTTTGTAGTTCTGGTTGGGTCAAAGAAAGTAAGAATTGGAGCTGTCATCAGTTGCTGCTTGAGACCCACACATTCATTTTGGTGGCGTTGTGTCCATTCAGATTCAGTGGTCTTCCTTATCAAGTTTCGTAGAGCTGACGTCTTCGTTGACAAGTTGGATATAAACCTGCCTAAGACGTTAATAAATCCTAGAAATCTTAACACAGCTTTTTTATCCTGTGGCTGTTTCATGTTTTGGATCGCAGAAATTTTATAATTTTCTGGTCTGACACCTTGAGCTGATAGCGTAACCTCCAAGAAGTTCGAAGATGTTCGAGCAAACGTACACTTCAAGTGGTTGAGTTTCAATCTGTATTGGTGGATTCTTTGAAACACTTTTCTCAAACGAGCGATGTGTTCGTCTTCTGTAGTTGACCATATAATTATATCATCTACATAGACTCTTACATCTTCGATACCCTCAGTCATCTGCTCCATTATTCTGTGAAAGATTTCGGAAGGGGAGATGATCTCAAAAAGCATGCGGTTAAAACAAAAGCGTCCAAATGGAATGTGCAAAGCAATTTTAAAAAATTTAATTTAGAGTACCCAATTAATTTCTTTTCCATTTAAGGGGCAATTTAGCGTGGCTAATCCACCTAGCTTGCACACCTTTTTTTGGGTTGTGGGGGCGAAACCCACGCAAACACGGGGAGAATGTGCAAACTCCACATGGACAGTGACCCAGAGCCGGGATCGAACCTGGGACCTCGGCGCCATGAGGCCGCAGTGCTAACCCACTGCGCCACCGTGCTGCCCCATGTACAAAGCAATTTACTTGAATCATCTAGCTGCATCTGCCAGAAACCTTGCGAAGCGACGAGTTTAGTAAAAATGCGAGCATTTGCCATCTCACGCGTTATCTCTTCACGCTTAGGGATAGGGTAATGTTCCCTATGAACATTCTTGTTCAGATCCTTGGGATCCATACAGATTCTGAGATCACCTCATGGTTTCTTGACGCAGACTAACGAGCTGACCAAGTCAGTCGATTACATGGCTCTTGAGATGATTCCTTCAGACTGTAACCTTTGTAGCTCTGATTTCAGCCTCTTGCGCAAAGGAGCTGGAACCCTCCTAGGCGGATGAATTACAGGTTTTGCCTCTTTTTTCAGCAAAATTTTATATTGGTAATGTAAAGTACCCATACCTCGAAATACATCAGGGTATTCCTGAAGCAGTTGCTGTATGTCATCGTCCAGTCTTGATGTGTCTTTGGTATTCATGAAAATTCTTTGGACAAGCCGCAAGTCCTTGCAGGTTTGGGCACCTAACAGCCAAGATTTTTGGTCGTCCACGATCTCAAACTGTAGTACTTTCTTGACCTTATTTGCTACTTTCAAATGACACGATCCTCTCGAAGCAATCTGGTTGCCATTGTAGTCTTTCAGCCTACATGCAGCAGGTATCATCTCGTGTTCCCCTGGAATCGATGCAAGATCTTTGCTTGTCATTAAGTTTGCTGAAGCCCCAGTGTCAAGCTTGAACAGGATTGGGAAGTTGTTGACTTGCACTGTTGAGGTCCATTCACGGTTAAAGTCAATGACATTAATTTGTTGAGGAACCTTGGTTGTTGCTTGAAGTTCCTCTGTTTTGTCAATAATTCCTATGAAGAAAGAGGAAAAATTATCCTCTTTGTCTGAAAAATCTTTCTTTGATTTGTGATTCTCCATTGTATCAATGCTGCGAACATTGATGTTTTGTTTCTGTGTTGGAGAACGGTAGATCGCTGTAGATTTGCATTGGGCCACTAAGTGATTGAGTTTGGAACATTTCAGACATCTTTTCCCCTGAGCAGGGCATTTCCCCATTAAGTGGGCGTTACCACAGCGGTAGCACGTCATGACTGCAGAGGGTGTACTTTTTCGACGTAATTGGCGAAACCTACTGAAAATACAACTTCCGAAACCTGTCTTTCCCACGTTGAATTTACATGAATCACTCACCCAACAGCACTTGAATGTCGACAAACCACCTGACATTGCTCACAAGGACATTAAAACTTCAACTACACCACTTCAACCAAGATGATCCAGCAGAAGAAGACAAAAACCCAATTGTTTGAATTTGTGCACATTGAATTTAGTAATTAATTGGCTATGTCTAATCCATTACAACCTGTACAGAGATTTCACAGCACTGTTTCTTTATGTGCAATTTTCTTTGCAGGACACAGAAAATATGTAACACAAACAAAGGGGGATGTAGTGATCTGTGTATCATATATAAGGGGTTAATGCATAGTCATTACAGCTAAATGATCACCAGAGGGCAACACTAACAGGGGTATAAATACAGACTCAATCTGTTTACCCGCCTCTTTGTGTGTATTGTGCCTAGAGACCAGAGGTGTACAAAGAACAAAGAACAAAGAAATGTACAGCACAGGAACAGGCCCTTCGGCCCTCCAAGCCCATGCCGACCATGCTGCCCGACTAAACTACAATCATCTACACTTCCTGGGTCCGTATCCCTCTATTCCCATCCTATTCATGTATTTGTCAAGATGCCCCTTAAATGTCACTATCGTCCCTGCTTCCACCACATCCTCCGGTAGCGAGTTCCAGGCACCCACTACCCTCTGCGTAAAAAACTTGCCTCGTACATCTACTCTAAATCTTGCCCCTCTCACCTTAAACCTATGCCCCCTAATAATTGACCCCTCTACCCTGGGGAAAAGCCTCTGCCTATCCACTCTGTCTATGCCCCTCATAATTTTGTAGACCTCTATCAGGTCTCCCCTCAACCTCCTTCGTTCCAGTGAGAACAAACCGAGTTTATTCACCGAGTGTAGGGTTAGCTCAGTGTGCAAGAATAATTTATCAATGTTTATTCTAATTCTACCTTGTTTAATTTAGTAGCTAGTAAAAGTATTGAAGAATTGAACTCACAAGTTAATTGATTAGTTACTCAATAAATTATTTATTTTCATTGAACGACTTTGAGTATTCATCATTATTAAGTTTAAGAACATCTCGGCATAAACAAATGTGTAACATATATTACTCCAAGTAATGTAACAACTCTCACCCGGTGTTCATGCTTTTCTGCTCTGGTCACTGGAGAGTGAATACCTGAATACCTGAAGCTTTCCTAGCCACCCGAGCCCAACACACAGCAGCAACCTTTGAGGGCTGAGTGACTTCTAAACTGGTGCTGGAGCAGAGTATTCAACAGGAACTCACTCATTAAAAAAAAAATGGTCCCATGGAATCTGAATGAAAATAGCTCAACAAAGATGTGGGTGCTTTTCTGATGAAGGGAGTCAATGTTAACCTTCCTGGTGCTGAGTGTTGATCCACCCTGTGTTTCCACCATTTTCTAGTTTGACCTTTTAATTCCAGCATGGTGTTCCTTTCTGCCGCATGATCTGTGAATGCGGATTTCCACTTCATATTGAAATAGATTTTAAATCCAATATTGCATGAATACTCCACACTTGGTTTGAAGGAATAACATTTGCGGGGATGTGTCTTCACAGGTTCTAGTAATGGTGGGTGGGTGTTTTACGGTTACTCACAGCTAGATGGCACAACATTAACACGGTTTGCATTTCCTTCTCTAGTGCACCAGAAGCAGCTCCTGTTAACAGATGCACAGTTACTTTTGCAAACGAATATGTGGTAAATCTTAGTTGACCTGAGCAAAGGAGCTGCCAGGCTGGATTCTTCTTCGCCAGTATTTGCAGTCAATCTGAAATCCTAAGAATAAATTTTAGTTTCATTTTTGAAGTGTTGAGTCTATCCTGAACGTTGCTGAGTGAGAGACATTCGAATTCAAAGAATTAAAATAAAGATCGCTGCTTGGTGGCTGCATTGAAATGGCTCCTGTCAGCTGATCGAATTCCCAGCTCCTAACTTGGGATCCAGATTCTTTTGGGGAGCGGTTCAAAATATGGTTTGGCAGGGAGGGGATGGGATCATCAAAAGTAGGGAAACAAATGAGGGGCTGAAAGCAGATGCATTACTCAGCAACGACAAACTGAATAGACATGATAGGCAGGAGCATGGCATGGAGCGGGGAAAACCTGTTGGATTAAATTGCATCTATTTCAATGCAAGAGGGCTGACAGGTAGGGCTGATGCACTCAGGGCGTGGATAGGTATGTGGGACTGGGATATTACAGCCATAACTGAAACATGGCTAAGGGAGGGACAGGACTGGCAGCTTAATGTTCCAGGGTACAAGTGCTTTAGGCAGGAAAGAGTGGAGGGGGAGTTGCATTTTTGATTAAGGGAAACATCAGAGATGAAATAACCGAGGGATCATCAAAAAATAAGAAGGGGATGGTGACCTTATTGGGGTTGTACAATAGGCCCCCAAAGAGTCAAAGGGAATTAGAAGAACAAATATGCAGGGAGATTGGGGAGACTTACAGGAGTAATAGGTTTGTCATCGTAGGGGACTTTAATTTTCCTAATATGGACTGGGACTGCCATAGTGTTAAGGGCTTAGATGGGGTGGAATTTGTTAAGGGTGTTCAGGAAAATTTCCTCAGGCAGTATGGAGGGTCCTACTCGGGAAAGGCCGACACTTAACCTACTCTTGGGAAATAGGGCAGGGCAAGTAACTGAGGTGATGGTGGGGGACCAATTTGGGACCAGTGACCATAGTTCTATTAATTTTAAAGTAGTTATGGAAAGGGACAAAACTGGTCCACAGGTGCAAATTCTAAATTGGGGTATGGTGAATTTTGATGGAATTAGACAGGAGCTTGCAAAGGTTGATTGGAGTAGCTTGTTTGAGGGCAAAGGGACCTCCGGCAAGTGGGAGGCCTAAAAAGTGAAATAGCTATAGTTCAGGGTCTATATGTTCCTGTTAAGGTGAAGGGCAAGGTTGGCAGGAGTAGGGAACTCTGGGTGACAAAACATATTGAGGTTTTGGCCAGGAAAAAGGAGGCATAGCTCCGGTACAAGCAGCTGGATACATAAGCTTATACACAAGTATACTCAAGAAGGAAATTAGGGGGGCAAAAAGGGGGCATGAGGTAGCTTTGGAGAGAGTGCTGAAGACATTTACAAGGATGTTGCCAGGAGTCAAGGGACTGAGTTATAGGGAGAGATTGAACAGGCTAGGACTTTTTTCTTTGGAGCGGAGGAGATTTATAGAGGTGTATAAGATCATGGAAAGGGTGAATGCACTCAGTCTTTTCCTCAGGATTGGGAATTGAGAACTAGAGGGCATAAGTTTAAGTTAAGAGGGGAAAGAATTAATGGGAACCTGAGGAGCAACTTTTTTACATAGAGGGTGATACGTATGTGGAATGAGCTGCCGGAGGAAGTGGTTGAGGCAGGGACATTGACAATATTTAAAAGGCATTTGGACAGATACATGGATAGGAAAGGTTTAGAGGGACATGGACCCAATGCAGGCAAATTAAATGAGATGAGTTGGGCTTTTTGGGTGGCATGGACCAGTTTAGGCCGAAGAGCCGTAGATTCTATGATTTTATGGATGAACAAAAGAAGCAAAATGTTAAAAAAAAAAGACTTGCATGTGTGCCATGATGTGACACGTGTAATGGAGCTGCTCTGAGGGCCGTTTAGACAGCGATGGGCAGGTCAGGTAAAGATGGTCTTTCTGCCTCCAGTTGGTGAGACAGGCAGGAATCCGCACCTCCAAATTCACTCCGCTGCACACCCGCCACTCTGTAAATCGCATTGAGATATTTTGACATGAAAGGCACTATTAGAAATCCACTGTGATTGGTCCCAAAATGCAGAATTCTGCTTTCTCTTTGTGTTTGATGCCTGCCACTTATTCTCCTCCATGAATGTCCATCTCACAGTTTCTGCTCTTCTCTCCAGCACGATTTCCACTTTGTCTCTTCTACCTTGTTCACCATGATGGCTTTCTATTTTTCTTCTTCATTTTGACATAATAGCTACCAAAAACCCACCTTTACAGCTCTGTCTCCTTTCTTGGTAATCGCCTCTGACTGATCCCAACTGAAATTCCACCCCTTCTGCTTTGGATCCATCCACGATTACAGATTTCTCTGAGACATTCAGAATTCCTTGAATTCCTGAGATCCATTCTCAATGCCAGCTGTCACCATGTGCACAACCTGGAAAAATATTTTTTTCTTCCTATCAAGCATGAAGGAACTGCAAACTTCAACATCTCCACGCCTACCGATGCCTCTTGGATCCTTCTTCCCCATCATATCTCTCTGTCTCCCATCCCTTCTTCCAATCTCGTCCCTTGCTGTGTATTCACAATCCCCTCTGACCTTCCCCTTTCTTACCCTGAATGATCTTCCCTCAGCAAAGGTCCAAGCTTCATCACCTTCTGCCCTACCTCAATGAACTTTGGGCTTGGCATGACACTGAACTTGTCTTCCGCTGCCTCCACATCCACTTCTTTGGCCAAGAACCTCCCCCGTGCAGAACACACCATATTACTCCGTGTCCTCCCTCCACTGGGACTCCTCTCTCCTGTCTCCTCCTTGTTTAGATATATTCTTTGAAAACTGCTATCATGACGTTGACCATCTTAATTTCTCTACTCCCCTAACTCACTCCAACCTTACTTCCTCTGAACTTGAAGCATTCTGTTGTCTAAAGTATAACCCTAACAATGTTATCAAATGTTCTGACGAGGATGGTGCTGTTGCCTTGCGAACTGAACTATACCTAGCAGAAGCCAAATGCCTACTCTCTGACATTTCCTTCGATCATTCCCTGTAGTATGACTCCATCACTGAATATCAAAGCCTTGTTTCCAGGACTGTCAGTGACCTTGCCTCCTCTAGAGATCTGCCCTCTATGGCTTCAAACCTCATGGTTCCTCCCCAAACCTGAGGAGGCCACTGCTATCTCCTTCCCAAGATGCACAAACAGGACTACATTGTTAGATCCATTGTTTCAGCCTGTACCTGCCTCACAGAGCTGATTTCTTCTATCTTGTCTCTAGATTTCCTCCAGTTGTCCAATCTCTACCCACCTACATTTGTGATTCTTCTGACACCCCTGTTAATTGAACAGTTTCCAGTTTCTTGACTCTAACTGTCTTCTTTTCACCATGGATTGCAATCTCACTACACCCCAACATGGATGGTTTGAAAGATCTCCGTTTCCTCCTTGAGCCGAGGTCCAACCAATCCCCAACCATCACCACCTCCTGTCTCGCTGAAACTGTTGTCACTTTGAACAAGTTCACCTTTAACTCCACTCACTTTCTCCAAATAAAAGTGTTGCTATGGATACCTTCATGCACCATAACTTTCCCTGTCTTTTTAAGGGATATGTGTTCCAGTCCTACTCAGGCTCCCTTCTTCACCTCTTTTTCTGATTTACTGACGACTGTATTGGTGCCATTTCCTGTTCTCACCTTGAACAGGAAAATCTAATTGATTTTCCTTCCAACGCCCACCCTTCTCTCATCTTCACGTGGTTCATTTCTGACTCTTCCCTTTCTTGACTTCTCTGATTCCATTTCCAGGGATAGACTATCAAACAACATTCATTATATCCCTCAGCTACCTCGACCACACTTCCTTGCACCTTGCTTCCTGTAAAGACTTTATTCCAACCTCACAGTTTCTCCATGTCTGTTGAGGTGATGGAAGCTTCTTTACAATTGTTTCTGATGTATCTTCCTTTTTCCTCAACTGGGGATTCCCTCCCTTGACAGGGACCTCCACCACGTCCAAATTATTTCATGGGCTTCTGCCCGCATCCCTTTCCCTCACTTCCAGAACCATGATAGGGCTCACCTTTTCCTCACCTTCCACTCAACAGGCTTTGTATTCAATGGACCATTCTCCACTATTTCTGGAATTTCAATCGGCATGTTGCCATCAAACACCATCCTCCCCCTCCTGTCACCTTTCATCATTCTGAAGAGACTACCATGTAAGGTAGTGAAAAAGTCGAATTTTTGAGACCTTTTGTTCAGGCAAAACGTTAGGGGGTCGATTTTTACATGGGTAATTTTTTACGGAGCTTACCTTCAACTAAAAGGGAATGGGGGAAGCCACCTCTGAGATTTACAGAAACAAACAATCAGCATTCTTGCCTGTCTATAGACAGTCCTAAGCTGTGGAACTTACCTTTGCTTCCAAACACAGTGCCAGGGCTGAATCGGTCCTTTGTTTTCCAGATAGCTAACCCATCACTTTAAAAATTATATTTTCCAGTCCCATGAACTTTGAACTGGTTAGGAAGCTCCCGGTCTTTCAGACAGTTTGGCACTTGGGCCCAGACTGACCCTTGTTTGGATCATACGATGTTAGATAACCGCAATGACCCATCAACATGGTGCACCCAAAACAAAACCTGATACTGTTCGCCCCCCCCCCCCCCCCCCCCCCCCACAATAAGATGGGCAGTGTGCACACCTTCATTCTGTGTCAGCGATGTGTCATCTACCCTATTGTCAAAATCTTTATAGGCGTCCAGAGCTTGTGCCTCAAACAGGTGTTAGGTCCTTTGCATATACACGAAGGGGCTTGTTTCAATCCTCCTTTGGTAATATTTGATTGCAATAGGTGCCATGCAAACTATGGTCAGTTCCATAAAGAGGCCACTGGAAGTTGCTCCCTTGGACTTGCCTTAACTGGGAGCCGGAAGAAGCACATGCCCCCCTTCTTTCTCCACATTAAGCCCCATGGCTGTCCCTCTCTTGATTGCCTTCTCTCCCCTTGGACCCTCTTAACCTTGTGGAATTCTGAGATAAATGGGTTAATTCTGGGATTTTGACTGTCTGCAGCTCACTGATGATGAAATAATGTTGCTGATGGATCAATCTTCTGCAATCCTTCCTCCATCCTCATTAGACATATGAAGCATCCACTGTCTCAGGATCATGCCCTGATTCAACAATGTTCCAATTTCTAGGTATATTTGTATTTTGTTGTCATAATTTACTTACTATTTTCACTTGAATCAACCCAATCATAGAGATTTTTTTCAAAATCCGAAGTGTAGGGTGTAGATTGTTTGTATCATGTTCAAGATCCAAGTAGCTAGGGTGGCATGGTGGTACAGTGGTTAGCACTGCTGCCTCACGGCACCGAGGACCCGGGTTCGATCCCGGCTCCGGGTCACTGCCCATGTGGAGTTTGCACATTCTCCCCGTGTCTGCGTGGGTTTCATCCCTGTGGTGATGTGCATCAATGTAAATGCATCTAGGCTAGCTAGACACTAGAAGGAGCACCAGAGACTGTAGCCACCTGGGTTGGCCACTTCCCGACGTAAAATGGAGAACAGCAAAGGCTGAAGGGAAATTCAGCCAATACAGGCAAAAACTAGCAGGTGCAAGTTTACTCTGTATTAGACTCTGCAAAA
This sequence comes from Scyliorhinus torazame, assembly GCF_047496885.1. Taxonomy (NCBI): domain Eukaryota; kingdom Metazoa; phylum Chordata; class Chondrichthyes; order Carcharhiniformes; family Scyliorhinidae; genus Scyliorhinus; species Scyliorhinus torazame. Next base: position 345,693,032 of record NC_092708.1, read on the forward strand.
GCCCAGACAGCATCGATACAAGCAGCCATCTGCATCGTAATGTAGCAGCCTTCTACATAGTAATGAGCGATCCCCGGGAACAATCGAAACATCTGAGGTAAACAAGGCCAAGCCAGACTCCTTGGCGCCAGCAGGAGCCAACACAAAAGAGGTTAACGGGCACTTAAAGACCGCCCAACGATCAGGGAACAGCTCCAGTATTGGAGAAATCGAACCAAGCGATTGGAACGAAGTCCAATCACTTGAAACCAGGTACGGGGTCCGCCCCGAAAGGCGGTAAGCCCCAGGGAACTATAAAGTAAAGCCCCCAATTTCAAATCGTCCTTCTTGACAGGGTCACTCAGCAACGCGAATCAACCCTTGACAGTGACCTGTCCAGCTGCCTCCAAAGAACGTAAGTTTCAAGTCAACGCTCGCTACGAGATAGGCGCTCCTAGCTACCAGTCCATACCAGCTTTTGAATCCCGCAGACTCAGAACCCGAATGAAAGGCCATTTGTTCCCCTGACCTGGTGGGCCAGTCCAAAGCTAAGTATTGGCCTGTTAGTGATAGAAATAGCTTAGAAAGTAGAATTTATGCATGAGTAGCGATTTACTGTGTATAATAAATGTGCTTTGATTTGAATCTTACTAATTGGTGTATTGAGTTATTGATCGTTACTTGAACTTGAACCTCGTGGCGGTATCATAAAGATACCTGGCGACTCTAGAGCAAAGGTTATAAAACAGAGCCAATTGAACCAACCAAAGGTTAGCAACAAGACATCTCACACACACACTCAACCAATAGATCAGTTAGATAGGACACGACCAATGGACATTCATGATACACACAGAGGTGACACGACCACAGGAGGGCATTACACCAACCCATATATAAAGGACACCACACACATGATCTGCCTCTTTCCAGTGGAGACAGTCAGTGAGTAGAGAAACAGGGTTGATTCAATATCACTCCCACCACGTGGATTGCAGCAACTGGTTAGTCAGTCTGGGTAGCTATAGTAGGATTAGCAGTAGTGTCGAACCCGAGTAATAGAAGTGTAAATAGTTTAATAAACGTGTTTAAGTTACCTCCACGTCTGAACCTTCCTTTGTCAAATGCACCACAAGGAAGCCGCTTATGCCACACCTAGAGCATAACAAATCAATCCCCACAACCCAAAGATGTGCAGGGTAGGTGGATTGGCCACACTAAATTGCCCCTTAATTGGAAAATAAAAAAACACATTATAAAAGGTAGATGCTTTGGTAAAATGTTGGATTAAAACCTATATTTCGGTTAAAACAATGGACAGTAATTTTATGTGAATGTGTTACATGCTCATACACTTAGTGTACATTTTTAAGTTCTAAATTTGATTAAAACACCATAATAGTTATAAAACTAAAATTAATTGAAAAAACACATTTTTTTTGAATTATTTATTAATTTGTGACCCAACTGCATTGCTTACAATTAGTGTAGACGTGGGGACTATGAACAAATTCAAGAAAAATGTTACATCTTCTTTTCTGTTTTTAGAGTAAGCTGCCCTCAGTTCGGCACCACAATAGGATTATGCAGTAGAATTGAGAAACAGTCACGAAATTTGGCACCTTATGCAGCATTTCACTTTAATAAATATTTAATGCCTCGAGGGTATGCAGTAGCATCTGAACAGCTTGTCATTTCTTGGAATGGCAGGAGGGCTAGCCATGCTGTGTAGGATAAATGAAAATCCTGTTAAAGAACATGGAAGGAGTCTATCTTTCCATGTGTCTTACTAGCCTGAGGACAGTTGGCACGCGATAGGATGAGAGACAGATTAGGCAGTTGGGAGGATGGTGCTTAGAAAGTCAAACACATGATGGAAAAGTCAATTATGAAAAGTTCCATTGCCATTTAATCGATTGGCCTTTGTGTAGATGTAATGGGAAAATCGTTCAGCTTAAATGTAGTTGTTTAATTGTAAATGGGGAGGGGGGTAGGAGAACCCACCCAAGGATTCTCAAATGTCTACTACAGAGAAGGAGGAATATGGGGGCGGGGAGTGGGGGGGGGCTGGCCCTATTAGACCACTGGACAACCACCGCAGAAAGAGTACGGAGAGGGATCACAGAGCCGGAGGCGGAATGGGTAAGACTGGAGGAGAGGTCCTATACAGGGACATTCCTTCGAGAACTGGCCACGGCCCCAATCTCATTCCCCCCAGATAAGTACTCAAGAAGCCCAGTTGTAGTGGCCACACTGAGGACGTGGAATCAACTCAGGCACCACTTCGGTCTGGACACAATCCTCCCATCTACAGGAACCATAAATTCACCCCACGACAACAGACGCCTCCTTCAAAATGTGGAGACAGGACGAAGATGTACTGACGGTAGGGGACGGCTATGTGAGTGGCAGAGTGGCCACCCTGGGAGAACTCACGGATACGCTCCATCTTCCTAAATGGAATGAGCTTCGGTATATGAAAATAAGGAACTTCCTCGGCATGGAGACAGTAATATTCCCCCAGGTACCAGGACACTCCTTACTGGACAAACGTCGGACCGCGGTGAATGGTGTCAGGAAGCCCGGCCGACCACACCCACATGTTCTGGTCCTGTCCCAGACTTGTCGCATACTGGACCGCCTTTCTCGATGCCATGTCCAAGGTCGTGGAGGTGAGGGTGGAGCGATGCCCACTAGTGGCGGTCTTCGGTGTATCAGAACAGCCAGGCTGTTAACGAGAAAAGGGGCAGAGGCCCGAGCCTTTGCCTCCCTGATTGCTCACCGGAGACTCCTGCTTGGCTGGAGATCAGTAGCATCATCCTAGGCTGCAGACTGGCTGTCCGACCTTGTAGAATAAATTAAATTGCAAAAAATAAAATACACCACTCGAGGATCGGAGGATGGCTTCCACAACATGTGGAAATTATTCACTAGCCTATTCCAAGACATGTTTGTGACCAATATGGGGTGGGGGGGGGGGGGGGGCAGGTGGAGGATCGAAACAGAGAATGGAAGGAGAAAATAAAGGCTGGCGGGAGGATCGGAGGGAGATAGGAAGAGGGGACGGGGAGGACACAGAGCAAGCAGGGCAGAGGAGCCAGAGGGGACAAGGGACAAGGAAACGCATGGGGGCGATCACAACTACAGCACCAGGATCTGCCTGGTTGGCACCAAACACACCCTGGTATGTTTTAGTACCAGGAGGCCACATTAATATCGTCAACACAATATGGCTGTGGCAACCGAACACAGGGACTCAAATTTAGGGGCTCCATATATGTATAAATGTTACAATTGTATACATACCTGTTTATTTTTTCTTTTGTATACCCATTTTATAGATTTCCCTTTATTGTTATCTGATACCCTTGCAATGTTATTTTGAGTAAATGTGAAACCAATAAAAATATTTTTTAAAAAGAGACTCAGCGACAGGAGATTGCCGAAATTGCACTTCCATAAAAACACAAGTCACTACTCATGTTACTGTGCTTGATACAATTATTTATAATCAGTCTCTTGTCAACATCACTGAAATTCTGCTTTAAAAAAAAAGGAAAATTCCGGACCAAAATTTAATGTTTTCTTGGCCACGTTTCAGTGAACGTGCATCAAACTGCTGCTGAAAGGTTATTGGGGTTTTATTTTTTCTAATTGTATGTATGAACGGAACAAACAAATTACAAAGGTAGCTTTTAAATTTAAATCCTAACCAATTGTTTTACTCATCTCAGTGACTGGAGTAAAGTACTGAGTGGCATCACGGCCTGAAGTTTCACACAGACTGAGGGGCTCACCCTCTACCTACTTGAAAATACAGCATATGCAGTCAGTGATCTGAATCTGGAAGTCCCATCTCTCAACATTGCACCTCTTTTGGGTGGGGGGGGGGGAGGATGAGGGGCGAAATAGGATAGGTTCTAACTTGCATGTTTGTGGTTCACAGAGGCAGCTGCCCAAGTTAATCAGCAGCCTCCTCCACTCAAGTGTGATTGTAGTGAGGTTGGTGCCTGAAACCCTAGGAGCAGTTCTGAAACTTGTGGATTTGTTTGGAGATGCAAAGTACCCCCTTGGAAATGGTCCCAGAACACCTTTGAGAGAGGTAAGACACACTTTGGGTAGTTCAGGAACCCTTTGAGGATGTGCATAAAAAGTGCATAAACCAATTGGAATCTGTCAAGGACTATCAAAGCTGGCAAAGAACTGTCAACATTCTTTGGCACTGTCAAAAATGAATGCAATCAAAAAACAATAGTGCCTGCTATCTCATTTGTCAGTTGGCATAAGTCAGAGGGTTGTCATTATAGGATTTGTGCTGCATGAATGATTTAACAACCTAACGTGATCAAATTGGGATACCTGTTAACTGAGCAGTTTGATTGACTGCTTCAAATGGTTGTGGAATAGAAATATTTGTTTTCATAAATGCTTAAGTGAAACTTTTTGTTTTCAGAAGTGCTAAGTCGAAGGAATTTCAATACATAGAATAAAAAAATAAATAAGCACATTTTTAAAAATAGTTACTTCATCAATGGATACCTGACTTTACTTTAAGATACATAGTTCCCCAGGTTTGTCCATGGTGGATATTAGGTGAGTTGGCATGGAAGAGGTAAGGACAAAGGGTGTTGTGTAGGGGCATGTGTTGGCATGAGTTCGCACTAAGTTGGCATAGGGGCTATAAAGGGCCATGAGGATGCATGGGGGCGGGGCATGAGGGTAACATAGGGGGTATGATGGGTCAATGGGTGGGTAAAGAGTCATTGGAGATATAAGGATCCATGGAGGGTGGGTAAGGGGCAAAAGTGGCATGGATGGGGCATAGGGAGTGTGTGAGGGCTAGGAAGTTTAAAAAAAAAAATAACTTCAGCAAAATGGCGAAGCACAAAGACATCCATCCATCCTGCCTCTGCAAACGGCAGCCTCCACACTTGTTGTGGGGGTGGGGGGCATGACTTCTGTTCCAATCCTCCCCCAAGATCATCCCGGAATGAAAGTCCGGCTTTCCATACTTCTTTTTCCCTGGGTTGACTTGACGGAGCCTGGAAATCTGGGCCCAAATATGTGAGAGAGAGCTGCATAAACAGGAAGTACTTTGTTTAAATGCATGTGTCCATGTCCCTCGAACTACAATCGAAAATGAAGTTTGGCTCCTTCTTTCTAATTTCCACACAATGTTTTGCTCTGTGTGCGGTGGCTGAAGATTGGCAAAAGCATTGGAGCAGAGCATCTGCGTGTGGACTTTGATTGGGAGCACGTTTTGCCGCGCACACGACTTGATGACACATCATTTGATTTATTATTTAGGCATAGATAATGCTGCAACCTACGTTGTTTCGTTATGAACTTTTATCCGTGTTTATTTGCGAATGCCTGAAGATCTTTCTGATTAATATTGTCGAAGGATGTTGGTGTGGTATGAATGAAGCGCAGTATATATTTTTGGATTAGCCTTTTGCATTCCAGAAAATAAAGGTTCGTGGTTGACAAGAAATGCAGTTTGCCTGAATTTGGAATAGGAACTTTAATACTTGGATATTTGTAGAATTCATCTGAAAAAAAGGTCTTTATTTATTTCCCCAAATGGACCACTTAGTTTAGCCGGTGTAGATCAGGAAAGTCCAATTATTGTAAGTTAGCTAGTACAGTACTCCTATATTTATTGTTTATTGTTTAACTTAAATCTTAAAATCACATGGGAAAACTGGATTAAGTCAAATAGGACACTGACTGAGGATCCCCTTAATATAATAGCTTAGGATTCCAGTACCTAACTATACTGCATGTTTCTATTTCGTATGGATTTATTTTTAAAGAAATGATGGAAATAATAGGCAGGCAGGATGTAAGGCTTTCTGGATTCCAAAGCCAACAAAGAACATTCTGCAGATCACAAACAATATCTTCAATTGATATGGTGCTTTTTAACATTGAAAAGAAACATCATAAGGTGTTTCAATGAGGAATAATCAGACATAAATGGATACTGGATACTGTTGGCGGGGTGGGACCTACCAGAGGTAAGCCATGGTGAACAGGTCTCTGGCACTGAGTCTGTCCCTGTGGCTCAGAAGGGAAGGGGGAGAGCAGGAGAGCATTAGTTATTGGAGACTCTATAGTTAGAGGTACAGATAGGCTGTTCTGTGGCAACGATAGAGGCTCACGGTTGGTGTGTTGCCTCCCGGGTGCCAAGGTCGGTGACCTCTCTGATCGTGTTTTCAGGATCCTTAAGGGGGAGGGGGAGCAGCCACAAGTAGTGGTACACATCGGTACCAACGACATAGGTAGGAAAAGGGACGGGGATGTAAAACAGGAATTCAGGGAGCTAGGGTGGAAGCTGAGAGCTAGGACAGACCGTGTTGTCATCTCTGGTTTGTCTCCAGTGCCATGTGCTAGCGAGGTGAGGAACAGGGAGAGAGTGTAGTTAAACACGTGGCTAAAGGGATGGTGTAGGAGGGAGGGTTTCAATAACTTGGTTAATTGGAGCACATTATGGGGAAAGTGGGACCTGTACAAACAGGACGGGTTACACCTGAACCAGAGGGGCACCAATATCCTGGGAGGGAAATTTGCTACAGCTCTTCAGGGGGGTTTAAACTAATTTGGCAGGGGGATGGGAAACTGATTTGTAGTCCAGGAGATAGCGTTGCTGGAGTTCAGGAAGTTGAGGGTAGTGCAGTACTAAGGAAGCTACCAAGGTCACAAGAGTGGACCTGCAGGCATGAAGGTGATTTGAAGTGTGTCTACTTCAATGCGAGGAGCATCTGCAATAAGATTGGTGAGCTTGAAGCATGGATTGGTACCTGGGACTACGATGTTGTGGCCATTACGGAGACGTGGATAAAACAGGGGCAGGAATGGTTGTTGGAGGTTCCGGGGTTTAGATGTTTCAGTGAGAGTAGGGAAGGTGGTAAAAGAGGCGGAGGAGTAGCATTGTTAATCAAGCACAGTATAATGGCTGCAGAAAGGCAGTTTGAGGAAGATCCGTCTACTGAGGTAGTGTGGGCTGAAGTTAGAAATAGGAAAGGAGCGGTCACTTTGTTAGGAGTTTTCTATAGGCCCCAAACAGTAACAGAGATGTGGAGGAAAAGATTGCAATGCAGATTTGGGATAGGTGCGGTAGTCACAGGGTAGTTGTCATGGGTGACTTTAACTTTCCAAATATTGATTGGAATCACTATAATTCGAATAGTTTGGATGGGGCTGTTTTTATCCAGTGTGTGCAGGAGGGTTTCCTCACACAATATGTGGATAGACCGACAAGAGGCGGGGCCACATTGGATTTGGTATTGGGGAATGAACTGGGCCAAGTGTTAGATTTGGTTGTGAGAGAGCACTTTGGAGTTAGTGACCACAATTCGGTGACTTTCACTATAGCAATGGAGTGGGGTAGGAACGTACGGCAGGGCAAGGTTTATAACTGGGGGAAGGGTAATTACGATGCGATTAGGCAAAAATTGGGGAGCATAAGATGGAAACAGGAACTGTCAGGGATAGACGCAATTGAGATGTGGAGCTTGTTCAAGGAGCAAATACTGCGTGTCCTTGGTATGTATGTCCCTGTCAGGCAGGGAGAAAATGGTCGAGTGAGGGAACCATGGTTTACAAAAGAGGTTGAATGTCTTGTCAAGAGGAAGAAGGGGGCTTATGTAAGGATGAGAAAACAAGGTTCAGTTAGGGCACTTGAGGGATACAAGATAGCTAGGAAGGAGCTCAAGAAAGGGCTTAGGAGAGCCAGGAGGGGGCATGAGAAGTCCTTGGCGGGTAGGATCAGGGAAAACCCCAAGGCTTTTTACTTATGTGAGGAATAAAAGAATGACCAAGGTGAAGTTAGGGCCGATCAAGGACAGTAGTGGGAACGTGTGCATGGAGTCTGACGATATAGGAGAGGCCCGAAATGAATACTTTCCCTCAGTGTTCACGAAGGAGAGGGACCATGTTGTTGAGGAGGATAGTGCGATACAGGCTGGTAGGCTGGAGGAGGTAGATATTCGGAAGGAAGATGTGTTAGAAATTTTGGGAAGCCTGAGGATAGATAAGTCCCCTGGGCCTGATGGGATATATCCTAGGATTCTTTGGGAGGTGAGGGATGAGATTGCAGAGCCTTTGGCTTTGATCTTTATGTCCTCACTGTCTACAGGAATAGTGCCAGAAGACTGGAGAGAGGCGAATGTTGTCTCCTTGTTCAAGAAAGGGAATAGGTATAACCCTGGGAATTATAGGCCGGTTAGTCTCACTTCGGTCATAGGTAAATTATTGGGAAGGGTCCTGATGGATAGGATTTATGATCATTTGGAAAGATACAGCTTAATCCAGGATAGCCAGCACGGATTTGTGAGGTGTAAGTCTTGCCTCACAAGTTTGATTGTATTCTTTGAGGAGGTAACTAAGTACATAGATGAAGTTAGAGCAGTTGATGTTGTATACATGGATTTTAGTAAGGCATTTGATAAGGTGCCCCATGGTTGGCTCATGCAGAAAGTAAGGAGGCATGGCATAGAGGGAAATTTGTCCGATTGGATCAGTAACTGGCTATCACATAGAAGACAGAGGGTGGTGGTAGATGGTAAATTTTCATCCTGGAGCCCAGTCACCAGCGGTGTACCACAGGGATCAGTGCTGGGTCCTCTACTATTTGTGATTTTTATCAATGATTTGGATGATGGAGTTGAAGGTTGGGCTAGTAAATTTGCTGATGACACCAAGATTGGTGGAGTAGTGGATAATGTGGAGAACCGTTGTAGGCTGCAAAGAGATATTGATAGGATGCAGAGCTGGGCTGAAAAGTGGCAGATGGAGTTTAACCCTGATCAGTGTGAGGTGATTGATTTTGGTAGGACAAATTTGAATGCAGATTACAGGGTTCTGAAGAATGAGGAGGAGAGATCTTTACTCAGAGAGTGGTTAGGGCGTGGAACGCACTCCCAGCTATGGTAGTGGAGTCGGACACTTTAGGAACTTTCAAGCGGTTATTGGATAGGCATTTGGAGTGCACTAGAATGATTGGGAGTAGGTTGATCTTAGTTTCAGACTAGTTCGGCACAACATCGTGGGCCGAAGGGCCTGTACTGTGCTGTACAGTTCTATGTTCTATGTTTAATATTAGGCGGGATAATGAAAAGCATGGTTTTAAAGAGAATTCTAAAGGTAGTGCGTATCATTAGTTTGTTGCATATTTTATATATTCAAATTACTTCACAACAATACCATGAATCGCTAGGTGTGCAGTGTTTTAAAATATCCTTGCAACCTCAAAATGTCTGCACCCAAGCTCATCCCAGCTCTAGCCTCCAGTTTCCAGTAGTTTCTCTGCTTACTCAAGCTCTGGGCCATCACCCAGGCATAACCAATCAAGCGCAGTGCGCATGGATCAGTTACCAGACTCAGAATGGGCAGCACGGTAGCACAGTGGTTAGAACAGTCGCTTCACAGCTCCAGGGTCCCAGGTTCGATTCCCGGCTTGGGTCGCTGTCTGTGTGGAGTCTGCACATTCTCCCCGTGTCTGCTTGGGTTTCCTCCGGGTGCTCCGGTTTCCTTTCACAGTCGAAAGATGTGCAGGTTGGGTGTATTGACTAAGCCACATTGACCCTAGTGTCCAAAAATAAGATTAGGTGGAGTTATGGGGATAGGGTGGAGGTGTGGGCTTAGATAGGGTGCTCTTTCCAAGGGCCGGTGCAGACATGATGGGCCGAATGGCCTCCTTCTACACTGTAAATTCTATGATTCTATGAGTCTAGAACAATTGAGCACTGCAGGCAGAGCAGGAGATGAAGAAATGGATGGATTTATGGAGGGTAAGGGCAGCACGGTGGTGCACTGGTTCGATTCCAGCCCTGGGTCACTGTCCGTGTGGAGTTTGCACATTCTCCCCGTGTCTGCGTGGGTCTCAGACCCACAACCCCAAGATGTGCAGGGTAGGTGGATTGGCCACGCTAAATTGCCCTTTATTGGAAAAAAAAGAATTGGGTTGTCTAAATTTATTTTTAAAAAAGAAAGAAAAAAAAAAGATTTCTGGAGGGTATTCCTGGGTGTAGAGTCTAGTTGACTGAAGGTATGACCACCTGTGGTGGAATGACGAAGGTGGTGCAGAAGGGACAACTCGGCATAAAAGCAGCTGCAAGAGGTTGAAACCTTACTGATAACTGGGTTTCTGCCTTGAGACACGAACTGCAATGCAAATACTGATCCATGCAAGGAATTTGAAGTATTCGACATAAGGTTGTCACTGCACATTTGGTGGAAATCAGTCAGATGTTCCGTGCATTCACAGTCAATTAGTATCTTTGACATCTAGTCACTGTTAGATTGTAGGGAAACATGGCAGGTTAATGGTTTTATGCTGCTGGTTGAGGGAAAATGTTGATCTGGACAACTCCTATGCACACCTTCAAATAGCACCATGGGATCTTATAGATTCTACTGAAAGCATAACAGGTTTAATATCTCTTCCAGCATTCCTTCTGTGCTGAATTGAAATGTTTGCCTGGATTATGCGCTTATTTCCTACATTGCAACAGTGACTGGACTTCAAAAGTGTTGGCTGTGAAGCACTTTGGAATATCTCGAGGCAGTGAAGGCTTCTATAAAAATTCAAGTCTTTTTTTCTAAGTACCTGGCTTAGACCCACAATTTCCTGTATTGAGTCCAGAGTGATACCGTTGCTCCAAATATCTCAAACCTGCCCAATGTGTTTAAATAACACTCCTGTGGCATGGGATAATATAAAAAGTGGATAAGACCAGAAATGTTTTTATCCAATGGTCAATAATAGTGATTAGCTCCTGTTATTCTAAACAAAGCAATGGACGAGGCTAACGCAGATCAACAGAGTGTGTCTAAGATAAAAGAATGTATCTTCATTTTTGAAAACTATCTGTTTGGAATCAAAAATGAAGATACATTAATTTCAGGTACTGCAATAATGCATTTCGTTTTATTTTAAAAATGATTTGTTTAGGTGTCGGGTCACTCACTGGATCACAGTAAAATGATTCTGTCCAAAATCTGCTGATGAAGTGGTGTTGGCAATTAAATCAATGAATTAAAATTCTCCACAGTGGTTTTCCAATATTTGATAAGAGGACTTCTTTTTTAGTATGTAAGCTCTTGTAATGTATTGCTCATTATAATGGAGTTCACTTTCAAAATATAATGATTCGGTTCCTTTGTTCATGGATTGAACAGCATTTAACCCCAAGAATGCATTCCCTTTCTGACTCCCATATTTTGCCACCAACTCTGGTAACTTTATGTTCACTGGGTGAGTAATGACCTGGGGATATTTTTTTGGGCAGCATGTCACATTTTCCACGAGTTCTGCTGTTTTTGTTGGTGATAATAGTAATGTCTTTGGTGGGAGTCCATGATCTGCAATTTGGTGCTCTTTAATAATGGTAACTGCTTCGATCATCTGGTTCAGTAAATTGGTAGCTTGAATGTTGCATTGTTTGGGAAAAACACAGCTGCCATATTGTCCTAGTTGTTACATGCAGCTGCTGTTAGTTAAGTTCATCCATGCCATTTATATTGAGATTCAATGCAACATTCAAATTGCTTTGTATGTCGACTATACTTACACTGCGTAACTTCCTTGAGAAACCAAAGCATGCTGGCGCATGTCTTTGACAATTGATCTTTTGGATTTTCTTATGTTTTTGTTGTTTTGGGAATACCAAGAAACAGCTGGGACAATTCCAATAAAATGTTGGACACAATGCTGTGTCAGATTAAGGAAAGACTGAACATCTGTCTCATCCTGGAGCATGTTCACTGAAACCAGGCGTGATTTTTATTTTTGAATATTTACTCTTGGCAAACCATGGGCGAAATTCTCCCCCAACGGCGGGATGCCCGCCGACTGGCGCCAAAGCCGGCGCAAATCAGACGGGCATCGCGCCGGCAAAAAGGTGCGGAAGTCTCCGCATCTTTGGCGGCCTAGCCCCAACATTGAGGGGCTAGGCCGACGCCGGAGGGATTTCCGCACCGCCAGCTGGCGGAAATGGCGTTTGTTGCCCCGCCAGCTGGCGCGGAAATGCGGCGCATGCGCGGGAGCGTCAGCGGCCGCTGTCAGTTTCCCAGCGCATGCGCAGTGGGGAGAGTCACTTCCGCCTCCGCCATGGTGGAGGCCGTGGCGGAGGCGGAAGGGAAAGAGTGCCCCCACGGCACAGGCCCGCCCGCGGATCGGTGGGCCCTGATCGCGGGCCAGGCCACCGTGGGGGCACCCCCCGGGGTCAGATCGCCCCGCGCCCCCCCCCCAGGACCCCGGAGCCCGCCCACGCCGCCTGGTCCCGCCGGTAAATACCAGGTTTGATTTACGCCGGCAGGACAGGCAATTCCTGGGATGGACTTCGGCCCATCCGGGCCGGAGAATCCAGCGGGGGGTCCCGCCAACCGGCGCGGCCGGATTCCCGCCCCCGCCCAATCTCCGGGAGCGGAGACGGGATTCACGGCGGCCAACGGCCATTCCATGACCCGGCGGGGGGTCGGAGAATGACGCCCCCCATCTCAATTTTGACAATCCTGGGTGATTAGAAAGCCAGGATGAATTGGGAGATGGCAGCACAATGAGAGCAGTTGAAGAAAAAAATGCACCTAGAATAAAAACAAGAGATTTTTGGAAACGTTTAGCAGGTGCAGCAATTTGTGGAGGGAGAAGTAAAGCTTTGACCTGAGCTTTCCAGCCTGTAGGGAGTCCTGCGGGCCAGCATGAGAAGGAGGCCCTGAGCTTCCACAGGTGGACACGGGCCTCTGGGTGGAATGTTACCAGTGGCGGCCTATTAAGTGGCTAATAATAATAATAATAATCGTTATTATCGTCACAAGTAGGCTTACATTAACACTGCAATGAGGTTACTGTGAAAAGCCCCCAGTCGCCACATTCTGGTGCCTATTCGGGTACACTGAGAGAGAATTCAGAACGTCCAATTCACCTAACAGCAAGTCTTTCGGGACTTGTGGGCGGAAACCAGAATGCCCGGAGGAAACCCACGCAGACACGGGGAGAACGTGCAGACTCTGCACAGGCAGTGACCCAAGCCGGGGATCAAACCTGGGACCCTGGCGCTGTGAAACAACAGAGCTAACCACTGTGCTACCGTGCTGCCCATATCGCCTAACAACTATCCAATTGAGGATTGCAGCCTGCCTCTCAGAGCTGCAGGCCTGCTGCAGGGGGCATTTCTGTGGGCCATGAATTGGGCATTAAGGAAGCACCCCCCACCCCCCCACCCTCCCCACCCACCCCAGGAACCTGCTGGGAGAGCACCACGGTTTATTTGGAAGTCTCTCCGCGTGGCAGTGGCCCGTCCTGACTCTGGAAAAAGGCCAGCGGGGACAGGAAGTGGTTGTTGATTGGTCAGCTAATTGGTTTAATTGGTTGGCTGCCTCCAGCCAGTGGGCAGCCATGCAGTCGATGTTCCTGCCCTTGACAAAATCCCATTGTTGTGTGAAGGCATTGGTCTCTCCTTCTCAAACCGTGCCATTTTGCGAGACCTCCCATCCTCCCAGCCTACCTTCAGAGGGTTGGCAAGATGCTGCCTAACACTGCAGATCGATGACCTTTTATCACATGTGAACTCTTGTTTCTCTCCCCACAGAAGCTGCAGACTGCTGAGTATTTTCTGTTCTTATTTCAAAGATCCAGTATCTGCAGTATTATGCTTTTGTAAAGAAGGTTGCCTCTTACAGGGCTAAAGAATTTCATTTTCTCCACTTTCGCCATGTAACTCAATAATTTGAGGCTAGGAATGAATGCTGTGATTCTTTTCTATATAGTCTTTGTAGCTTTTGAAAGACTTTGGTTGATGAACCAAAATATCTTTACCAATACACAGTACCAAATTTTCATGCCTCCATCCATACAAGAAAGCTGTTGCCAACTTTGCATGTCATTATGAAATGCATATGATAAGTTAAATATGTTTTTAATGCAGCAATTGATAACAGCACTTATTTCTTAAAAAGATAAATGACGATTAAATTGACCAACATTGTGATAGTGTAAAAATTTTGGGTGCATTAGAATAGGGGGCGAGATTCTCCGACCCCCCACCGGGTCGGAGAATCGCGGTGGGCTGGCGTGAATCCCGCCCCCGCCAGTTGCCGAATTCTCCACCACCGGATATTCGGCGGGGGCGGGAATCGCGCTGCGCCGGTTGGCGCCCCCCCCCCCCCCCCCAGTGATTCTCCGGCCTGGATGGGCTGAAGTCCCGCCGCTAAAATGCCTGTCCCGCCGGCGTAGATTAAACCACCTACCTTCCCGGCGGGACAAGACGGCGCGGGCGGGTTCCGGGGTCCTGGGGGGGGGGGGCGCGGGGCGATCTGGCCCCGGAGGGTGCTCCCACGGTGGTTTGGCCCGCGATCGGGGCCGACCGATCCGCGGGCGGGCCTGTGCCATGGGGGCACTCTTTCCCTTCCGCCTCCGCCACGGTCTCCACCATGGCAGAGGCGGAAGAGACTCCCTCCACTGCGCATGCGTGGAATGCCGTCAGCGGCCGCTAATGCTCCCGCGCATGCGCCGCCCGGAGATGTCATTTCCGCGCCAGCTGGTGGGGCACCTAAGGCCTTTTCCGCCAGCTGGTGGGGCGGAAATTCGTCCGGCGCCGGCCTAGCCCCTTAAGGTTGGGGCTCGGCCCCCAAAGATGCAGAGCATTCCGCACCTTTGGGGCGGCGCGATGCCCGACTGATTTGCGCCGTTTTGGGCGCTAGTCGGCGGACATCGCGCCGTTTCTGGAGAATTTTGCCCAGGGTTTTTCAAAGTGGGGGGTTGTGACCCATGGGTAGGACACGGGTGGGTGTTGGGAAGGTTGTGGAGCAATCAGTCAGGATCCTACAACTGAATCTGCTGGAGAGAGCTGCTTAGGAGAGTCCATGGCAGGACAGAGCAGTGTTAGCTCTCTACACAGCTCCAGGGCCTCTGGTGAACAGCCGACAAAGAAGAAACTTCCTTCGGGAACAAAGTAGTATAAGGATGATTTCTTGAGGTATGATTTTTCAATTGTGCCAATACAATTAAGGATGCAAAGCCCATGTTTGTTTTATCAGGGAAGTACTGACAAATAAGAGGGGAAGTTTCAGATTTAGCAGTGGTGGGTTAAAACATCCTCTTGAGGTTGAGACCCGAAAGTCAGTTATCAACTTGCAGCTGACTCCAAATAAAAAGACTACACTGCTGTACCTGACCTGTGATAGCACAATGCGTCTCCATTGCACATCAATGTGTCGGTTTGTATCCAATCACTAGCTCAAATCAATCTGTCATATATTTTGGCCTCAAGTGCCATGCGGTCCTGAGGCTGATCACGCATTCAGCCGCCTAGCCTAGCTGCACACTCATACAAATACATAGCCTGATGCTTACGTGAGAGACAATCCTATACCACCTGGACACTTTAGCCGGCTGTATTAACCCTTTTCTGGCACAGTAGGAATGATTTTGGTTGGACCCAATGGTTGTTAATCATCCTCTGCAATCAAGGCCGCCTTGGTCCAGTGGATGGAAGTCCTGTTGCCGTCATTCAGGAAGAGCAGCAACAAACATGGAAACAGGAAGATCAATGCTGCTTTCCTGCCCTATGAACATTATTATTCCAATACATTGCATTATTTGAGCTACCTATTTTGAGCACTTATATTTTATTCAATTATGCCATATTTGAATCCTGAAATCTGATTCGATATCACAGACCTTTGATTTACTCTGCTTGAGGATAGTTGGATGTTGCCATTCTTCATCGAGCCATAGGCATTGGGAGAATTGAGAGAGGCAAAGGCTGCGATTCAGCAGCAACCACAAGCTCATTCAGAATGGATGAGGTGAGAGTTGCTGAAGGCCTTTTCTATATCGATGTTGGCCTTGTAGGAGGGAGAGAGTCACATAAACAGGACTGTGACATGACAAAAATCACCCACAAATGTAACACTTGTTTAAGTGGCTGAATGGCAATAATAGACCTTATAAGCTCTGACTTGTCAAAATGAAGATGGCAGTGAAGGTAGATGACTTTACAGTCCACCAAACCAATGTTTAATGGTGAGATAATAACTACTGGGTGTTCTTTTACACAAAACTAATACGAAGAGATTCGAATTTATAATGCAGTAAAACATTTGAGGGGCAATTGTTTTTGGTGGTTGTTAGATATTTTGGCAGAAAATTAGCTGCAAATCTGTTGATTGGAGACAAATGCCATAATTGGTGTACTGGGAATGTCACTGCTGCTGTTAAGCTGCCCAATGAAATACAAACAAGAGCTGCAAATTAATCATTTTAATAACCTGGAAATATGCCACATGACCTTTCTCAACCTGTCTACTGTTGTTTTGTTTGGCAGTGCTTGTCGAGAGAGCATATTTCTGGAGGCAGGAGTGGTGAATGTTGGCTGGACTTACAACTCAGCCTCAGAAATGAATGCAAAATGAGAAAGAAAGGGAAGATTGCAGATGTTTAACGACATTAAAAAGACAAGTAAGCAGGATAATTATCTAAATTAGAAAGCCAGAATGTGTAATAATAATAATCTTTATTAGTGTCATGAGTAGGCTGATATTAACACTGCAATGAAGTTACTGTGAAAAGCCCCTAGCCGCCACACTCCGGCGCCTGTTCGGGTAGACTGAGGGAGAATTCAGAATGTCCAATTCATCTAACAAGCCTGTCTTTTGTGACTTGTGGGAGGAAACCGGAGCACCTGGAGGAAACCCAGGCAGACGTGGGGAGAACGTGCAGAATCTCAAGTGACAGTGAGCCAAGTGGGAATCGAACCTGGGACCCTGGCGCTGTGAAACAACAGTGCTAACCACTGTGCTACTGTGCCACCTACCCATTTACAGATGTCGAGCTGGAGACCCTTCTGGACGCCGTGGAGAAGAGGCAGGGGGCCCTGTACCCCGGCCACAGTAGGAGGCTGCCAGCTGGCGCCGTTCACCATGCCTGGGCGCAGGTGGCAACAGTGCTAACCACTGAGTTAAATTTTAACATGTCTGACGTGTTGGCAGTGATAGGGCATGGGAAGCCTGGAGGTCAGGGTTACCCAGGGTGGGTCACTGTCAGGTTCCCAGGCCAAAGCAAGCCTGCTTGACAAGTTTGGCTTCCAGTTTGGCAAGAAGCAGCCCAGCTGAGGTTACAGGACCTTGTAAGTTCACAACCAGGGGGAGAGATACTGGGAGAATTAGGGGGGCAGGTCAGGGGCAATATCGGTGCAGAGGGGGCCTCTGCACAATAACAGCAGAGGGGGCCATGTCATTTACAGGGATCCAGGGTGTCGGAGGCCTCGAATTGAGCTGGAAGAGTTCAGAGGCCAGGTTTGGGGGTCGGAAGCCTAATGGGCAAGGCTGGGGTTAGATGGAGGTTCAGCACAGAGGAGGGTGGTGTGTATTCGGCGAGGATTGTGCAGGATTCAGCAGCTGTGTGAAAAGGCACCTAACTCTTGGGTCCAACAACCCTCACCTACCTCTAGCGGCCGGGTTTCCCATGGACCAGGACACATGGCCATCCACAGTTAACTGCAAAATGGTGCAGCCTCATTATAATATTTAAAGTGCCAACCCACCTATTTGGAGCACGGTAGTTGCCTGTTGCCCCAGAAGTGCATAGTTTAGATGCAGGCTGGATCGGGATACAAACTTTTTAACCCTTTTACTTCCCAGCAACCTAAAACCGCTTGTTCTTTTAGACTTAAAAATTCCCCTGTAGCACCACCACTTGGTTCTACCGAGTTGAGGTGCAAATTTCCTTCCCTTCTTCCAAGGATTTCTAATTTCTTCAGCGGTATTGTGCAGAGGCAGTCAGAAGAACCATCCAATGTTCTCATGGGTACCGAATACAAATCAGAGTGTGCGAGCTCCCTGGATCACTCTTACTGCTGCCTTGTATTCAGGAATCTCCAGATTTCTTTGGTCATAAATTATGCATGGACCTGGAAACCAGCAGGGAAATGATGAAACCCTGAACATCCTCAAACTAAAAAACCCAAAGCTTGTAGTTCAGTGTGAAAGGAAAGCTGGTCTACAAGGAAAGAGGTGTCCAAACTCTATATAAAGAGGTGAAGTCACAGAAGTTGTCATCTCACATTACATAACCCTCAGTAGACGAATGAACAAAACAAACATTTATCTCATACCTAATGGATAAGTCCTTTCATAATTTCCCCTAAATTGTTCAATAATATTTGATGATTAATTATACAGAGAGTCTTGTTTATTAATGGTGGTTATTTCAATTTCACCCAAATTGTTCCAGGGCAGCATCATGGTGTCTGAAAAGGCGATAGATGGATACTCTGGTCATGCTCCTTGTGGTAGGCTATATTAGGGGTATTGCGGTACCTAGGTGGGATGTACCTTATACTGTAGTATGATTGGTAGAACCTGCCTGCTGGTTCCGCCCAGCAGGCGGAGCATAAGAGTCTGTGTTTCACCCACAGCAGTCACTCTGTACCGGAGCTGCTGGGGTAACTACTTGTTCATTAAAGCCTTCAATTGGACTACAATCTCGCTTCAGTAGTGATTGATCGTGCATCAATTTAATGAACAAGAATTAAAGAATGGCTGCTCTCCGCATCAAGCCAGAGTGTCTACAAATCAACCCCACGCGGCAAATGCAGCAGCAACTTTTAAACATTGGCTGACATGTTTCAGCGGGTACATCAGGACGGCCCCGACTACCCCCAGGGAGGAACAGAAACTGCAAGTCCTCCACTCAAGGGTGAGCCCAGAAATCTGCATGCTTATCGAAGACGTGGACGGTTTCGAGGACGCAATGACTTTGTTAAAAGAGCACTACGTCCGCACTGTGAATCAGGTATACGCTCGGCATCTTTTAGCTACCAGACGGCAGATCCCAGGGGAATCACTGGACAATTTTTACCGCGCATTGTTAGTGTTAGGTAGAAACTGTAACTGTCCACAAGTCTCAGTCAATGACCACACCGAATTCTTAATACGGGATGCTTTTGTTGCGGGCATGCTGTCCTCTGAAATCCGCCAGCAACTCCTGGAAAACGACACGCTAGGGCTTAAAGAGGCATGGAAACTTGCGCACTCCTTGGATGTAGCCTCCCGCAACGCCCAGGCCTACGTTCCTGACCGCGCGGTACCCACCCCCCCACCCCCACCCGCGGCCGATTCCGAAGCACCCCTAAATTCCCCACAAGCTTGTGCAGTGCGGCAGCCAGGAAACCTGGGGGGGGGGATGCTATTTTTGCGGGCAAAAGAAACACCCCCGGCAACGCTGCCCGGCCTGATCCGCAATCTGCAAGGGCTGCGGGAAGAAGGGGCACCTCGTGGAAGTATGCCAGGCCTGGTCAGTCGCTGCTGTCTCCACAGGCGAACCGGGCCCACTGCCATTCCTCTCCTCACAGGCCATGTGCAATTCATGGGGGCAGCTATCTTGGATGACGTCTCAGGACCCCGACTTGGCTGGCCATGTATTGCCTGATGAGATCTCCCAGCCGGCCATGTGCGATTCATGGGGGCAGCCATCTTGGATGACATCACAGGACCCCGACTCGGGTGGACGTGTATCGCCCAACGAGATCTCTCAGCTTCTGCCACAACTTGCCTCAGTGACACTGGACCAGTCTCGGCCCCGAACGCTTTCAACTGCTACGACGTCAGTACTCATCAATGGGCACAAGACATCCTGCTTGATCGACTCTGGGAGCACGGAGAGCTTCATCCATCCCAATATGATAAGATGCTGCTCCCTCGCTGTACACCCGATTAAACAAAAGATCTCCCTGGCCTCTGGGTTCCACTCTGTGGAGATCCGGGGATACTGCATAGCCAACCTCACGGTCCAGGGCGTGGAGTTCAATAACTTCCAACTCTACGTCCTCCCCCATCTCTGCGCTGCCACACTCCTGGGATTGGACTTCCAGTGTAACCTGCAAAGTTTAACTTTCAAATTCGGCGTCCCCATACCCCCCCTCACTGTCTGCGGCCTCGCGAGCCTCAAGGTCAATCCGCCTTCCCTGTTTGCAAACCTTACCCCCGATTGCAAACCCGTCGCCACCAGGAGCAGACGGTACAGTGCCCAGCACCGGACCTTCATTAGTTCGGAAGTCCAACGGTTACTAAAGGAAGGCATTATTGAGACCCGCAACAGTCCCTGGAGAGCTCAAGTGGTGGTTGTAAAGACCGGGGAGAAACATAGGATGGTCATAGACTACAGTCAGATCATCAACAGGTATACGCAGCTCGACGCGTACCCTCTCCCCCGCATATCTGAAATGGACAACCAACTAGCGCAATACAAGGTTTTCTCCACAGTAGACCTTACAGTAGGCCTACCACGAGCTCCCCATTCGCCCGGACGACTGCAAGTACACTGCATTCGAAGCAGATGGGCGGCTCTACCACTTTCTAAGGGTTCCCTTTGGTGTCACAAATGGGGTCTCGGTCTTCCAACGGGAGATGGACCGAATGGTTGACCGGTACAGTCTGCGGGCCACGTTCCTGTACCTCAACAACGTCACCATCTGCGGACACGACAAGCAGAACCACGACACCAACCTCCGCAAATTCTTCCATTCCGCAAAAATCCTTAACTTAATCTACAACAGGGACAAATGCGTGTTCAGCACCGACCGCCTAGCTATCCTCGGCTACGTAGTGCATGATGGAGTCAAAGGCCCAGATCCTGAACGCATGCGCCCCCTCATGGAGTTTCCCCTCCCCCACTGCCCCAAGGCCCTGAAACGTTGCCTGGGCTTCTTTTCGTATAACACCCAGTGGGTCCCCAATTATGCAGACAAGGCCCACCCACTAACCCAGTCACCTGTTTTTCCCCTATTGGCAGAGGCCCACCAGGCCTTCAGTCGCATCAAAGCAGACATTGCCAGGGTAACGATGCACGCAATCAATGAGTCCCTCCCCTTCCAGGTCGAGAGCGACGCATCAGACGTAGCTCTGGCTGCCACCCTCAGTCAGGCGGGCAGACCCGTGGCCTTCTTTTCACGCACCCTCCACACCTCAGAAATCCGCCATTCCTCCGTCGAGAAGGAGGCCCAAGCCATCGTTGAAGCTGTGCGGCATTGGAGGCATTACCTGGCTGGCAGGAGATTCACTTTCCTCACTGACCAACGGTCGGTAGCCTTCATGTTTGACAATGCACAGCGGGCAAAATTAAGAATGATAAGATCTTACGGTGGAGGATTGAGCTCTCCACCTATAATTACGAGATCTTGTATCGTCCCGGGAAGCTCAACGAGCCTCCTGATGCCCTGTCCCGCGGTACTTGTGCCAGTGTACAAGTAGACCGACTCCGGACCCTCCACGACAACCTCTGCCACCTGGGGGTCACCCGGTTCTTCCACTTTGTTAAAACCCGCAATCTGCCCTACTCCATCGAGGAGGTCAGGGCCGTAACCAGAAACTGCCAAATCTGCGCGGAGTGCAAGCTGCATATCTACAGGCCAGACAAAGCGCACCTGGTGAAGGCTTCCCGCCCCTTTGAACGCCGCAGCGTGGATTTCAAAGAGCCCCTTCCCTCCACCGACCGCAACACGTATTTCTTATACGTGATTGATGAGTACTCCCGGTTCCCTTTCACCATCCCCTGTCCCGACATGACGGCTGCCACGTCATTAAAGCCCTCCACAGCATCTTTACCCTGTTCGGTTTCCCCGCCTACATCCATAGCGATAGAGGGTCTTCCTTCATGAGTGACGAGCTGCGTCAATTCCTGCTCAGCAAGGGCATTGCCTCCAGCAGGACGACCAGTTGCAACCCCCGGGGAAACGGGCAGGTAGAGAGGGAGAACGGGACGGTCTGGAAGGCCGTCCTACTAGCCCTACGGTCCAAGAATCTCCCAGTGTCCCTTGGCAGGAGGTCCTCCCCGATGCACTTCACTACATCCGATCACTACTGTGCACTACTACCAAAGAAACACCTCATGAACATCTCCTTGCCTTCCCTAGGAAGTCCCCCTCGGGGACCTCGCACCCAACATGGTTGGCAGTCCCCGGACCCGTCCTACTCCGCAAACACGTACGGGCCCACAAGTCGGACCCATTGGTCGAGAGGGTACATCTCCTCCATGCTAACCCCCAGTACGCCTATGTGGCGCACCCCGACGGCTGACAAGACACGGTCTCCCTCTGGGATCTGTCCCCCGCTGGATCCCCACCCTCACCCTCACCAACCCCAACCATTTTTTCACCGGCGCACACCACCGCAGCCCCCTTCCCAGGAGGATCCGTCCTCCCACTGGCCCCATCTGGATGCGATGAAGCTGAAGACGACAAGCTCCCAGAGCCACGGATGCCTGAGCCGACGCCAGCATCACCGCCGGGACTGCGACGATTGCAGAGGACGACCAGGGCCCCCGACCGGCTGATAGTTTCATTGTAAAATGAACTTGTAAATAATTGTATGTAAATATGTTTATTGCATGTAAAGGCACCGAAGGGTACCGCTATACCCTCTACCACTGTAAAAGCGAGGCCACCACCCCCGCCGGACTCTTTTTTAAACAGGGAGTGAATGTGGTAGGCTATATTAGGGGTATGGCGGTACCTAGGTGGGATGTACCTTATACTGTAGTATGATTGGTAGAACCTGCCTGCTTGCTCCGCCCAGCAGGCGGAGCATAAGAGTCTGTGTTTCACCCACAGCAGTCATTCTGTATCGGAGCTGCTGGGGTAACTACTTGTTCATTACTCGCTTCAGTAGTGATTGATCATGCATCACTCCTTTGGTCCTTCTCCAAGGTCAGGTGCAAATACAAACACTGCATTGTATTCCAACTTGTAAGGGGTAAGACCACGTAAATCAGGGGAGATGGTGGTGTAGTGGTGTTGTCACTGGACCAATCCAGGGTCCCAGGATAATGCTCTGGTATCCAGCTTTTGACTCCCACCATGGCAGATTGTGGAATTTGAATTTGATCAATAAAAACCTGGAATTAAAAGTTTAATGATGACCATGAAACCATTGTCGATTATTGAAAAACCCATCTGGTTCGCTAATATCCTGTAGGAAAGGAAATCTGTCATCCTTACCTGGTCTGGCCTACATGTGACTCCTGATCCACAATAATATGGTTGAATCTTAAATGCCCTGTGAATTGACCTAGCAAGACACTCAGTTGTATTAAATCACTTCAAAGTCAGTAACGAATGAAACCAGATATACCGCCCGACATTGACTTCGACCGAAAATGACAACTGAAAACGCAGCCCTGTCGTTCTTGCAAAGCCCTCCTTACTAAAATTGGGGGCTTGTGCCAAAATTGGGAGAACTGTCTCACAGACTAGTCAAGCAACAATCTGACATAGACATACTTGCGGGATCATACCATACAGATAATGTCCCAGACACTGCCATCATCATCCTGGGACCCAGCAGAAGTGATTGCACACTGGTATTCAGTCACGAGGCAGTTTTTCTGGGAGTTCTCAACATTGACTCCGGACCTCATGAAGTCTCATGGCTTTGGGTTAAACATGGGCAAGGAAACCTCCTGCTGATTACCATGTGCCGTACTCCACCTCAGCTGATGTATGTTGATGCTCAACATGGAGGAATACTGAGATTGGAATGGGTACAGAATGAAGACGTCAATGTCCATCACCAAGCGTTGCTCGATAGCTCCACTGCAGACTGAGTTGGACGAGTCGTAAAGGACATAACCGTTAGACTGTGTTTGCTGTAGTGGCGAGGGACCCAACAAGAATGAAAAACCTACCTGACCTCATCCTCACCACAGTACCTGCCACAGATGCATCTGTCCATGACAGTATCAGGAGGAGTGACCACTGTACAGTCCACATGGAGAAAATGTCACGTATTCATAATGAGGATATCCTCCGTCATGTTGTGTAGCACTACTACTGTGCGAACAGATATAACACCTCAAGACTTTTCAACCATGAGGCCTGTGAGCCATCAGCAGCAGCAGAATTGTACTCAACCACAATCTGTAACCTCATGGCCTGGCATATCCCACAATCTGCCATTACCACCAAACCAGGGGATCAATCCTGGTTAAATGAAAAGTGCAGGAGGGCATGTCAGGAACAGCACTGGTGTACCTAAAAATGAGATGCCAACCTGGTGAAGCTACAACACAGGACTACTTGGATACTAAATAGTGAAAGCAGAATAAAATAGACTGAGCAAAGGATTCCACTACCAATGTTTACCAGGTGGACACATCTGGGTAATTCCCCACATTGCCAGGTAGATGCTGGTGTATTAGCTGTACTGGAACAGCTTGGTTAGGGGCGAGGCAAATTCTAGAACACAAGTCTTCAATGTTCCTGCAGAATACAGTCAGTTCTTGGGTTTTTTTTGCTTTGTATTATGCACGATTTTGCAACAGGGCCTTCAGTACATTCAGGTGCTTCTTAATATCATGTATGGTGAATCAAATTGGCAGAATATTGGCATCTGTGA
Organism: Scyliorhinus torazame; assembly: GCF_047496885.1. Taxonomy (NCBI): domain Eukaryota; kingdom Metazoa; phylum Chordata; class Chondrichthyes; order Carcharhiniformes; family Scyliorhinidae; genus Scyliorhinus; species Scyliorhinus torazame. The sequence continues at coordinate 345,717,407 of NC_092708.1, forward strand.
TAATGGGGACCTCCTAAAGAAGCAGATTTAAGCTCTTCAGTCCTGCCACTTCCAGTCATGAATGGTGGTGGACAATTAAACAATTCATTACAGGAGGAGGCTCCACAAATATCCCATCCTCAATGATGGGGAAGTCCAGCACATCAGTGCAAAAGATAAGGCTGCAACATTTACAACAATCTTCAGCCAGAAATGCCGAGTGGACGATCCATCTCTGCTTCAGCCAGAATACTTTATGAGGAGGGGGCCTCCCTAATTGGCCGGCGAAGAATCCTGCTTGGCTGGCGATCGGCAACACCACTCAAAGCTGCAGACTAGCTGTCCGACATTTCGGAATTCCTCCAACAGGTGAAGATAAACTTTGCCATCCGAGGGTTGGGAGAGGGCTTCCACAGGATGTTCACTAACTTATTCCAAGATCTGTTCGTAACCAGCAACCAGCAACCAGTAGAGCAATGGTGAGGTGGGGTGGACACGGACAAGCCACGGAACATAAAGGAAAAAGGTAACGGGAAGAAGTGTAGGGGGAGGGGAGGGGGGGGGGGGGGGGTGAAAGCTCACAAAGAAGACCACAAGGGACAGAGCTGAGGGGACGGGCCCCAGGGCAAGTGGAAAACCAGAGAGAACATAAAAACACGCCCAAGCCACACTGTGGGTACAGCTGAGGCAAGCCAGCCAAATGGGGACCACGGCCACAGAGGGAGAGGTGACAAATACGTGTAAATATATATAGTCATCTTTGTTTGTTTCTGTTTTCTTTTTTGCTATTTGGTTTATCTCTTTTGTAATTTAAATTTTTCTTTGGTTGTTTTTGCTTTGTATTATGCACGATTTTGTAACTTGTAACTTAATTCACAAACTGAAATAATTCACATAAAATGTGAAAACACAATAAAAAATTTACAAAAAAAATTTGTCCCTCAATTTGTTTAATTTTGTTTAATTGGTTGGAACTATCAAAATGGTTCAGAGACAAGGCTCCCTGTCGCATTGCTTGGTGGGGTTTCCCTATATGGGGTTCTGCTGCACATCCTTCACTTCCCTCCCGTCGCCCGGATGTACCATGGCGTGCCTTTTTGCCGTCCAACGGCGAAGGTCCCCACTGAAGGTCCCTCTATGGAGGAGTCCTCCCCTTTAATCTTGGGGACCTGTGGTGGAGGGCATTGCACGCAGCTGTCCGGTGCCTTTTTTGCGCCCTGTGATATCCATGGACCATGTCGATGTTCAATGTTTTAGGCTGCACCCCCTTTTTAGTTTTTTAACAAACCCTTTATTGTAGTTTTATTTGCACTTCAGCCCTACGTTCCTGATCAACGTGTACCTGGTGAGGAGAATGGCAGGGAAGGCGGAGAACCTCCTCGTGAACCTACTCCTGGGCCTGGCGAAACCTGCCATTAGCAGGTCCAGGGAGCGAGGGCAATTCCAACCTGACTGTCTGCCCCTTTTCTGCGCATTAATTCGTGGCCGGGTGTCCCTGGAGAGAGAGCATGTCCACAGGCAGCATCGAGGCCTTCCATGACCTTTGCAGGGTCTGGGGCACTTTATTGTTCCTTTTGATTAAGTTTCAGTTGCTCTTTGTTTTTGTTTTGAGCAGTGCCCCTTTAAGGAGCTGCCCCTTTTAATTTGTCCCTCAGTTTTTGATTTTGTTTAATTGGTTGAACTCAAAGTAGTTCTGAGACAAGGCTGGGAATTCAGCTTTATGTGGCAGGGCTGTCAGCTTCGTGGCTCGGGAATAAGTGGCAAGGGTGTGGCATATCCCCAGGCTCCCCAATCACTGCTAGTATTGCTCCTTCATTCGCCCTTGCTCTATTCAAAGGCAGACCTCACCATCCAGATGTCCACGGCCAGTCACGATGACTGAACACATCTCCCCCTTGAAAGAACCGCTAGCGGCCTCAAGTTTGAAGGAGAGGACATCCAGACTGAAGGCCTGATGTGAGTCTCAGTGAGTGAAGCAAATGCAGGGGCAGCCCTGCTCTGGAGATGGGAGGGCCCTGCGCTGTGAGTGTGCGATCGCTGCTGGGATCCTCTTGGACTGGCTGTGTCCAGGTCAGGATGGCCAATGGGTCGGGGGCGTTAATGATCAGTAGCTGCAACACCAACCTGGCTCCCTCTTTCTCTCACTCTCTCATCCCTCACAGGAGATCAATCGAGATAAGAATGCAACCAGTCGAGCTGGCAATCTTATTGATCACAGTGCTGGAGTAGAACAGAATCCAGCAGCAACATGCAGCTTAACTCAGGAGAGACCCTCCAGATCAAGACCAGAGGGCCAAAGGCTAGGATCAGGGGCCAGAGTCCACACCAGCCATGCAGGGAGCGTGAAGGAGCCGATGATGCCCTTGGGTACATCGCACTCGGATATCCTTCATGAAGCTATCAGATACTATGTCCCGATGGAAGCTCCGGCTGATGAAGGACTTGGTGTGCACCTGTGCCATGTTCTGGCGGAACTGCCGCCACAGGACAGCCACTCTCTGAATTTCTTTGCCACAGGTCCTTTCAGGGCTACACCGGCGAAATTTGCAGGCATCCATCCATATGCAATTAAAGCAAGGGCTGGGGATGTGGATTGGCCACGCCCCTTAATTGGAAAAAAGAATTGGGCACTCTAAAATCATTAAAAAAAAGAAGGAAACATTAGCTTCTGAGGTGTTAAGATGTGCAGGAATAATATTTAATGCATTGGCATTTCAAATTTGTACAATTGACAATGTCCCCGATTTACTGAACTCCAACATCACCTGTGCTTATATTACGAAGCTACAATTCCTTAACTTTTTGTGCCCTTCCACTACATCGAGGTGTTTCCCAGGATCTGAGGTGGAGGCAGTCTGCTGTCATTCATGCCTTGGTTCCTGAGATGACCTTGGCGGGATACCTCTGGAGGGCCGAGACCTAAAGGGCCCCGGCCTACTTTTGAGTGGTACTGCTGTCGCAGTGTCACCCTGTTCTGCCTGCTCTGCCTGAGATGCGCCGAACTCTGGAAGGGAGGATTCAGATTGGCTGGGCACACTCGTCGGTGGAAGGCCCTAGACTATGCACCAGTGGATCCTCCTCCCTCTGGGTGCTTGTGGGCCCCTGTGGCATCCCATGGGATACAGGGGTAGCTGGAGTGCGATCCAGAAACTCCGCCATCCTCTGTCGGAGTCACTTGTGGATGCCATAGTTACCGGAACGGGAGAAAACTGGAGGGGTAACGCCGGGCCTGCGGCTCTTCACCGGGGCAGAGCAGAGTTCCTGGATGTGGTCGGCAGCCCGGAGGAAAGGGAGAGCCTCAGGGGATAGCTCCACTCACCCCCCTGTCCCAAAGAGTAACCCGGCGGCCACTGGGCACCCCGACAGAGGAGATGATGGGGCCCGTGACAGTGTCTGTGCCCCGGCCATCTGAACCGCATCTTCAGGAGGCTGAAGAACCACTCGATCATGCACCTGGTCGTGGCATGGGCATCCTTGTCGTGGGTCTCCGCGTCGGTCTGTGGCCTCTGTTGTTCTCTTTGGTGTTGTCTCTTAATTTGGCTCTGTTTAATTACGTTTGCTCAAGAATCGCCAGGTATCTTTCGACACCGCCACAAGGTTCAAACCGAATGCTGATCAAAGACTCGATACACCAGTTAGTAAGTTCAAAAGCAATGCTCATTTATTTACACACAGTCAAATCTACTCATGCATAAAACTCTACAACCTAAACTATCACTATTACTAAAAGCCTATACTTAGCTTCGGGTGCCCACTCCGTCAGAGGAACAATGGGCGTTGCTCGGTTCTGCGGCTGCTGGGTTGAGCTGTTTACAGGATAGCAACTAGGAGCGTCTATCTCATAGCGTGCGTTGACTTGGAACTTACTTGGTCTGGCGTAGCTGCTCGGCTGGTCTCTCTTCGCTGAGAGCCAAGGCCAAAGAAGAAAGATTCTCTCGTGGGGAATACTTTTTATACCCGCAAGGGCTTCGCGCGCTTTTGGGCGGGCCTTGAACTTGGCCTCAATTAATTGGGCCTTTACCAATCATTCTTATCGATCTTCCTCCAATAGAGGGGTGGGTTCCCTGGTTGCTGGGTGTGCCCTAGGTGACCGTTGGTTTGCTTTGTTTGAGTCTCCTCTGGCGCCGGGGTGTCTGTCTTAGCATTGTTTATCTAAATGTTTCCCTTTTGTCCCCGGAGATGGCTTAGCAGTTTCTGTCCTGTCTGAGAGCCAAGGCGCTAATCAACAGACAGACCTTGCACCTGCTTGTTTTTCAGTATTGTCCAATTTTCCCTGTATTCTTTGCAAGTGTCCATTTTGTAATCAGGACGTGGCCATCCCAGATTGCTACACCTCCGAATGATGTCATCAGCCACAACCACAGTGGATACCCCTGTCCCCCAGGAGCGAACACCCCAGCGGGGGTGGGGGGATTGTTTGTGTGGAGTCTGCACGTTCTCCCCGTGTCTTTGTGGGTTTCCTCCGGGTACTCCGGTCTCCTCCCACAGTCCAAAGACGTGCAGGTTAGGTGGATTGGCCATAATAAATTGCCCTTAGTGTCCAAAACAGTTAGGAGGGGTTACGGGGGTAGAGTGGAAGTGAGGGCTTAAGTTGGTCGGTGCAGACTCGATGGGCTGAATGGCCTCCTTCTGCACTGTATGTTCTATGTTCTATGTTCAATTCCTTCTCTTTGGTGAATACTGATGCAAAGTATTCATTTAGTACCTCACCCATTTCCTCTGGCTCCACACATAGATTCCCTCCCCTGTCTTTCAGTGGGCCAACCCTTTCCCTGGCTACCCTCTTGCTTTTTATATACTGTAAAAAGCTGTGGGATTTTCCTTAACCTTATTTGCCAATGACTTTTCGTGACCCCTTTTAGCCCTCCTGACTCCTTGCTTAAGTACCTTCCTACTTTCCTTATATTCCACACAGGCTTTGTCTGTTCCCAGCCTTCTAGCCCTGACAAATGCCTCCTTTTTCTTTTTGACGAGGCCTACAATATCTTTCGTTATCCAAGGTTCCCGAAATTTGCCGGTTTTGAATTCCTTTCAACTGACATTTGAAAGCCTCCCACATGTCAGATGTTGATTTACCCTCAAACATCCGCCCCCTTTATCGGTTCTTCAGTTCCCGCCTAATATTGTTATAATTAGCCTTCCCCCAATTTAGCACATTCAGCCTAGGACCATTCTTATCCTTGTCCACCAGCACTTTAAAACTTACTGAATTGATGCTGAGTTAGCAGAGACCTGGGGGGGGGTGCTTTTAAAGCAGCTCAACTATAAATTAGTGTTTGATTTCCAGTGACATCTTTTAATATTAGGAAAAAGTAGGAAGGACTATCAACTCTTTCATTATGTTTCCATCCCCGCAGAGACCGATAGTTTTAAACTAAATAAATCTTCCAGCGATCAAGGAAAAATGAAGAACAAAATTTTTGTTTTAAAATTTTACTGTAACAAACAACTAAAATCAACATACTTAACAGGTAACTAATAACATCCAACTAAAGAGAAGGTAGTTTTGCATTGTAATTGTCCCTTCAAGGGCGACACAGCAGAGTAAGGGGCTCAACCTGGGACCCCCCCCACCCCCTCCCGTGGAGGAGGTCTACTTGACAGGAGCATTTTAGAACTAGCTGCAAATATGCTGTTGCTTTTGACGATCACGAAATAAATTCCTTTTTGTTCGCGAATGAAGTCTCATAAAGTGTATGATTACTTTAATTTACGCAATAGAGATGTCTTCCAGTCCTTTTGCTGTGCAGCACACATCTGGCAAAAAATAGCCGTACAAGAATTAATCCCCAGTTATTCCCAGTTTTGCAGCAGGCTCAGTTCTCCTTGCCAAAGCAGGTTACAACTTGCAGTGTTGAAAGTCTGTACATTCAGTTTGCGTGTTCTCGATTGAACTTTGACCAGTAAGGTGCCCCTCGGCAACTCTTTGTTCCTCAAATCTCCAAAAGCCACTTTGTTCCTTCTCCTTCTTTTCAAACAGAGAACTAGCTCTCACCAGTTCATGCTTGGTTGCGAACAAAAAAAAAGAGTCTTTCCCTGCCCTTGACAAGGGGAGCTTACTTCTCTCTTATTCTCTCGCTCAGTCTCTCTCTGTCCCTATGGGTGGCATTTTCCCCCCAAAATGAGTTTCATTTTTGGCATGAAAATCGGTGTGATTCCCACCAGCCTTGCCGCACGGTCCAGATCGTGAATTTTTAGGCCCCCCCTTATGTGTAAAACGCCTCGCCTGAGGTGCGAAGCGTCTGATTTGCATGCCCTGGGGATCTCATCTGCTCACTTCAAAGAATGGGGCGTTGCATTTAAACAGCTCACCAGCACTTGCATGGCAGCAAGGAAACCTGCTCCTCGATTCATGGAGGGGCCCTCACCCATATGCTGGATGCCATGGAGGAGAGGCGGGCAAGAATTCGCCCTAGGGCTGGCAGGAGATGGGCACAGCACTGGGTAGCGCCAGCAGCCTGATGACGAGAACAGAGGTGTAGTATCTCAAGACGGCGAATGACCTATTCCATTCTGCCAAGGAAAGTGCTCCCGGTCTCCTCTCTGCACTCCACCTTGCCATCACCCTCGATCACGCATGCTGCCACCTTGCAGGCCCCAACAACTGAACTCCCACAAACTTCCTCATAACCGTCGGCACTCTTCATCAGAACCTATCCCTGCTTATGTGCAGTGCCCACACATGCCAGGTGTCACTGACATCTGACTTGCCAGGCAACGAGCTCACATCATCCCCATTTGTGTTCCTGCAGGAGAGGATTCCCACAACCACCGCGAGTGAGGGAAGATTGGCGAGGATCCTGACTCCTTTCGAGGAGAGAGCCCTGGAGCTCACAGGGGAGGAACAGGAGTGGGCCTGTGCTGAGTGCGATTTTGGCCTGCAAGAAAAGAGTGAGGAGCTACTGCACCTTCATCCAGATGACCAAACTCAAGTGAGTTCTGTATAGTTCAAACCCTTGACCTAGCTATGCACTAAAACCATGAACCTTGGCTTTCAGGAACATTAGCCGAACAACCTGGCCCATTCACCAGCAGTGTCCAACTGCCCACCCTTGACACGACATTAAAGGAGATGTCGGAGGAGGACACTGAAGAAGTGTCACCCACATAATCCATCATCGCAGAGACACACATCTTGATGGGTGACCTTAGCTGGCAGGCTTCTGGGTCACTATCTGGTCACACTTTGCTGCTGATGCACACCAGGTAGAGGCAGGACCGTCCCAGGGATCAGACAGTCGGAGGTCTGCTGGATCCCAGCACTCAGCTGTGCCCCAGCCAGGTGATGTGCCTCTGGACACATTCGTCCTTCCGCTGTTTGAGATGCAAAGACAGAGCCTGGAATACCAGGAGAGATTGTCAACGACACTCCTGTGAATGCAAGGCCGATTGGAGGAGTCCCAAAGGCTTCTGTTGCAGGAGATGATGCCGGAAATGCATGGGGCCCAGGCCAACACTAACCCTAACCCCTGGTTATTGACCCCTCTACTAAGGGGAAAAGTTACTTCCTGTCCATCCTATCCATGTCCCTCATAATTTTCTATACCTCAATCAGGTCCCCCCTTAGCCTTCTCTGCTCCAGGGAAAACAACCCCAGCCTATCCAGTCTCTCTCGATAGCTGAAACCATCCAGCCCAGGCATCATCCTAGTTAATCTCCTCTGCACCATCTCCAGTGCAATCACTTCCTTTTTAAAGTGTGGTCACCAGAAGTGCATGCAATATTCCAGCTGGGGCCCAACCAGTGTTTTATACAGCTCCAGGATAACCTCTCTACTCTTATAGTCAATGCATCCGTTAATAGAGGCAAGAATCCCATGGGCTTTCTTAACCATCGTATCTACTTGTCCTGCTGTCTTCAGAGATCTGTGAACATGCACACCAAGGTTCCTTTGATCCTCTGTACTTCCTTGGGTCCAACCATTCATTGTATATTCCCTTGCCTTGTTAGTCTTCCCAAAATGCATTACCTCTCACATTTTATAGTTAAATTCCATTTGCCACTCTTCTGCCCATCTAACCAACCCGTCTATATCGTCCTGTAATCTAAGGCCTTTCTCATCACTATTTACCACGGCACCAATTTTTGTGTCATCTGCGAACTTACTTATCAAGGCTCCTACATTCACAACCAGATCATTAATGTAAACCACAAACAACAAGGGACCCAGCACGGATCCCTGCGGTACACCACTGGACACAGTCTTCCAGTCACAAAATAACCTTCAACCATCACCCTACCACTAAGCCACTTTTGGATCTAGTTTGCCAAATTACCCTGGATCCCATGGGTACATGAGGCTTCTTCATCAGCCTCCCATTTGGGACCTTATCAAAAGCCTTACTAAGGTCCATGTAGACTACATCAACCATACTACCCTCATCTACACAGCTAGTCACCTCCTCAAATAATTTAGTCAAATTTGTAAGACATGGGCTGGATTCTCCGCCCCCGCCCGCACCACATTTCTGTTTCACCCCACCGGCGGGGTGCTCCGTTACGTCGGCTGGTCAATGGGGTTTCTCATTGTGGGGACCCACACCGTCGGGAAACCCCCGGATTGCCGGCAAAACAGAGCATACCGCTGGCGGAGAATCCGGCCCATGATCTCCCTTTGGCAAAACCATGCTGACTATCCTTGATTAATCCTTGCCTCTCCAACTGGAGAATATTCTGTCCCAGTTTCCATACCACTGAAGTTAGGCTCACTGGCCTGTAATTTTCTGGTCAACCCCTACTTCCCTTCTTGAATAATAGCACCACATTAGCTGTCCTCCAGTCCTCTGGCACCTCTCCTGTGGTCAGAGAAGATTGGAACATTTTTGTCAGAACATTTTAGCAGCAGTCCATACAGGAAATCCCTCCATGTAGTGCAAAAGGGCACAGAGGGCATTTCCGCGAGGCAGCTAGATTTCTGGGGCTTTGTCTCCCAAGGGGGGAAGGAGATTGGGGTCAATGTGAAACTCCATCTGAGTGGCTGCACACCTGTGCATCCTCGAGACTATGAGTGCCATTGGGTCTGAGCATGACCGTTTTGAGCTCATGGATGATACTGGCTACGAGCGGGACATCCACCGTCGCGCAATGTGCCAATTCGCAGGGTGTCATCCAGCCCACTCCTCCACCACCCATCACCTCTGCGATGCTGCTCACCCCAGCAGCCACAGCCTGGGAAGGGGGGGAGCTGGGATGCGAGGCGATCATGTTCCCTTTGAGCTGATCCTAGGAAAAGACGGGCAGCACCTGCAGGGATTAACAAAGGCCGCTCAAGTCTATGACCAAGAGCTGCATGATGTAGTTCAGGCGTGCACCTGGCAGAAGAAGTACGTCACCAGGGCACACCATGTAGGAGGTGACTCAACGTAGAGGTATCGAACGGGGGGGAACTGACATCGTTAAGAATTGATTCTTGATGACCAATTAGTGTGATGAGAATGAGTCTCAGGAATATTAGAGGCAGAGGATAGGCACTCCGTACTCAGGCTGCATAGTTTAGTGATCTCTTGCAGCCATGCCTCCACACTTAAGCTTCCTGTTGGGGACAGCGCTCTCACTGCAGGGTAGGCACATATTGCATTCTCTTTCGGGGTCTCATCCATCCAGCCCATTAGGCCCGGCGCCTTGACACTCATTACACCCTACCCCCCCCGTCCCATGTACCCCACCTCCACCCCTGCCCCATGCCACAGACAGTAGACTTATACAGCACTAAAAGATCACTTAAACAACAGAGTCAGCAATCTCTAGGACCACCCACACCAACTGCAACTACCACCCCACCCCCCCCCCCCCCCCCCGCCCCCGTGAGTGCAGCCTTACGCTCCCGACAGCTGCTCTCCTCTTTCTCTCACACCCCCTGCCCCCCCAAATCCCCTAGACAGCCCCCCCCCCCCTTCTACGGAGCTAGCCGGTGGGCTCTGTCCCCTTGGACTCCCTGGTGCTCAGAGGAGCCATTGATGCTCACCTTCGTGCTCCCTCATGGAGGTCATGATGCCTGGTTCCCATTTTTAAAAAGCAGTAGTAATTCATGCCGGCGTGATGTTATGCCTGGTGGGTGGGAAGATTTGATGAGGGCTGAAGATGCGACATTAACCATGCTAAGTATATGCTAATGGATTCAAATTCAGGTTAATCAGGTTTATGCCCTTTCTGGATGTGAAACTGATCATGTCGTCGGGGAGACCCCGGGAAGATTGCGACTGGAAATCTCGCTGCCGAAAAGCCCGTCTTTGGCCTCTCGCAAGATTTAGTGGCCACTACGGATTTGTGCTCACGGCCAATGCTGATGCTAAACACACCCAGCTACCCCTTTTCTGTGTTAGGATGTGAAAACTATCACTTCTTTTTAATAGGTTTTGGTTTGGGTCTCTTCCTCAATGACAACCAGACCACATTGGTCTGTCTCGAGGCAAAGTTTAGTGTTATCCCTATTACCCTCTAACTGGAACATTCTGTTTTACCACAGGTTAAGTAAATAAAATATTTTAAAACATCAACATTTGTAACAATGAACATTGAATTAACATTTTATGGGCTAAATGGCCTGTTTCTGTGCCATATGTTCCATGTATTCTATTGTCTCTTGGATTCACTAGTAGCATTGCAAGTTCTCCAAAGACAGTGAACTCAGCGTCTGCAGTACATTCCTATCAGCTATTGCTATCAATTGTTTCTGCATTCCCCTTTCTGCAGCTGTGATATTTCAATGTCAACATTGACTCCCAACTCCTGACTTCAGTCCAATTTCCTGGTGTTGATTTAAACCAAAGGCCAAGCAGTCCTCCAGGTCTGAGGAGAGGAACTTTTGAGTTGTAATCAAAGGTCTTTAAAGAGAGATGCACTGGAGTGCTGACTTTGGGCTGCATTAGAGTGTGAAAGTGGAACTTTTATGACTGAGTGAATTCAGTGAGGAGGGAGTGAGGTGCTCCTTTCATTTCACTCTGCAAAGGTGGGTGGGAAATGAAGATGTCAGCACGGTTTTGTTTTGTTGCCAGAAACACACCAAGGGCTGTACTTTTGCAGAAACAAGCCAACTCCAGATTCTTTAAAAATAGTGGAGAGGACCCAGATGCAGAAGACCTGCTCCCATTTCAGGCAGATCCCATTCTTGCTGGCACGGGGGAAGGGGCGGAGTGTGCATCACACAGATAGGGACCTGAACTGAGCAGAGCTACTTGAAATTAATGTTGAGTTAAAGCAGATCCATTTTTTTCCTGTTTCATAGGCAATAACCTGCAATGTGGGAATCACAGAAATATGGAAGAGAAATTTATGGATGAAGTTTGAGAAGTGTCAAGATCTGAACTTATTTAATTCCCCACCGCTTGAATCATGAAAACAATCAAGCTGCAGCGGTCAGTTAGAGTTAAAAATACACCCACTTCTGAAGTGCATTGATTGACAGATCATCTGGCGTAGCTTAAAAATGAACATTACAACCACGCCCACGTGTTCTGGTCTTGCCCCAGGATACTGGACAGGCTTCTTCGAGGCAATGTCCAAAGTGGTGGGGATGAGGGTGGAGCCACGCCCGGAAGTGGCAGTCTTCGGGGTTTCAGACCAGCCAGATCTATTCCTGGGGAGGAGGGCGGACGCTCTTGCCTTTGCCTCCCTGATCGCCCGCCGAAGAAGCCTGTTCGACTGGCGGTCAACGGCACCACCCAAAGCTGCAGACTGGCTGTCCGACCTCTCGAAATCTCTCCAAATGGAGAAAATCAAAATTCGCCATCCGAGGGTCAGACGACGGCTTCCACAGAATGTGGGAGCCATTCACCCAATTGTTCCGGGACCTGTTTGTGGCCAACGAACAAGCAGAAGAATAGCCAGGTAGCCAAGAATCAGGGGAAAGTAGCCAAAGCATGAGAGGGAGAGATAGGCCAGGAGAGGGGGCGGGGGGGACAGTTAAACCTAAGAGGAAAGAAAGGTGAACCACAGGTGGGGGAGAGGGGGCAGAAGCGGGGGAGAGGGGGGGCGGAGAGGGAAGGGACAGGGAACAAGAGAGGAGAACCAGGGAGGTGGGGGGGGGGGGGGGGGGGAGGCAGGGAAATGACAGCCGGAAGGAGGGCACGGGATACGATAACAAACTTGACATCTCCAGGAACAGAGAACACGGAGAATACAGGCGAAAGACGGGAGGAACGGCTGAAGAGGAGGTGAGCGCGAGACGACAACGGCAGCGAGATCCGTCCGGGAGAAGCAATTGACAACACCAACACCAGACTCATTCGAGTATTGTCCTCCGTAATTGTTTCTCCGGCACCCAAATGTATATTTATCCCCAATCTCCCCCCCTCCCCCCACGTCCCCCGCAAACAGTCGCCTACTTATGTGTTATAAATAATTGTGCCAGTTGTACAGAGTTGCTGCTGTTGAGCTGGTGCACAATACCCTACCAGTTATCCTATTTTATTTTTAAATTTTCTTTTTTATTATTACTTTTTTTTTGGTATGTTTGGGTGTGCCCTTCTCTTCTATATATGTATATATCTATATATATATTTCTTATTCTGTATACATAACGGTAAATATACTTTGTTCAAACACCCAATAAAAAAACATTTATAAAAAAAAAATGAACATTACCATCTGTTCCACAGTTTCAATACAATTCCCAAGGGTTGCTATTACAACTGAGCTCATTAGGAATGCTTGGCTGAGTTTCAAAAGCTACACGACTACTTAACAAGTGATTGAGTCCACATTTTGATTAAAAGTCTTAAGAATCTATTTAAGGATTAACTGTCATTTATGTGGTTACTGTATAGAAGTTTGTTTGTTTTTAAGACAGATCAATCACTTGAGGTAATTTAAAGTTTTGGATGAATTTTATGAGTTCATGTTACTTTCATGAATTAAAGTTTTTTTCTACACCCAGTGTGTATGTGTGAGAGTTCTATTAGATGGTTTGGCATTTAATCCTTTTTAATCTCCTGAGGTCTTCCCATAGAGGATACTGGGTTATGTCAGGAGGATGTGTGGGTGTATGCAAGGTGAGGACTAGAGGGTCTAACAGCCTTTTGTAAAACTGGCCTGAAGTCTCAGACAACCCAGGTGGGCTGGTTGGAAGTCTACCTTGACACTCACACATCTCTATGGTCACCACCATCTTCTGAGGCAGCAGGCCCAACCTGACCACTCACCGGGAGCAAAGATTATGCAAGCAGAGATCATTTCCATGGCCTGCCGAGTCAGCAAATTTCCCAACTCGATCTTCTTGCATTCAAGACAAAACCCAGTCCTACGTTATAGAACCGTCCCCTATTAATCTTGTAAATTTGGTTCAGTGTAACCACTACAACAATATAGAATCCCTACAATGCAGAAGGAGGACATTCAGCCCATTGAGTCTGCACTGACCCTCCAAAAAAGTACCCTACCTAGGCACTTGTCCCCTCCCTATCCCCGTAGCCCGTTAACTCCAACTACCCTTTATGACAACAAGGGGTAATTTTAGTACAGCCAATCCACCAAACTTGAACCTCTTTGGATTGTGGGAGGAAACCGGAGCACTCGGAAGAAACCCACGCAGACACGGGGAGAATGTGCAAACTCCACACAGACAGTCACCCAAAGCCGGAATCGAACCTGGGTCACTCACGCTGTGAGACAGCAGTGCTAACCACCGTGCCGCCCGAACAGCAACATAATTTAAAGGTGTCTACCATTAGGAAATCCTGACTTGCAACCTGGAAATTGCTTTCTGCAAATAGTTTGAAGACACAAGGGGTACGATGTTTTCTATATTCTGCTTGTTGCCATTGTAAATGCTTTTGTGAAGAATACATTTGTTATTTTGCTACAATATAGATGTTTCTCTAACCTGGCAATCAACACTTTATTGTCAGTTTGCAGTTTACACTGTTGGATGTTTCAAATTTAAGCAAGGTTATCTTTGAAGACGTGAGGAAGGAATTTCTTACAGTGGAGTGAAAGAAACTGTATGGTTGGCAAATATATAGACCAACAACGGAATCTACTCAATCACTGCAATTCGTGAATTACAAAAAAGGGATGTACCTCAGAAGAATTCTGAATGGTGCAACCAACGTCTATGAGCGTGGCGAGGATCAAAATTAATTAAAATTGAAGATGAAAAATAATTATATGATTAAAGATAAAGGATTATGGAAAGCATCAATAGGGAACTAAAAATATAAGCTCAAAGTAGGGCCATGAAAAACACTTTTAAGTAGCATAAAGGATGTTAATAAGCAGATCAAGGAAAAGAAAGTGATAAAAGAAATAAGACGCATGTAAAATAACAAATGTAAACATGACAATAAAGGAAAAAGGCATGGGGAAATCCTACATTATTATTTTGACTTAATCTTCAAAGTGGAAAAGGAGGATACAGGAAAGACTTGATTAGCGAAGGGGAAACTTAACAGGCATGAGGTAACTGGAAAAGTGAGTTAACCGCATTAAAGCCAGTCAATTCTCCAGATCCACACTGCCACGGTGCCACCACCCTGTGAGACAAGGGCAGTGGCTGCAAGGCATCGTCATCACTTCCACGTTCTTCTCTAAGCCACACATGTATTTGACATGCAGCGTTGTCCCTTCGGTGCCACTTGATCAAACTCTTGGCACTTCCTTACCTAACAGCAGTGTGAGAGGAGTTTCATAACATGGGTTGCAACAGTTCAAGAAGAAGGCCCACCCCCACCGCAAATACAACCAGGAATCTGTAATAAATGCTGGTCTGGCCAACCATATCCACATGAAAAGTCAATGATTTCCACCCCAAAGTTATTAAATTGTGATTGCAGATGTTATAATCTTCAAAACCGCTTTGGATTCAGGGACCGTGCTGGAGGTTTAGAAGATAGCAACCATTCCATCATTATTCATTAAAAGAGGAAAATGCTTCAGGCCAGCGAATTTGATGTTAGTAGTGGGAAAGTTGCTCAAATTCATTACCATTCATTGCAGAGTAAATTGGTACTTGAAAATATATATATATGTATTGCTGGGGGATAATCAGCATAATTTTATAAAAAGTAGGTCATGTCTAACTAACCTGATACAAATTTCTTGACAGAGTCATGAGGTGGTGGATAGAGGAGGATAAATATATATTCTATTGATGGCTGAAAAATAATTTAATAAGGTCCTGTTTAAGAGGTTGTTAGCTCACATTGTGGTCGATGGAATTAAATGGCAACCTTATGGCACAGATAGGGAATGGTTTGGAGGTAGGAGTTTGAAAAAAAAAACTTCCCTAAATTGGCAGGCAATTAAAAGTGGATAGCTGTCAGGTCATCATCAGTTGATTTTCCACAGGATCACACGCAAGAATCAAGAACAAATGGAGCAAGGTCAAAGGGCAAAAGATTAATTTGTCCAGGATGCGCAGACATGATTTAATCCCCATTTTAAAGTCAAACATTCTGTCCATACTTTTATACAATATTTGGATATTGTTGAAAGAGAGAAACATTGTCATGCACTCATCGGGAAAAATGCAGGAATGCAAACTTTCAAACAATCACAATGCATTCATCACTCTTGGATTTCTATTACTAATTCCTCTATCCAATGGTATCACAAGGAGGAAGCCGTGTAAGGCAAGTTGATATAAGCAGCTTTAATCAGACATGTGCCTATAAAAATTGAGTGAAAAAATAGTTTTGCTCCCCTTATCCAAGGAAAGTTATATAGGCATCTCGGGTATGGAGGGATTTTCGTATGAGGAGAGGTTGAGTAGGTTGGGCCTGTATTCATTGTTTAGAAGAATGAGAGGCGGCCTTATTGAGGCATGTAGGTGATGCCTGAACAGGAGCGCAACATGACTGGCAGGTCCTGGGAGAGCCTCCTGCTGGCTTCCTGACAGTCAGTACGTTTCACGGGATCTAACCTGATCCCGCAAGGCATCGCGATCCGAATGCCGCCCACATTGGGTCGTACCAGGTCTCACACGCCTAAATGAGTCTTAAACCAACTTAGGCATGATTACCAGGGATCTGCCAGCACGGTTGCACAGTGAGTAGCACTGCTGCTTCACAGTGCCAGGGTCCCAGGTTCGATTCCCGACTTGGGTCACTGTGTGGAGTCTGCACGTTCTCGCTGTGTCTGCGTGGGTTTCCTCCAGGTTCTCCGGTTTCCTCCCACAAGTCCTGAAGACGTGCTGTTAGGTAATTTGGACATTCTGAATTCTCCCTCTGTGTACCCAAACAGGTGCCAGAATGTGGCGACTAGGGGCTTTCTACAGTAACTTCATTGCAGTGTTAATAAAATGGGCAGCACGGTAGCACAGTGGTTAGCACAGTTGCTTCACAGCTCCAGGGTCCCAGGTTTGATTCCCAGCTTGGGTCACTGTCTGTGCGGAGTCTGCGTTTTCCCCGTGTCTGCGGTGGTTTCCTCCGGGTGCTCCGGGTTCCTCCCACTGTCCAAAGATGTGCAGGTTAGGTGGGTTGGCCATGCTAAATTGCCCTTAGTGTCAAAAAAGGTTAAGTGGGGTTACTGGGTTACGGGGATAGGGTGGAGGTGTGGGCTTGAGTAGGGTGCTCTTTCCAAGGGCCGGTGCAGACCCAATGGGCTGAATGGCCTCCTTCTGTACTGTAAATTCTATGATCTATGAAATATGAAATGAAGGACTGAAATCAGGAATTTGTAACCGTGACCGTGCCTGAATTACAACAGCACAACCGTATGTATATATAGAGTGGCCAATATGCAAATATGTTCTGATTAATCTTTTAATGAGAACTGGTTGATTTATTTTGTTAACGTCACTATCTGCATTCAAATTGGGAGAAAGTGGAAGAGGAGACCTGGGTCCATCCATTTGAAGGGCAGGCCAAACCTATTTGCCTGCATCAAAAATATCCAGGGTCTGTGCCAGAAACTATCTACATATGACAAAAGGAATCTAGCCTTACAAAATGGCATTCACGCTCTCTTTACCAAATTAATTAACTGTGAAAGCAGCTGGTATAGGCTTCAAGTATATTTAACAAAACATATCTGATATTAAAACCATTGCTCACCTGGCCCCTTCCCTTCCTTTTGCTGCCTTGACACCCCTCCCCCCCTTCCGATCATTCTTTCCCTCTCAATTTTCTCTTCACTCCCAATCACTCCCCCCATCTTACAAGACCTAGATTCAGCAGCCCGAAACCTGAAATGATCTTTGGTGGCCAGCTGCCTAGGAAAGCTCAGCAGGCGTTGGCTGCTCGCTGATCTAATGTAAATGAGGCCTGAGGCTTAATATCGGGCAGGTCTCCGGCCTACATATTTCAGAGCAGGGATAATTTCCTGCACCATGTTGATAGCAAGCAAATTTGAGGCCTTGCTATCGGAAGAGTCTTAAGGTGAAAACTACTCAAAGATCTTCACTTAAGCTCATATTCTTCCCATCGCGTGAGTGGCCATGTTCAATTAACTGAATCCTTTGGAGTGAATACATTTGTGTTCCCAGTATGAGAATGAGTGATGTGGGCTTGCTATGCGTATTTGCACACGCTGGTTTTAAGTTCCATCTCCTCATGAAAAACTAGAGGGTCAGAGAAAGAACATATATATGCGAGGATACTGTGGCAATAGATCCACACAAATGTACAAATTAGGAGCAGGCATAGACCAATCGACCCACATATATTGACAAATAAGAAATATTGTGCAGTCCATGGCTGTTGTGCAATATGCCCTTTGAGTCGGTGAATGAATGAGTGAGTAAGTAGAGTGAGAAAATGAACAAGGAGAGGATGCTGCTATTTTTGGGCCTGGTTCTCCCCCATCTCCTTGCCTCTATCGTCCTCCAGTGGCAGCATTTGGAAGGAGATCAAAAGTGATAGCTGTAAGGACTACTTTCTCTCGACATTTGATACCACTTGTCACATGTGGCCTTTTCCCTTATCAGACGCAGAATATACATTAGTTATCAAAATAACAGGCGAAACACTGATGAAGGGAATGATTATGAATGCCTGACTATCTCTTTATTCATACAGCTTTGCTGCATAAGAAATGAAGATTAAGTGTACTAATGTTTTGGCTTTCAATAAATGAATAGACGGAAGAAGGGCTCATTATGTAGTTCAATGGCTGTGAAGCACTTTGACATGTCTTGCCCTGACAAAAGATGCTAAAGTAGTGGAAAATCTTTCTTTCATTGTTTCTGAGTTAGAATCATTACTTCAGGTTATCTGTAAACCTGGCTTAACTGGCAGAATCCACTGCTGTCTTCGTACCCTTAGCATTACTGTGTTCAACTTCCCAAAGGAGTTTGTAGATTTCTTTCGTCTATTATTTTTTTGACATTTATTGCATTGGATCAAAAAAAGCATGAATCCTGGTGAAATGACTGCATTCTCAGTGGAATCATCGAGAATCCCAGTAAAATTCACAGTGACCTGCAATTTGCAATTGCAGTTGGTTTTATTGTACTGATGTAAATATTGGCTTCCTTGTATCCAGGTAATGTTTCCCACTTGAACTTGCTTAGGACAATAAATATTACTGTAAAATGCAAAATAAACAGATTTACAGTTATACATATGAGTACCATGTCCATCCATTCGGTGTGTTCTGGCCAAGGGCAGGTTCTAATGCAAATCTCACAATTTTCATTCTTGAGCCACTTATAGGAGAAGCTGAGATGGTTTCCTATTACCTGTCTTACCTTTTCTTTTTTTGAAAAAAGAGTTTTTTATTGGGTTTTGTACATGATATAAATACAGGTATATACGTAGCAAAACACAAAGGTCATGCTGGCGCCGTTCTAACCTGCTTTTAAAAATCGTGAGCCAGTCGTGCTGGGTCACGATCCGGAAGCAGGATGTGAGGGGGTCGGTTTGGGGGACCTCCGTGTGGCGGGACGGCCAGGGGTGTGGCTGGGGGGGGAGGGTCTGAGGGGATGACGGGGGGAAGGCCTCTAGGTTCGGGGGGTGGCGTGGGGAGGACAGACCTGCCTGCGGGTAACGGCCCACCATGGCAGGGTAGTGCCTAAGCCACGGCCGCCATTATGGCAGCCGGCTGATGGGCACCGACCCTGGACACTGGCTGAGCGCGAGCCCCCGCGGCCGTGCGGATGGGTGCCGGACCCCCCCCCCCCCCCTCCAGGGGGCGGGCCACCCAGCTGGCAGCACTCACCATTGGATAGGAGGGCCGGACTCATGGCATCCCCCAGTGGGGGCACTGCCATCCATCGGTGGCGCCATCATGAGGGACGGGCAACAGGAGTTGGGGCGCAGACGGTGCGGTCAGGGGGGTGTGTGTGTGGCGCAAGTGTGGCACAATTGGTCAACCAAGGCGGCCATGAAGCCCATGGCATATGGTTGTGGCGGGGCGCCATGGTTAAACCTGTTGTCTACCCACTCCCCCACCCCCACCCCCTGCACATCATAATGTTTGGGCACCAGTCAGCGATATTGGCTGCCGTGGCGGGGGCCGCTGCCCTGCATGCAGCCCTGTGGCAGCGTCGGCGCAGGCGGTTCAGAGAGGTGGCGGCAGTGGTGGCTTCAGCAGAGGGCCAGGTGGCAC
Source organism: Scyliorhinus torazame (assembly GCF_047496885.1). Classification (NCBI taxonomy): domain Eukaryota; kingdom Metazoa; phylum Chordata; class Chondrichthyes; order Carcharhiniformes; family Scyliorhinidae; genus Scyliorhinus; species Scyliorhinus torazame. The sequence continues at coordinate 345,736,868 of NC_092708.1, forward strand.
CCCTCAGGCAGCAGGGGGAGAGGCACAAGATGAGGAGACCGATATGGATGGGGGGGAGGAGGAGGAGTTGGAAGAGGAAGAGGAGGAGGTGGAGGAGGAGGTGCCACAGTGCCGGAGGCTCCCGATGAGGCCTCGTGTCTACCGGCGCCGCATGTCCTTCGAGGGCCTGCCAGATAGAGCATGCAGGAGGAGACTCCGGATGAGCCGGGAGAACGTCGCCCATATCTGCCACCTGATGGCACACCTGGCACCGTGTGGAACAGGGGGAAGGCATGCTTTCCCGGTGGCCGTCAAGTTTACGGTGGCCCTGAACTTCTATGCCACGGGGTCATTCCAGTTGCCGAGTGTGGACTGCCTGGTACCCGGGCAGTGTACATGATGCATTTATCCTGGCACAATCGTTCATCCCGCCATGTTTGAGGGACACCCCCTCCGGCTGAGGGGCAGGTTGCTGGTCGACAAGGGTTACCCGTTGCTGTCATGGCTGATGATGCTTATACGGAGGCCACAGACCGACGCGGAGACCCGCTACAATGAAGCCCATGCAGTGACCTGGGGTGTGGTCGAGAGGTGCTTTGGGCTGCTGAAGATGCGCTTCTGGAACCACTGTGGAGGGGCCCTCCAGTACCCCTCGGAGCAGGTCAGCCGCATCGCTCTGGTCTGCTGCGTCCTGCACAATATAGCCCAGCAGAGGGGGCGATGTGCTGGAGGAGGAGGAGGAGGAGGCCGAGGGGGAGCCCAGGGAAGGGCATGGCTTTCCAGATGAGGAGGATGGGGAGGGGGGGGGGGGGAAATCGACGAGACATGGGGGCTGGATATGGATGGGAGGCTGCATAACGCCACCGGCTTGGCCAGTGAGCACGGGAGGCGTTGATCCCCGCATATTTCACCAACTAGGTGGCAGGGGCTCGTTGAGCACGGGCACTGACCCCACTGTATGGCACCACCTCACCACCCCACACCCCCACCTCTCACAACACCCTTGAGGTGCACCTCCCACACCACCCACCACCCTTAGCTCAAACACGACCTCATGCACCACACCGCTCCATTACACATCCACGTGCGGCACTACGGGCTGGGCTCACACAGTTGCTTGTGGAAGCGTGTGTGGTCAATGCCATGGAGGATGATGACAACCCGCTCTACGATGAGCTGTGAGCTCAGAATCGTCAGACAATGTCTGACTCATGGCCATATTTACGCCCTCCACCTGGGCAGTCCCGGTCTGCATGCTGGACACTCCATTGCATGGTCCTGTCGAATCGACGACCAGGGGCGGGTCGGGGGGGGGGGGGGGGGGGGGGGGAGTGGGAGGGGTGCACATTACACCCCCCGGGGCTCAAGTTCGTTCACCCCTCGACCACAGTGGCACTCAGTCCCCTACACGTCCCCGCAGGCACCGGACATAGCACAGAGGCAGCTTGCATTGGTGTAACAGTGAGTTTAATTAGAAAGGTTATGTACACGTGCCCAAGCCCCTATAACTAAACTGTGCCCTGCATGCTTGCCAACTTACTATGTCTAACTTCCTGGCCTTACAGGCCACTACGTCTCTGTGCCTCCCCAGACGGTACAGCAGGGGTGCAGGTGGACTGCTGAGACCCCTGCCCTGCGACTTGGCTCTCCGTCGGCGCTCGTTTCCTGGGACGGCCCAGCTTGGATGGGCCAGGCTGCTTCTCGGGGATCCTGGATGGCGTGGTGCCACCCTGTTCTGCCCGCTGCCCACCAGATGCGCCAGGGATGGAACGGGGGGAGTCCGAGGTGCTGTGGTGTTCCGGAATCTCCCCTGCAGGGGTCACCGGCACAGGCCCCAGCCCCTCCTCCTCCCTCAGGGTGCCCGGTTGTCCCCGGGCCTCTCTATGGGACAGGGGTGTGAGCGGAGACAAACTCCGAGGCACCACCGACACCTGGCACTGCCAGTCCTGGAGGCCCGCTGTGGTATCGACCCGGGTCTGAACGTTAGCAGCGATGGCGCTCAGGGAGTGGGCCATCCCTATCTGGGACTGCGCCACCTCCCTCTGGCTTGTGCGACGCCACCCAGCATCTGGGCAATGCCGCCGATGCTCTCAGCCTGCTGAGACTCGGCCAGACTGCGGAGCGTGGCTGCAATGTCCAGCTGGCTCTGGCACATGGCTGCCTGTGAGAGGGCAGCCCGGTCCTGGGCCACGGATGACGCGTGCACATGAAGCCCCACGCCTTGCATAACCTGACCCATGGCCGACACCGTTGTTCCAATTGCCTCCACCGCGGACGCCACCCGTGCGGTATCGGCCTGGGTAGCAGCCATGACCGGCACCACTCCCTGCTCCTGGGCGCGGATGGACTCTTCCCCCTGCGTCTTCAGCTGCTGGAAGCCGGCTGTCATCCCGTTGTCTAGTCCCTGGGTGTCTAACTGCATCGGGAGTATGGGTGAGTCTGGTAAGTCCAGGAACCCAGGAACTGTCTGGGCGGCAGCTGGTTGCTGGGGCTGGGCTGCCCTCCGACCGTCCGGCTCCTCGGCTGCTCCTACCTCCACCTGCTGTACGGGTACAGTGTGGTGCACACCAGTCAGTGTCCCAGAAGCCTTATCACTAAAGTGGCCAACTGAGGTGATAGTCTCTGCGATGGTGGAGGGTGTGGGTGACAGAAGCGCCGAGAAGTCAAGGTCGTCGTCGGAGCCAAAGTCCGGGGTCGCCTGCATTGAACCCTGGCCCGATGGGCCCTGATTTGCCCCCGTCTGCGTTTCACTGTCCAGTCTGTCAGTGCTCTGGATTGCCGTCCTCTGTGTGTCAGTCCTCTGGGTTGGCGTGCTCTGTGTGTTGGTCTTCTGGGTTGCCGTCCTCTGTGTGTCAGTCCTCTGGATTGCCGTGCTCTGTGTGTCAGTCCTCTGGGTTGCCGTCCTCTGTGTGTCAGTCCTCTGGGTTGGCGTGCTCTGTGTGTCAGTCCTCTGGGTTGCCGTGCTCTGTGTGTCAGTCCTCTGGGTTGGCGTGCTCTGTGTGTTGGTCCTCTGGGTTGCCGTCCTCTGTGTGTCAGTCCTCTGGGTTGCTGTCCTCTGTGTGTCAGTCCTCTGGGTTGCCGTCCTCTGTGTGTCAGTCCTCTGGGTTGCTGTCCTCTGTGTGTCAGTCCTCTGGGTTGCCGTCCTCTGTGTGTCAGTGCTCTGGATTGCTGTCCTCTGTGTGTCAGTCCTCTGGGTTGCCGTCCTCTGTGTGTCAGTCCTCTGGGTTGGCGTGCTCTGTGTGTCGGTCCTCTGTGAGTCAGTATCCTGGGTGTCAGTCCTCTGTGTGTCTGTTTCCTGGGTTTCAATCCTCTGTGTGTCAGTGTCCTCGGTGTCATGTGCATCTGGGTCCTGGGTGTCTGTGTCCTGGCTTTCGGTGTCCTGGGTTTCCGCCCTCTGTGTCTCAGTGTGCTGGGTCTCTGTGTCAGTGGAAGGGCTTCCATGGCATCTGGCCTCCCCGCCGTGGCCTGCGACCCTGGGGGCCACTGGGCCTGGCACTGGCTGTGGGCCTGCAACTACCGGCGGCTGGTCCTGTAAGACACAAGACAGCATGTATCATTAGACAGGCGGATGGCGGTGAGGGAGGTGCAGCGGGGCATGAAGTGTGGGGGGGGTGTGCAGTGGGGCATGGGGTGTGGGGGGTGCAGTGGGCATGGGGTGTGGGGGGTGCAGTGGGCATGGATGTGGGGGGTGCAGTGGGCCTTGGGTGTGGGGGGTGCAGTGGGGCATGGGGTGTGGGGGGTGCAGTGGGCATGGGGTGTGGGGGTGCAGTGGGGCATGGGGTGAGGGGGGTGCAGTGGGCATGGGTGTGGGGGGTGCAGTGGGCCATGGGTGTGGGGGGTGCAGTGGGCCATGGGGTGAGGGGGGTGCAGTGGGGCATGGGGTGTGGGGGGTGCAGTGGGCCATGGGTGTGGGTGGTGCAGTGGGGCATGGGGTGAGGGGGGTGCAGCGGGCATGGATGTGGGGGGTGCAGTGGGGCATCGGGTGTGAGGGGTGCAGTGGGGCATGGGGTGTGGGGGGGTGCAGTGGGCCATGGGTGTGGCGGGTGCAGTGGGGCATCGGGTGTGGGGGGTGCAGTGGGGCATGGGGTGTGGGGGGGTGCAGTGGGCCATGGGTGTGGTGGGTGCAGTGGGGCATGGGGTGTGGGGGGTGCAGTGGGGCATGGGGTGAGGGGGGTGCAGCGGGCATGGATGTGGGGGGTGCAGTGGGGCATCGGGTGTGGGGGGTGCAGTGGGGCATGGGGTGTGGGGGGGTGCAGTGGGCCATGGGTGTGGCGGGTGCAGTGGGGCATCGGGTGTGGGGGGTGCAGTGGGGCATCTGGTGTGGTGGTGCAGTGGGGCATGGGGTGTTGTGGGTGCAGTGGGGCATGGGGTGAGTGGGGTGCAGTGGGTATGGGGTGTGGGGGGTGCAGTGGGGCATGGGGTGTGGGGGGTGCAGTGGGCCATGGGGGGGGTTGTGGGGGTGGGGGTGGGGGGAGACAGGTGGGGGAGTCTCACTTGTCCCACTGTGGGGCATGGGGGGGAAACAAACATCAGTGTTAGGTGGTCCGACTCAGTGTCATGTGAGAGACCTTTAAGAAATGGGTGTTTAAGAAATGTATCTTTAAGAAATGGGTGTTTATTAGTGATGTCAGAGTGTGGGTGGAGCTGGGTTATCTGTCAGCTTTTTTACTTTCGTTTTAGGCTGTTTGCTGCAGGGTGTGTTTTAGTTTTGTTTTCAGTGTTGGAGCTGAAGCCAGACAGAGCAGGTGTACTGTTGATCTCTCTGCCATAAAAGACTATCTCTTGATCATTTGGTGAATTCAGAATTATAAATGTTCTCAGTAGTGAATGTAAACCTAATGTACTTCTGTTAAAAGGTGTTTCTTTTGTCTTCTGGTTGTTGTTTGGGAAGTTATTAAGCATTACTTAGTGTTGTATTCTTTGGGAGTTGTATTTGAATTAATGGTTGCTAAGATGTTCACTGTATGTTTTAAAAAGGTTAACTTGTGTTCATAGAATAATCATTGTTTTGCTTTAAAAAATACTTTTCCATTTCTGCTGTACCACACCTGTTGTGGGTCAGGTGAATTCCATGAAACAATTTGGGGTTCTCTAAACCCTGGCCCATAACAGCAGGCAGCGCTGATTTGGGTATATGATGGCATGGCAGCACGGGGCACCCGGCCAAAGCACCTGGCATGGGTGGGTGCAGCCCATGTGGGTCAGGTAGGGGGTTGCGCCGTCCCCCTGGGGGGGGGGGGGCGCCTTTCACATGTGCAGGTGGTATGCAGGGGTGCTGCCAGGGGCACGTCACTGTGCACTCACCCTGCCCGGCCTGGTAAGGTTGTGCATCTTCTTCCGTCACTGTTCGCCGGTACGTGGGGTGTGCCCCACGGCGCTGACGACATTTCCCACTTCCCTCCACAAACGCCGGACGGTGCTGCGTGGGTGGTGGTGTCCACGTCTGGGCACAGGACTGCCCGCCTCTCCTCCACGGTGCCCAGCAGCGTGTCCAGGTCGTGGTCCTGGAACCTCGGGGCGGCATGGTGGGAGGCGGCCATCTTGCGGGTCTCGGGAATGAGCGCCGCTTGCGCACGTTAAGCGACGTGTGGCAGCATCATTGACGCATCGCGCCTATCCGACGTTGGCCTGGGGCCCGTCCTAGACCCTTTTGCGGGCCAGAATCGCTACTGACGGCGGCTCGTTCACGCTGCCGGAAAACTCCGGGTTTTATGATGGCATCAACACTTAGTCGCTGGTTCAGAAAATCCCGCCCACGGACTTTACATTGCTAGACTTGGCCAAAACAAATATTTAAATAAAATAAATAATCTTTATTGTCACAAGTAGGCTTACATTAACACTGCAATGAAGTTACTGTGAAAAGCCCCTAGTCGCCACATTCCGGCGCCTGGTTTGGGTACATGGAGAAAGAATTCAGAATTGTCAGCTGGTACGGGAATTGAACCCGCGCTGCTGGGTTTGTTCTGCATCACAAACCAGCTGTCTAGCCCACTGAGTGGAACCAGCCCCAGTGGTTTATGTACCGTCTAGTTCAGGCATTAATTTGCCAGCCCTTGCAGTTTTCCTCCCTTCTGCCTGTCCCCCGTGTTCATCTTGGGTGCGTTTGTTTCCCCCTTCCTCTCCCCTCCCGCCCACGATGTCCTCCCCCCCTGTCTTTCTTTTCCACGTTCCGTGACTTGCTCTGTGCCCCCTTTCCCCTCCCCCCTCCCTACTTTGTTGGTTGCCGGCTACAAACAGGTCTTGAAACAAGTTGGTGAATGGCTTCCACGCCCTATGAAAGCCTCCTTCCGACCCACGGATGGAGAACTTTGTCTTCTCCAGCCTGAGAAATTCCGCCAGGTCGGACAGCCAATCTGCAGCCTTGGGTGGTGCTGCCGCTCGCCAGCTGAGCAGGAGTCTCTGGCGGTGATCAGGGAAGCAAAGGCCAGGGCATCAGCCCTCCCGCCCCACAAAGTGCTGTGGCTGCTCTGATACCCCGAAGACCACCACTAGTGGGCACAGCTCCACCCTCCCTCCCACAACCCTGGACATGGCTTCAAAGAAGAACGTCCAGTACCTGACAAGTCTGGGGCAGGACCAGAACATGGGAGTGTGATTGGCCAGACCCCTCTGGCACCTGCTCTTGCCAAAGCCTGTCTGATCTTCTGCAACTACCTCTGGCACGCAGCTCTCCAGCCACCTTTCCAGGCCCTTATCGTCGGTGTTAAGGAGTGAGATGGGTTTGTAGGAGTCGCACTCCGTCGGGTCTTTGTCATTTTTGGGGATCAGCGATATTGAGGCTTGAGCCAGTGTTGGTGGCAGGGTTCCCCTTGCTAGTGGGTCTGCGAACATCTCCTGCAGATGTGGGGCAGCATGGTAACATTGTGGATAGCACAATTGCTTCACAGCTCCAGGGTCCCAGGTTCGATTCCGGCTTGGGTCACTGCCTGTGCGGAGTCTGCACGTTCTCCCCGTGTGTGCGTGGGTTTCCTCCGGGTGCTCCGGTTTCCTCCCACAGTCCAAAGATGTGCAGGTTAGGTGGATTGGCCATGATAAATTGCCCTTCGTGTCCAAAATTGCCCTTAGTGTTGGGTGGGGTTACTGGGTTATGGGGATAGGGTGGAGTTGTTGACCTTGGGTAGGATGCTCTTTCCAAGAGCCGGTGCAGACTCGACGGGCCGAATGGCCTCCTTCTGCACTGTAAATTCTATGATAATGTGGGGCTAGTGCTGGCATGACCTTTGTACAGAAGTCCACCGGGAATCCGACTGGGCCCTGTGCCTTCCCCGCCTGCATGGAGTTAATGATCTCCATGACTTTCCCCAGTCCTAATGGTCTTCCAGGTCACGTCCCCTATCCAGACCGTCGAGGAACTGCTTCCCTTCGAGTCCCCCACTGGAGGTGTGCAGCTCCCAGTAGAACGTTGCAAAAGCTTAATTGATCTGCTCTGGTGCTGTGAGTAGCATGCTGCTCCTGTCCTTATCCTGGGCTATTTCCCGCATAACTGCTTGTTTTCTTAGCTGGTGGGCCAGCAGGTCTCCATGCTCGTAAAAGGTCCCCCATGTTTGGCGGAGTTGATGCACTGCTATCTCAGAGGAGACCAGGTCAAAGTCCATTTGCAGCTTTTTTCTCTCCACCAGTAGTTCCATGGTCAGGGCCGTGGAGTACCACCGATCTACCTCCAGTACTGAGTCGACTACCTGTTGCCTAGCCACCCTCTCCTTCTTATCTTTGTGAGCCTTGGATGCAATAATTTCCCCCCTTATCACCGTCTTCAGTGCCTCCCAGAATGCGGAGGGTGAGACCTCTCCATTCTGGTTGTTTGTAACGCATGTATGGCTTGTGATATCTGTCCACAGAATGCCTTATCGGCAAAGAGGGCCATGTACAGCCTCCATGGGGGGCATTGTGCCTGGCCCGTCTCCAACCTCACATCCATGTTGTGTGGAGCATGGTCAGAGATTACATTTGTGGAGTATTCTGCTCCTACTATACCTGGAAGCATTGCTTTCCCCATTACAAAGCAGAGGCAAACGCACAACTACAACAGTGAAAACCGACTGGGAGAAGCAAGCAACAGCATCAGCAATGTCAAGCCCCCCCACCCAGATCCATTTCCGTACTACCAGTGCTGAATATACTCTCTTTGTGTTGGGAAAAAATGTATATGTAAAGGTGGAAGAACACACTAGACTTGTATAAAGGTATACTGTAAATGTCTCTCAAGTACCTCGATGTATATACGCTTTCTCAGTTTTCTTCCCCCCACACCTTGTTTTTTCTTTACTCATTAGTTACGTGATTTTGCTAACTATATAGCATTGTTAGTTTTATCTTGTATATACTATCTTCTCATTTTATTTTTCTCCTGTATTTTTTTATCTTTTACTTTTTAAAAAAATATATTTTATTCAAGATTTTTTGGCCAAACATAACAGTGCGTAGTGTTTCTTTTAAACAACAATAAAGCAATATAAATAACAGTGGCCAGTTTTAAACAAATAAATAAATAATATATGAACAGAAACAAAAACCAAACTAAATGGCAACTGCCTTGTCAAAAATAAATACTCTCCAAAGATACAATCCAACAGTCCAATATACATTACCTAAAACAAGTGCCTATACATATACAACAACATCCCTGAGAGTCCGTCCGATTCCTCCCCCCCCCCCGCTCGCCCCCCTGGGTTGCTGCTGTTGTCTTCTTCTTTTCCATTCCCTCTATCTTTCTGTGAGGTATTCGACGAACGGTTGCCACCGCCTGGTGAACCCTTGAGCCGAACCCCTTAGTACGAACTTAATCCGTTCTAACTTTATAAACCCTGCCATGTCGTTTATCCAGGTCTCCACACCCGGGGGTTTGGCTTCCTTCCACATTAACAATATCCTGCGCCGGGCTACTAGGGACGCAAAGGCCAAAACATCAGCCTCTCTCGCCTCCTGCACTCCCGGCTCTTCTGCAACCCCGAATATAGCCAACCCCCAGCTTGGTTCGACTTGGACCCCCACCACCTTCGAAAGCACCTTTGCCACCCCCACCCAAAACCCCTGTAGTGCCGGGCATGACCAGAACATGTGGGTGTGATTCGCTGGGCTTCTCGAGCATCTCGCACACCTATCCTCTACCCCCAAAAATTTACTGAGCTGTGCTCCAGTCATATGTGCCCTGTGTAACACCTTAAATTGTATCAGGCTTAGCCTGGCACACGAGGACGATGAGTTTACCCTACGTAGGACATCAGCCCACAGCCCCTCCTCAATCTCCTCCCCCAGCTCTTCTTCCCATTTCCCTTTCAGCTCATCTACCATGATCTCCCCCTCGTCCCTCATTTCCCTATATATGTCCGACACCTTACAATCCCCCACCCATGTCTCTGAGATCACTCTATCCTGCACCTCCTGCGTCGGGAGCTGCGGGAATTCCCTCACCTGTTGCCTCGCAAAAGCCCTCAGTTGCATATACCGAAATGCATTCCCTTGGGGCAACCCATATTTTTCCGTCAGCGCTCCCAGACTCGCAAACGTCCCATCTACGAACAGATCTCTCAATTGTGCTACCCCTGCTCTTTGCCATGCTCCAAATCCCCCATCCATTCTCCCCGGAACAAACCTATGGTTATTTCTTATCGGGGACCGCACCGAGGCTCCCGTCATTCCCCTATGCCGTCTCCAGTGCCCCCAAATTTTCAATGTAGCCATCACCACCGGGCTTGTGGTGTATTTCTTCGGTGAGAACGGCAACGGCGCCGTCACCATAGCTTGTAGGCTAGTCCCCCTGCAGGACGCCCTCTCCAATCTCTTCCATGCCGCTCCCTCCTCTTCTCCCATCCACTTACACACCATTGAAATATTGGCGGCCCAGTAGTACTCACTTAGGCTCGGTAGTGCCAGCACCCCCCTGTCCCTACTACGCTGCAAAAATTCCCTCCTCATTCTCGGGGTCTTCCCGGCCCACACAAAACTCATAATGCTCTTCTCAATTCTTTTGAAAAAAGCCTTCGTGACCACCACCGGGAGGCACTGAAACACAAAAAGGAATCTCGGGAGGATCACCCTTTTAACCGCCTGCACCCTACCTGCCAGTGACAGGGACACCATGTCCCATCTCTTAAAGTCCTCCTCCATCTGTTCCACCAACCGCGTTAAATTAAGCCTATGTAATGTACCCCAATTCTTGGCTATCTGGATCCCCAAGTACCGGAAGTTCCTTGTTACCTTCCTCAACGGTAAATCCTCTATTTCTCTGCTCTGCTCCCCTGGATGCACCACAAACAACTCACTTTTCCCCATGTTCAATTTATGCCCTGAAAAATCCCCAAACTCCCCAAGTATCCGCATTATCTCTGGCATCCCCTCCGCCGGGTCCGCCACATATAGCAACAAATCATCCGCACACAGAGATACCCGGTGTTCTTCTCCTCCCCTGAGTACTCCCTTCCACTTCCTGGAACCCCTCAATGCTATGGCCAGGGGCTCAATCGCCAGTGCAAACAATAACGGGGACAGAGGGCATCCCTGCCTCGTCCCTCTATGGAGCCGAAAATAATCAGACCCCCGTCCATTTGTGACCACGCTCGCCATCGGGGCCCTATACAGCAACTGTACCCATCTGATATACCCTTCTCCAAAGCCAAATCTCCTCAGCACCTCCCACAAATAATCCCACTCCACTCTATCAAATGCTTTCTCGGCATCCATCGCCGCCACTATCTCCGCTTCCCCCTCTGGTGGGGGCATCATCATTACCCCTAGCAGCCTCCGTATATTTGTATTCAGCTGTCTCCCCTTCACAAACCCAGTTTGGTCCTTATGAACCACCCCCTGGACACAATCCTCTATCCTCGTTGCCATTACCTTGGCCAGAATCTTAGCATCCACATTCAGGAGGGAAATAGGCCTATAGGACCCGCATTGCAGCGGGTCTTTTTCCTTCTTTAGGAGGAGCGATATCGTTGCCTCTGACATAGGCGGGGGCAGCTGCCCCCTTTCCCTCGCCTCATTAAAGGTTCTCATCAGTAGCGGGACCAGCAAGTCCATATATTTCCTATAGAATTCAACTGGGAATCCGTCTGGTCCCGGGGCCTTCCCCGCCTGCATGCTCCCAATCCCTTTCACTACTTCCTCCGTCTCAATCTGTGCTCCCAGTCCCGCCCTCTCCTGCTCCTCCACCTTAGGAAATTCCAGCTGATCCAGTAAGTACATCATTCTCTCCTTCCCATCCGGGGGCTGAGCTTCATATAATCTTTCATAAAATGCCTTGAACACTCCATTCACTCTCTCCGCTCCCCGCTCCATCTCTCCCTCCTCATCTCTCACCCCCCCTATCTCCCTCGCTGCTCCCCTTTTCCTCAGTTGGTGGGCCAGCAACCTGCTCGCCTTCTCCCCATATTCGTACTGTACACCCTGTGCCTTCCTCCATTGTGTCTCTGCATTACCCGTAGTCAACAAGTCAAATTCTACATGTAGCCTTTGCCTTTCCCTGTACAGTCCCTCCTCCGGTGCCTCCGCATATTGTCTGTCCACCCTCAGAAGTTCTTTCAACAACCGCTCCCTTTCCCTACCCTCCTGCTTTCCTTTATGTGCCCTAATAGATATCAGCTCCCCTCTAACCACTGCCTTCAGCGCCTCCCAGACCACTCCCACCTGAACCTCCCCATTATCATTGAGTTCCAAGTACCTTTCAATACACCCCCTCACCCTTAAACACACCCCCTCATCTGCCAATAATCCCATGTCCATTCTCCAGGGTGGAAGCTGTTGTTTTTCCTCCCCTATCTCCAGGTCCACCCAATGTGGAGCGTGATCCGAAATAGCTATAGCCGTGTACTCCGTCCCCGTCACCTTCGGGATCAGTGCCCTTCCCAAAACAAAAAAGTCTATCCGTGAATAAACTTTGTGGACATAGGAGAAAAACGAAAACTCCTTACTCCTAGGTCTACTAAATCTCCAGGGGTCTACTCCTCCCATCTGCTCCATAAAGTCCTTAAGCACCCTAGCTGCAGCCGGCCTCCTTCCGGTCCTGGACCTCGATCTGTCCAGCCCTGGGTCCAGCACCGTATTAAAATCTCCACCCATTACCAACTTCCCCACCTCTAGGTCCGGGATACGTCCTAACATACGCCTCATAAAGTTGGCATCATCCCAGTTCGGGGCATGTACGTTCACTAAGACCACCGCCTCCCCTTGCAATTTGCCACTCACCATCACGTATCTGCCCCCACTATCCGCCACAATGGTCTTTACCTCAAACATTACCCGCTTCCCCACTAGATAAGCCACCCCCTGTTTTTTGCGTCTAGCCCCGAATGAAACACCTGCCCCACCCATCCTTTGCGTAGTCTGACCTGGTCTATCAGTTTCAGATGCGTCTCCTGCAGCATAACTACATCTGCCTTAAGTTTCTTTAGGTGTGCGAGTACCCGTGCCCTCTTTATCGGCCCGTTCAGCCCTCTCACATTCCATGTGATCAGCCGGGTTGGGGGGCTCTTTACCCCCCCCCCCCCTTGTCGACTAGCCATCTCCTTTTTCAATCCAGCTCCTCACTCGGTTCCCACGTAGCCGTATCTCCCCCCAACGGCGCCCTCCCGCCCCGACCACCCCACCCCATACCAGCTCCCCCTTCTCCCCAGCAGCAGCAACCCAGTTAACCCCTCCCCCCACCCCCCCCGCTAGATCCCTCACTAGCGTAATTGCACACCCCATGTTGCCCCCAGAAGTCAGCAAACTCTGGCCGACCTCGGCTTCCCCCCGTGACCTCGGCTCCCACTGTGCGAGGCCCCCTCCTTCCTGCTTCCCTGTTCCCGCCATGATTACCATAGCGCGGGAACAAAGCCCGCGCTTCCCATTTGGCCCCACCCCCAATGGCCGGCGCCCCCAGCTCCTCATCCTCCCTCCCCCCCTCCCCCACGACATGGGGAAGAGAGAAAAGTTACAGGGTCGCAGGATTAACAACTTGGGAAATCATCTCTTCCCCCTTTTCCCCCTCTTCACCCCACATATTCGCCCCACCACTTTGTCCCAAACGTTCTTTTTCTAGCCCGCTTATTCCAGTTTCTCCTCGACAATAAATGTCCACGCCTCTTCTGCCGTTTCAAAGTAGTGGTGTTTCCCTTGATGTGTGACCCACAGTCTTGCCGGCTGCAGCATTCCAAATTTAACCTTCCTTTTGTGCAGCACCGCCTTGGCCCGATTAAAGCTTGCCCTCCTTCTCGCCACCTCCGCACTCCAATCTTGATATACGCGGATCACCGCGTTCTCCCACCTACTGCTCCGAGTTTTCTTTGCCCATCTGAGGATCATCTCTCTGTCCTTATATCGGAGAAATCTCACCACTATGGCTCGAGGAATTTCTCCAGCCCTCGGTCTTCGCGCCATAACTCGATAGGCTCCCTCCACCTCCAACGGGCCCGTCGGGGCCTCCGATCCCATTAACGAGTGCAGCATCGTGCTCACATATGCCCCGACGTCCGCCCCTTCTGCACCTTCGGGAAGACCAAGAATCCTTAAATTCTTCCTCCTCGCATTATTCTCCAGCACCTCCAGCCTTTCCACACACCTTTTGTGTTGTGCCTCGTGCATCTCTGTCTGCACCACCAGGCCCTGTATGTTGTCCTCATTCTCAGCAGCCTTTGCCTTCACGACCCGAAGCTCCTGCTCCTGGGTCTTTTGCTCCTCCTTTAGCCCTTCAATCGCCTGTAATATCGGGGCCAACAGCTCCTTCTTCATCTCCTTTTTAAGTTCTTCCACACAATGCCGCAGGAACTCTTGTTGGTCAGGGCCCCATATTAAACTGCCTCCTTCCGACGCCATCTTGCTTTGTGCCTGCCTTCCTGGCCGCTGCTCTAGAGGATCCACCGCAATCCGGCCACTTTCCTCTCCTTTTTCCATCCGTGTCCAGGGGGGATTCCCTTCTGGTTTACCGCACAGTGTTTTTAGCCGTTAAAATTGCCGTTGGAGCTCCTATTAAGAGCCCAAAAGTCCTTTCCACCAGGAGCTGCCGAAACGTGCGACTTAGCTGGTCATCGCCGCACCCGGAACTCTTCTTTTACTTTTTTGTGTACACCTGTAAATATACTATGTTAAAAAACCCAATAAAAACATTTATAAAGAAAACCCTTACTTACCCTGTGGATTCACCCCTGAGCTCCAGGGTTTCCCATTGTTTGTGGGCCATCCAAGATGGCCGTTGTTGCCATATTCACCAAGCAGCTGAGCCCCGGCACTCTGGGGTTTCCCTTTGTCCATGGGCCATCCAAGATGGCCATTGTTGACATATTCACCACACAGGCTATCCTGATAAAAGCTGTACTTCAACTGCTGGATACAATTTATCGGCCGCCTTTCGCGGAATCAGGTTGCGACATGGCTGGTAAATCCCGGGAGAGGACTCTCCTAGGATTTCCGATGGTCGTTACACCTTGTGAGATCTTATGAGACGTCATGATCTGGATGTGGGCGGGATCCAGACTCACATAGTGTCATGTGGGAGTACCTTTAAGAAATGGGTGTTTATAAATGGGTATGTATATAAATATCTGTAGTGAGAATACCTTTAAGAAATGGGTGTTTACTACTGCAGTGATGTCAGCGAGTGGGTGGAGCTGGACTGTCTGTCAGCTTTTTACTTTCGTTTTAGGCTGTTTGCTGCAGAGTGCGTTTTAGTTTAATTTTCAGAGCTGGATAGCTGCAGTCACAGCCAGAAGGTGTATGAGTCTCTCTCTCTGTAATCTAAAAACTGTAAATCGATCCTTTGGTGATTTAAAACTAATAACTGCTCTCAGTAGTGACTTTAACCTGATGTGCTTCTGTTAAAGGTTTTGTGTTTAAATCTTATGGATGTTAAAAGGAAAGCTTAAAAGGATTACTTAGTGTTGTATTCTTTGGGGGTTGTATTTGAATTAATGGTTGCTAAGATGCTCACTGTATGTTTTAAAAAGGTTAACTTGAGTTCATAGAATAAACATTGTTTTGCTTTAAAAAATACTTTTCCATTTCTGCTGTACCACACCTGTAGAGTGGGCCATGTGCTCCCCATACCACAATCTATTAAAAGTTGTGGGTCAGGTGAATTCCATAATACACTTTGGAGTTCTCTAAACCCTGGCCCATAACAATAGTTAAAAGAGCTTAGCTGCCTCCAGATCGAACGCCCACATGGTATCTACCAGACTCGCTGAGGAGATACCACCTGGGTGCTGTTTAGCACTGGTCCCAAATACGGGCACCGGACAGGGTGCCCTGGTGGCAGTGCCAGGTTGACAGGGGCACTTTCAGGGTGTCAGGTGGCGGTACCAAGGTGCCAAGCTGGCATTTTCCCTGTTGCCATGGTCGGGCCCGGGGGTGCCCTGCCTGCATGTGTTGGGGTGCGGGGGTGCTCGAGGACACCCAACAGGTGAGTGAGTTGGGGCATTGAGGATGCCCTGGGCTCCGCTCGTTTGAGCTCCTCAGTGCAGGATGTGCGGCTAAGTGCGATCTGGGGGGGGCGGGTGTTCCCCACCAGGGCTGAAAATAAAACAGAGTACCGTATTCCTACTCAGACAGACTCTGGTTTCTTTTTTTTAATTAATTTTGAATACCCAATTCATTTTTTTCCAATTAAGAGGCAATTTAGCATGGCCAATCTACCTACCCTGCACATCTTTTGGGTTGTGGGGGCAAAACCCATGCAAACACAGGGAGAATATGCAAACTCCACACAGGTAGTGACCCAGAGCTGGGATCGAAACTGGGACCTCGGCGCTAACCACTCCGCCACCGTGATGCCTTCAGACTCTGGTTTCTAAAAATTAATTTGCGCCCTATATGTGCAATTTATTTTTCTCACCAACTTTTACCCCTTCTCTCCTGAAGCTGCTCCATCATTTTAGTGTATTATTTGCAAGAGGCAGTAGCCTTTTTGTACCATCCTCGAGTAACCAAGCTGTTTGTGTGACTCAAGGCAGTGCACAGCTTCTTTTTATTATTCATTCATGGGATGTGGGCATTGCTGGCAAGGCGAGTCTTTATTACCCATCCCTAATTGCCCTTGCAAAGGTAGCGATGAGTCATCACCTTGAACCACTGGAGTCCATGTGGTGTAGATACACACACACGGCTGGTCGGGAGATTGTTCCTGGATTTTGACCCGGCGATGATCAAGGAACAGCAATAACGTTCCATGTCAGGATGGTGCATGGTTTGCAAGGTAAATCGCAGCTGGAGGACATCATTGCTGAGCTCAATAATTTGTTGCGTGATTATCATATGTACAATTTCCAACAAGGGTCAGATTGAGATCAAGGGTAGAAAGTATGGTTACTTTTCTAACCTCCAGCACAACTTACAGGGCCCAATGTCCTTCCGAAGCATTCCTACCACTAATTCACTGGAGACTGGAAATTGGTCGCTGGCGTACTGGTGGTCGAGGGAATGAATGTTAAGGTGGTGGACGGGGCACCAACAAGCAGCATTAAAATATGTGATAAAATCCGGGGCGGGATTCTCCGTGCCCTGCACCGGGCTGGAGAATTGCCGCAACCGCGCCATGCCGCCCCGATGCCGGCACGCGATTCTCCGAGGGGCGGAGAATCGGCGGCATTTCCGCCGGCGCGTTTGGCGCAACACCAGTCATGGGCCGCTGTCCGCGGCCCGGTCGCCGATTCTCCGGCCTTGATGGGCCAAGTGGCCGCGCGGAAACGGCAGAGTCCCGCCGGCGCCGTCCACACCTGCTCGCAGCCGGCGGGAACTCTGCGCGCAGGGTCGGGGGACGGCCTGTGGGGGGGCGAGGGGGTCTCCTTCACCGGGGGGGGGGGGGGGGTGTGTGGGCTCCGATGGGGTCTGGCCCGCGATCGGGGCCTTCCGATCGGCGGGCTGGCCTCTCCAGCCCCGGCCCTATTTTGTTACGGGGCCGGCCCCTGAACCCCCGTGCCATGTTGCGTCAGGGATGGCGCGTTGAGGAAGTCCCCCGCGCATGCGTGGGTTGGCGCAGCGCCACTGCGCATGCGTGGGTTGGCGCGGCGCCCAGTTGGTGCCAGGAAGGGAGGCTGGAGCGGCGTGAACCGCTCCAGCACTGTGCTGGCCCCCTGTGGGGGCCAGAATCGGTAGTGCCCGCGTCCGTTTCACGCCGTCGTGAAACGTGACAGCGTTGACGATGGCGCGGACACTCTGCCTCCATTTCGGAGAATCCCGCCCAGTGACTTTTTGAAGAACTGGGTCCTGACAGACAAACATTTTTTTCTGATGGAAATAACTGGATTGCAAAAAGGAGATTAATACGTTTAACAACATAACAGTTTGACGATGAGAGGCTCGCCAGCGCAAATGAAATGGAAAATCAATTGATTTATGATTTTGGAATGTAAATGCATGAGCATATAGGGGAACTTACTGAGGAGATCACTGAGGCATGGAAGATTATTCATCTTATTAAAATTGTCGCGGAGAAGGAATATAAGCCATTGGTCTAGGGTTCACCTAATTGATTCAAAATGAAGAAAAGATAGCCTGCCTGAAAACACAAGTCAAAGGACAGCTTAAATTCAGTAACATAAGTGTTTGATACCAGATAGGAGTTAAGGAATTGGAACACCTGAATGTCATGAGGAGTAATAGGAATCATTAGAAGAAGCATGGACATGTCCCAACTAATTTTGCACTTATAAGGAAAAGAAAAAACTAGCTGAGGGAAGCGAGAAACAATGATTGGACTTTAGCTGCAGAAAGCCAAGGTTGTCAGAAGATATTTATTTTTGAGAAAGAGATTTTAAAATGAAACATTACTGTGTTGCTGTTACATTTTTATAGATATTGCAGTTGCAATTTTGCTGCATTGAACAAATAAAGGAAATGAAACAATTTGAAGTAAGAACAGAAATTGCTGGAAAGTCTCAGCAGGTCAGGCAGCATCTTTGGACAGAGATACAAGAGTTAATGTTCCAGGTCGCTGACCTTTTATCAGATGTCATTTTCGAAAGAATCAGCTTTAGGTATTTGCTGCCTTCCAATACCTAAAGACAACTTAAAACACTGCACAAACAATGAAATAATTTGTAAATATAGTGCTCTGGTATAATCAAGACTAATTTAGCAGCCACAAAATAGTACAGCAAAATCTAACACACATGGTGTTGTAGGTTGAGCATTAAGTTTATGTGGACCTATGCACATTGATCTTTCTTTAGCTCACCTATATAGGATTCAATGGAGGTGAATTTGTTTTACATTATGGTCCTTCCTCTTCTCGTTGTTGGATTTATAAGCATTGTAATGTGTCATTGTCCTTTATCAGTGGGAGTGGACTGTGATGCACGATCAATTATTGCGAAAGCGAGATTAGAGAATAATCGAAGGCTTTATTAGACAAGATGTGTTCCCCAGCAGCTCATAACAGAAAATGGCTGCAGCCGGGGATGAACATCGCTTCATACCACCCACTGGGCGGAGCCAGCAGACTGGGATTTACCCACGTATCTCTAATACAGTAGTACCTCCAACACAGGTACAGTAATACATATAATACGGTCTACCACATTCACCCCCTGTTGAAAAAAAGAGTCCGGCGGGGGTGGTGGCAAAGCCTTTAACAATAACAATAACAACCACAGTAACAATTACAACGAAGAAATCAATCGAACGGGGGCCTTTGTGGTCCTCTGCGACCGTCGCAGTCTCGGTGGTGATGCAGGCGCCGACTCAGGCATTTTCGACTCCGGGAGTGTGCAGTCCTCTGCTTCATTACCTCCGTGTGGAACCAGTGGGAGGACGGATCCTCCTGGGGTGGGGGTTGGGGTGAGGTGCGCTGGTGGGGAAGTGGATGGAGCAGAGAAGAATGGTTCGGGTGGATGGGTTGGTGAGGGGGCCATGGGTGGGGATCCAGCGGGTGCCAGATCCCGGAGGGAGACCATGTCCTGGCGACCGTCGGGGTGTGCCACGTAGGCGTACTGCAGATTAGCATGAAGAAGATAGACCCTCTTGACCAATGGTTCAGACTTATGGGTCTGCGCATGTCTCCAGGGCAGGACGGGTCCAGGAGCTGTCAGCCATGTTGGGAGTGATGTCCCGGAGGTGGACCTCCTGGGAAAAACAAGAAGGCGTTCATGAGGGGTTTCGTTAGTTGTGGTACACAGGAGTGACCGCATGGAATGGAGTGCATCGGGGAGGACCTCCTGCCAGTGGGAGACCGGGAGATTTCTAGACCGTAGGGCCAGCAGGACGGCCTTCCAGACCGTCCTGTTCTCCCTCTCCAACTGCCCATTTCCCCGGGGGTTGTAGCTGGGTCGTCCTGCTTGAGGCAATGCCCTTGCCGAGCAGGAACTGACGCAGCTCATCACTCATAAAGGAGGACCCCCTATCGCTGTGTACGTAGTTGGGGAAACCAAACAGTGTGAATATACTGTGGAGGGCTTTAATGGCGGTGGCAGCAGTCATGTTGGGACAGGGGATGGCGAAGGGGAACCGGGAGAACTCATCGACCACGTTCAGGAAGTACGTGTTGTGGTCGGTGGAGGGGAGGGGCCCTTTGAAGTCCATACTGAGGCGCTCAAAGGCCTTCACCAGGTGTGCTTTATCTGGCCGGTAGAAGTGCGGCTTGCACTCCGCGCAGGCCTGGCAGTCTCTGGTGACGATCCTGACCTCTATGGAGTAGGGCAGGTTGCGGGTTTTGATGAAGTGGAAGAACCGGGTGATCCCCGGGTGGCAGAGGTCATCGTGTAGGATCCTGGGTCGGTCCACTTGTGCGCTGGCACATGTACCGTGGGATAGGGCATCAGGAAGCTCATTGAGCTTCCCAGGATGATACAAGATCTCATAATTGTAGGTGGAGAGCTCGATTTTCCACCTCAGGATCTTATCGTTTTGGATCTTGCCCTGCTGCGTATTACTAAACACAAAGGCAACCGACCGTTGGTCAGTGAGGAGAGTGAATCTCCTGCCGGCCAGGAAATGCCTCCAATGCCGCACAGCTTCTACAATGGCCTGGGCCTCCTTTTTGACAGAGGAGTGTCGGATTTCAGAGGCATGGAGGGTACGGGAGAAGAAGGCCACCGGCCTGCCCTCCTGGTTGAGGGTGGCCGCCAGATCTACTTCTGATGCGTCGCTCTCGACCTGGAAGGGGAGGGACTCATCGACAGCGTGCATCGTAGCCTTTGCGATGTCTGCCTTGATGCGGTTGAAGGCCTGGCGGGCCTCAGCCGACAGGGGAAAAACTGTGGACTGGATTAGTGGGCGGGCCTTGTCCGTGTAATTGGGACCCTCAGGGCGTAATAAGAGAAAACCCCCAGGCATCGTTTCAAGGCCTTGGGGCAGTGGGGAAGAGGGAACTCCATAAGGAGGCGCATGCGGTCGGGGTCGGGCCCTATTACTCCATTTTGTACTACGTAGCCAAGGATGGCTAGGCGATCGGTGCTGAACACGCATTTCTCCTCGTTACAAGTGAGGTTAAGGAGTTTGGAGGTCTGGAGGAATTTGCGGAGGTTGGCGTCGTGGTCCTGCTGATCGTGGCCACAGATGGTGACGTTATCTAGGTACGGGAAGGTGGCCCGCAATCCGTAATGGTCAACCATTCAGTCCATCTCCCGTTGGAAGACCGCGACCCCATTAGTGACACCGAAGGGGACGCTAAGGAAGTGAAAGAGCCGGCCATCTGCTTCGAAAGCAGTGTATTGGCGGTCGTCCGGGCGGATGGGGAGCTGGTGGTAGGCAGACTTTAGGTCCACTGTGGTGAAGATCCAGTACTGTGCAATCTGATTGACCATATCAGATATGCGTGGGAGGGGGTACGCGTCGAGCTGCGTGTACTGGTTGATGGTCTGACTGTAGTCAGTGACCATCCTGTGCTTCTCCCCGGTCTTTACAACTACCACTTGGGCTCTCCAGGGGCTGTCACTAGCCTCGATGATGCCTTCCTTCAGCAGCCGTTGGACTTCTGACCTAATGAAGGTCCTGTCCTGGATACTGTACCGTCTGCTCCTGGTAGCGACGGGTTTGCAATCCGGGGTGAGGTTCGCAAACAGGGAAGGCGGGTCGACCTTAAGGGTCGTGAGGCCACAGACGGTGAGGGGGGGGTATGGGTCCGCCAAATTTAAAAATCAGGCTCTGGAGGTAGCACTGGAAGTCCAGGCCCAGGAGTGCAGCAGCGCAGAGGTGGGGGAGGACATAGAGCCGGAAGTTGTTAATCTCTACGCCCTGGATAGTGAGGTTCGCAATGCAGTACCCCCAGATTTCCACAGAATGGGATCCGGAGGCCAGGGAGACTTTCTGTTTAACGGGGTGTACTGTGAGGGAGCAGCGCCTTACCGTGGTGGGGGGAACAAAGCTCTCCGTTCTCCCGGAGTCGAAAAGGCAGGACGTCTTGTGCCCGTTGAGTTCCACTGTCGTCGTCACGGTCGTGTGGTTCGGTGGCCGAGACTGGTCCAGAGTAATGGAGGCGAGATGCGGCAGATGCTGGGAGGCCCCGGGTTGAACAACGGTGAAGGAGGTTGCAGCAGGCGGTAAACGGCCAGTCGGGTCGGGGTCCTGCGGCGTCGTCCAAGCTGGCCGCCCCCATGTGTCACACATGGCAGTCGGTGGCCAAGATGGCGGCGCCCACAGGCCACATGCGGCTTGCGAGGGGGAGAATGGCGGCGAGACCGGGTCGGGTGTGCGGAGACGGCGGCGGCTGGCCGGGCCTGGCATACCGCCACAAAGTGCCCCTTCTTACCGTATCCTTTGCACATCGCTGATTGGGCCGGGCAGCGTTGCTGGGGGTGCTTGGTCTGCCCACAAAAGTAGCATCTGGGCCCCCAGGGTTGACCGGCTGCCGCGCGGCACAGGCTTGTGGTGAATTGGAGGATGAGGTCGGGTCGGAAGCAGGTGGGGTCCACACTGTTCATGGGGGTGCCGCGGGCCGGGGGGGGGTAATCCTGGACGTTACGGGAGGAAAACTCTAAAGAGTTTGCGGGTCTCCTAGCCTCCTTAAGATCTAGTGTATCTCCTTCTAACAGCTGCTGGCGGATCTGTGTGGACAGCATGCCTGTGACGAAGGTGTCCCGAATTAAGAGATCAGTGTGCTCGGTAGCCGAAACTTGCCGACAGTCGCAATTCCTACCGAGGGCTAGCAGAGCGCGGTAGAAGCCGTCCAGGGATTCCCCCGGGATTTGGCGTCTGGTGGCCAGACGATATCCAGCATATACTTGGTTCACGGGGCGAATATAATGCCCTTTCAGCAGTGCCATAACTTCAGCGTAGTTAGGCGCATCCCTGATGAGTGGAAACATTTTGGGACTCACCCTCGAGTAGAGGATCTGTAACTTTTGGTCCTCCGTGGGTGGGTCTGTGGACGTCCTGATGTAGCTCTGGCAGCAAGCCAGCCAGTGATCAAAGGTGGCCGAAGCGTTTGCCGCGTGGGGGCTCAGTTGCAGACGGTCCAGCTTGATGCGGAGCTCCATCTTGCAATATCTTGTCTAATAAATTGATGCACGATCAATTATTGCGAAAGCGAGATTAGAGAATAATCGAAGGCTTTATTAGACAAGATGTGCTCCCCAGCAGCTCGTAACAGAAAATGGCTGCAGCCGGGGATGAACATCTCTTCATACCGTCCACTGGGCGGAGCCAGCAGACAGGGATTTACCCACGTATCCCTAATACAGTAGTACCTCCAACACCGGTACCGTAATATATCTAATATGGCCTACCACAGACTGCAACTCTGGTTCTCTAAATTGTTCCTCATCAGAGAACACTAGTATTTCAGCATTGGCTTGTCTTAGTTGATGGCGCTCTAATTTTTGAGTTCGAAGTTTCAGTTCTATCCCAGGGTACCTAATTTAGGCACTTCATTGCAGCACAGATAGCATGCTGCATTGTCAGTGGTGCCAACTTTTAGATGAGACATTAAACTGAAACCTCACCTGCTAGTTGATGTGAACACGTCTGCTACTATTTGAAGAAGAGCTGGGAGTTCTCCCAGTGGCCTGGTCAATATTCCTTAATCAATGCCACATAAATCACAATAACCAATGAGTCACCTTTATGATTCCTAAGCGGTAGGCAAATTTGGTACCACTGATAGCTACACAACAGTAGTTGCATTTTAAAAATAAATAATTGATGCAAAGATCTTTGGGATGTCTTGAGGATGGTAAATATGAATCTAGGGCGGGATTCTCCGACCTCCCGCTGGGTCGGAGAAGCGCCGGTGGGCGGCGTGAATCCCGCCCCTGCCGACCGGCGAATTCTCCGGCACCGAAAATTCGGCATGGGCGGGAATCGTGCCGCGCCGGTCGGCGGGCCCCCCCCGGCGGTTCTCCGGCCTGCGATGGGCCGAAGTCCCGCTGCTGTCATGCCAGACCCGCCGACGTGAATCAAACCACCTACCTTACCGGCGGGACTGGCGGCGCAGGCGGGCTCCGGGGTCCTGGGAGGTCGCGGGGCGATCTGGCTCTGGGGGGTGCCCAGGGCGCGGAGGCGATGGCCGATGCGGAAGTGACACCCCCGCGCATGCGTGGGGATGACGTCAGCAGCTGCTAACGCTCCGGCCACGATGAACAAGGCCTCCGGGTGTTCTGTTTCGTAGTTGTTTATTACTGTGTATAATTTGTCCAGCACCTTCCTCACTACTGCCTGGGGTGGGATGTAGACCGCTGTGATAATGGCTGAAGTGAACTCACGTGGAAGATAATATGGGCGGCACTTCACGGTCAGGTATTCCAGGTTTGGGGAGCAGTAGGTCGCCAGAGCCGCCACATCCAAGCACC
Organism: Scyliorhinus torazame; assembly: GCF_047496885.1. Classification (NCBI taxonomy): domain Eukaryota; kingdom Metazoa; phylum Chordata; class Chondrichthyes; order Carcharhiniformes; family Scyliorhinidae; genus Scyliorhinus; species Scyliorhinus torazame. The sequence goes on from NC_092708.1 coordinate 345,760,543, forward strand.
AGGAGGAGTTGATGAGGCAAACCCCTCCACCCTTCGCTTTGCCTGATGATGCTGTGCGGTCTGCCCGGTGAATTGAGAAGCCTTCAGATTGTATGGCACAGTCTGGTGAGGCAGGGGTGAGCCATGCCTCTGTGAAACAGAGCACACAGCAGTCTCTGGGCAATGCCCTGACATTGCCCCGACACTGCCAGAGGTGGGTCCTCTGGGAATCCTCATTGGGGGGGGGGGTGTGGGGGGTCCTCTGTGACCGTGGGGGCGTGTGGAGGAAATTTATTTTCAGCACAAACCGGGGAGACCTTTAAAGATTGCGTCCCGATCTCTTTGGAGCCCACCTTGCCAGCTCCATCAGGCCCCACCCCGCCAGAGTGACCACGCCCCCATATTCTCTGTGTTATGAGTGCCAGAAACTCTGGAGTGAAAGGTCAGCTATGCATCTGGAGGAATACACACACCAGTTTTCAGTCTGAAACTGATGCTCTGCCAGAATTTGGGAAAATTCCATGTCCTCTATCGGACATTTCCCCGATTCACGACTGGAATTTGAAATAGATTGTGATAATATGTGTTACAATTGACTGTGATAATAATGTTTTGAAGTCCCAACATGGCGCATCAGAATGCTGTGAGTCATTGTATAGGGTGCGATCCAATGGCCACACTGTGTCTGAAAAGAACCTCACTGTGGTGCAGCGTGGCCGTCGATGGCATGGGGACCCCGCCCCCAGGATCTACCTGCCTCACGAGATTCAACGCAGGAGGTAGGGCTTCAGTTTTTTGGATCACTGGGATGTCTTTCAGGGAAGGTGGGGCCTGTACGAGACAAACGGGTTACACCTGAACTAGAGGGGCACCAATATCCTGGCTGGGAAGTTTGCTAGTATGGATCGGGTGGGTTTAAACTAATTCGGCAGGGGGGTGGGAATCAGGACAGTAAGCCAGCAAGTATAAAGACTGGGGATGAGCATGGTACCAGGGTCAGGCTGGCTAAGAGGAATGGTAGGCTGGGAGAAGTCGAACTCAGTGGGCCTGGAGGTCTGGAGTGTATCTGCTTCAGTGCACGGAGTATAACAGGTAAGATGAACCTAAAGCCTTGATTCACGCGCGGATCTTAGATGTGGTTGCTGTAATGGAGACTTGGTTAAAAAAGGGACAGGACTGGCAGCTAAATATTCCAGGATATAGGTGTTTTAGGCGAGATAGGGAGGAAAGTAAAAGAGGTGGGGGAGTTGCAATACTGGTTGGAGAACATATTACAACTGTACAGGGGGAGGACACCATGGAAGAATCAAGTAACGAGGCACTCTGGGTATAGCTCAGGAACTGGAAGGAGATAGTCACTATGATGGGGTGTACTACAGGCCTCCCAACAGCCCACAGAAAGGTGAAGAACAGATATGTAAATAGATTCTGGAAAGATGTAGAAATAATCGGGTAGTGGGAGACTTTAATTTTCCTCATATTGACTGGAAATTCCTTCGGGCTAGGGATCTGGATGGTGAGGAATTTGTTAAGTCTGTCCGAGAAAGTTTTTTGGAACAATATGTGGATAGTCCGGCGAGAGAGGGGGCTGTACTGGACCTAGTACTAGGGAACAAGCCCGGCCAGGTCATCAAAGTTGCAGTGGGAGAACATGTGGCGAACAGTGACCACAATTCCATAAGCTTTTGGATACTCATGGAAAAGGCCAAATGTTGTCCTCGGGTTAAGGTGCTAAATTGGGGGAAGGCTAACTACAACCAGATTAGGCCGGATATGGAGGCTGTTGTTTGGGAGAGGCTGTTTGAGGGTAAATCCACATTTGGCATGTGGGAGTCTTTCAAGGAGCAGTTGATGGGCGTGGAGGATAGGCATGTGCCGGTAAAAAGGAAGGACAGGAAAGGCAGGATTTGGGAACCATGGATGACCAGGGAAATTGAGAATATTGTCAAAAAGAAAAAAGATGCCTATGTGATGTACAGGTAACTAAAAACAGATGAAGCACTTGAAGAATACAAGGAAAGTAAAAAAGAGCTCAAGCAGGGAGTTAGGAGGGCAAAAAGGGGAGACAAAATGTCCTTGGCAGGCAGGATTAAGGAGAATCCCAAGGCATTTTATATGTATATTAGGAACAAGAGGGTAGTTAGAGAAAGAGTTGATCCACTCAAGGACAAAGGAGGGAAATTATGTGTAGAACCAGAGGAAGTAGGAAGTCCTTAATGAGTATTTTGCATCGCTCTTCACAAAGGAGAAGGACACGTTGAGTGGTGGTGTCTCAGAGGGATGTGTAAACACTTTAGAACAGGTCGTTATTACAAGGGAGGAAGTGTTAGGTGTGTTAAAATGCATTAAGGTAGACAAATCCCCAGGGCCAGATGGCATCTATCCCAGATTACTGAGGGAGACAAGAGATGAAATCGCTGGGCCTCTGACAGAAATCTTTGTGTCCTCATTGGCCACAGGTGAGATCCCAGAGGATTGGAGGATAGCCAATGTTGTACTGTTATTTAAGAAGGGTTGCAAGGATAATCCAGGTAATTGTAGGCCAGTGAGCTTGACGTCAGTGATAGTGAAATTGTTGAAAAAGATTCTCAGAGATAGGATCTATGCACATTTGGAAGTGAATGGGTTTATTAGCGACAGACAGCATGGTTTTAAACAAGGGAGGTCATGTCTCACAAATTTGATTGAATGTTTTGAGGAGGTTACAAAAATGATTGACGAGGGAAGGGCTGTGGATGTTATCTACATGGACTTTAGTAAAGCATTTGATAAGGTCCCTCATGCAGGCTGGTGCAAAAGATTAGATCGCATGGGGACAGGGGTGAACTAGCTGGATGGATCCAGAACTGGTTTGGCCATAGAAGACAGAGGGTAGCAGTAGAAGGGTGTGCAGAGACCTAATAATTTCAAGCTAGTCAGTCTCACCTCAATAATGGGCAAATTATTGGAACCAACTCTGAAACATGGGCTAAACTGTCACTTACAAAGGCACAGATTAATCAAGGATAGTCCACATGGGTTTGTTAAAGGAAGGTCATGTCTCACTAATTTGGTTGAATTTTTTGAGGAAGTAATGAGGAGAATTGACGTGCATTATGCAGTTGATGTGGCCTACATGTATTCTAGCAAAGCTTTTGACAAAGTCCCACATGGCAGATGGGTTAAAATAATAAAAGCTCATGGGATCCAGAGGAATGTAGCAAGCTGGATACAAAATATGCACAGTGGCAGGAAACAAAGGTTCGTTGGTGACAGGTGTTTGTACGACTAGAAGGCTGCTTCCAATAGGGTTCCACAGGTCTTGGTATTAGGTTCCCTGCTTTTTGTGGGTCTATGTTAACAATCCGGGTGCAAATTTAAGGGCATGAACAAGAAGTTTGCGGACAACACAACAATTGGCCACACGATAGCTAGCAAGGAGGATATCTGTAGACTGCAGGAAGATATCAATGAACTGGTCAGGTGGGCAGAGAAGTGGCAAATGGAATTCAACCCGGGGAAGTGTCTGGTGATGCTTCGCTGGACTTCAAACAAGGCAAAGAAATATACAATTAATGGGAGGATACTGAGAGGTGTAGAGGAAGTGAGAGTACTTAGCTTGATTGTTCACAGATCCCTGAAGGTGGCAAGTCAGGTTGATGAGGTGTTTAAGACCATTTCAATAATATTGAAATGGTCGCCCACCCCGTCCCCCATTAAGACTGGAAGTGAGCAAATTGTGGGCGGATCTGAGATATTTGTAGATTTTCACATCTCGCCTGACATAATCTTATTTGTTTGTGGGGATGAAAATGTGTGTTGATCACAACATGGCGACCCATTGTGCTCCGACGAGGAATGACAATCCGCTTGGGCCCTGCGACTCTGTGAGCCCTGTTGAAAAATGCTGATGTATGGATGTTGGGTAAGGATGGCTCAGGGTGTCTGCTGTCCCCACAGTTCAGCTGCTTGCCAGCGCTCACTCTGGGTATGTTCACACACGGTGAGTATGTGTGGCACTGAGCACTAATGGAATCTTGCCGCAGTGTGAGAAGAAAAACCAACATGGAAAACTTCACAGAAGGAAAACTTTAGTAACCGGGAAGATTTATGACTTTCGGAGGCACAGGCTGTGCCATATTTTCCACTGAACTGAAATTTTATTGCATTATATGGTAGTTAAAGAATATTCTGCTGACTATTTGCTCCTTATGGTACGATGATATGATTAGAACCCAGAAAGATTAGCAAACAGATGGTGTACTTTTTAAAAATGTTTTTTCTTTTTCTCTATTAAATCATGATTGTCATGCTGCAATATGAATAGACTTACCTGAAATTTCCCTACATAATTTACTGCTGTTCTACATTAGATAAATGTCCCCGCTGGGGATTTGTACAGAAAAATGTTTTTTCTCATATTGAAAGCACATCTGTTAGCTCTTCTGCAAGAAATAGGCAGATGCTACCAAAATTCTACCACAATTATGTTGATTTATATCGATAAGATGCAGCTCCAGTCTATAAAATTGACGATTAAAGCACATCTCTCCTTTTTTGTCATGAAGCCCTATAAACCATGATAAAGTGTATTTATTGCGATTCTCACTTCCTGTTTTCCAGAAAATGCATCTTATGTCGGGCAACTGTTAGCCTGAATGAGCACGCGCTCTCAAAGGAACCATTTCACTAATCAACATGTTTGGCTCAGTAACTGGAATCACCCTGTCGTTAAATACTAATATTTTCTGGATGATCAAAACCAGAATCACGTTATTCTAAGAATTGCAATTTTGTCTTGAGCTGACAAAAAAAAAGCCAAAGGATTGAAAATGGCATGATTGAACCGAATTGCATTTAAAATTCAATCTGAAATAGAAGCGCTGCTATTTAGCAGTGGTGTGGGCCTCTGTAATTAAAGCGATGTTGAATTCCAAGTGGGGGTAGGTCTGAATGTGGAATTGTGTAAGCTAACCTGGGAGAAAACCAAATGGGTGGGTTTCCCTGATTTAAACTAGATTGACCAATCACTTCTCCAAGCTACTCAGTGTATGTGATGCACACCCACATGACACAATCTCAAGTCAACTATCTAAAGGGACAATGCAAAAGTGTAGTCTGGAGGAGCATTGCTGTGTTTTACATGGAGTCAGAAAGAATAAGACCAGTGGAACCCATATTCAATTGATACCAAAGAGAAAATGCAGGAAAATCTCAGCAGGTCTGGCAGCATCTGTAGGGACAGAAAAGAGCTAACGTTTCGAGTCCAGATGACCCTTTGTCAAATCTTTGCCAGACCTGCTGAGATTTTCCAGCATTTTCTCTTTGGTTTCAGATTCCAGCATCCGCAGTAATTTGGTTTTATCCCATGTTCAATTGATGCTGCCCTTGAATTCCTGCAGATGGGCAGCATGGTGGCGCAGTGGTTAGTACTGCTGCCTCATACCACCAGGGACCCAAGTTTAATTCTGACTTAGGTGACTGTCTGTGTGGAGTTTGCACGTTCTCCCCTTGTCTGCGTGGGTTTCCTCCGGGTGCTCAGATTTCCTCCCACAGTCCAAAGATGTGCAAGTTAGGTGGATTGGCCGTGCTAAATTGCCCTTCGTGTCCAAAGATGTGCAGTTTAGGTGGGTTTACGGGGATTGGGCGGGGGTGTGTGTTTGGGGTGCTCTTTTAGAGGGTTGGTGTAGTCTCAATGGGCCGAATGGCCTCTTCTGCACTGTAGGATTTGTATGGAGTTGGGAGCATAAGAACATAGTACAGGGGTAGACCATTCAGCTCTTTGAGCCTTCTCTGCCATTCAATACGATCATGCCTGATCTGTTTGTGAGCTCAACTCCACTTTCCTGTCTGCCCCCTATAAACCTTGTCTGTCATAAATATATCCAACCCAGCCTAAAATAAAGTAAATGATCCAGCCTCCACTGCTTCCTGGGGAAGGGAATTCCAGAGACTAACGATGGTCTGAGAGAAAAAAATCTCAGTTCTGTCTTAAGACCTCTTATTCTTAAACTGTGTCCGCTTGATCCAGTCTCCCTCACAGAATGAAACATCCTCCCAGCATCCATCCTATCAAACGCCCACAGGACATGTTTCAATAAGATCACCTTTCATTGTTCCAAACTGATATGCCTTCAATAAGCACACAACGAGTGATGAATGTAACTGAGGCTTTGATACACTAAACAGCTAGCCTGCTGGCCTCTGGCCCCGAACTGGGGTGGAGGCGGACACTAGCCACCTTTATACATGAGCCCGAGGGGAGGAGCCACAGGCGGAGCCAGCCGGGACAAGCCCAGGCATGTACAATACAACACAATGCAACACAGTGGTTTACCACATTCACCCCCTGTTTAAAAAGAGTCCAGCAGGGGTGAAGTGGTCTTGAAGGTCAAGTCTGTCGGGGGCCTTGACCTTCCGCCGTGATTGCCTCATTCCGGCTGTGGTGTGGGCACCGTTGTCGAGACCTGTGCGTCCGGTTGCGTGTTGTCCTCTTCTTCACCCAGTTGTTGAGTCGGTGAAGGGGGGGGGGGGCGGTGTATGGGCGGAGGTGATGGTAATGGTCGCCGGTGGGCCTGCGGGTGCTAGTTCGTGAGGTAGGTGGGCAGGGGTGGGGAGAGACAGTGTAGGGTCGGGGGTGGTGGTGGTGATGGTCGCTGGGGAGCCTGCTGGTGCCAAATCCCAGAGGTAGACTGTGTCCTGTCCCCTGCCCTGGTGTGCCACATAGGCATATTGTGGATTGGCATGGAGGAGCAGGACTTTCTCGATGAGGGGGTCGGATTTATGGCTCCTCGCATGCTTCCGGAGGAGAACGGGCCCTGGGACTGCCAGCCAGGATGGGAGCGAGACCCCGGGGGTGGATTTCCTGGGGAAAGTAAACAGATGCTTGTGAGGAGTCTCGTTGGTGGCTGTACACAGGAGCGATCGGATGGAGTGGAGCGCGTCGGAGAGGACCTCCTGCCAACGGGAGACTGGGAGGCTCCTAGACCGTAGGACCAGGAGGATGGCCTTCCTGACCATAGCGTTCTGCCTCACTACCTTTCCGTTTCCCCAGGGATTAGAGTTGGTCGTCCTGCTGGAGGCGATGCCCTTGCTGAGCAGGAACTGACGCAACTCGTCGCTCATGACGGAGGATTCCCGATCACTATGGATGGAGGCGGGGAACCCAAACAGGGTGAAAAGACTGTGCAGGGCCTTGATGACGATGGCAGAGGTCATGTCAGGGCACGGGATGGCGAAGGGGAATCTTGAGCACTGGTCAGCAATGTTGAGGAATACACGTTACTGTCAGTGGAGGGGAGGGGCCTTTGAAGTTGATGCTGAGGCGCTCAAAGGGGCGGGAGGCCTTTACCAGGTGTGCTCTGTCTGGCCAATAGAAGTGCGGTTTGCACTCCGCGCAGACCTGGCAGTCCCTGGGTCACGGTCCTGAACTCGATGGAGTAAGGCAGGTTGCGAGCCTTGATGAAGTGAAAAGAACGTGTGACAGAGGTAATTGTGGAGGCCCGGAGTTGGTCTACTTGTGCGCTGGCACTTTTCCCTCGGGATAGGGCATCTGGGGGCTCATTGAGCTACCCGGTCGATACAAGTTATCGTAGTTGTAGGTGGAGAGCTCGATCCTCCACCTCAGAATCTTGTCATTCTTGATCTGGCCCCGCTGTGTGTTATTGAACGTGAAGGCAACTGACCGTCAGTGAGGAGAGTGAATCGCCTGACGGCCAGGTAATGCCTCCAATGTCTCACAGCTTCTACGATGGCTTGGGCTTCCTTTTCGACGGAGGAGTGTCGAATTTCGGAGGCATGGAGGGTGCGGGAGAAGAAAGCCACGGGCCTGCCCGCCTGGTTGAGGGTAGTGGCCAGAGCAAAATCCGACGCATCGCTCTCCACTTGGAATGGGATTGACTCGTCCACTGCGTGCATCGTGGCTTTGGCAATATCTGCCTTGATGCGATTGAAAGCCAGTCGGGCCTCGGCCGTCAGGGAAAAAACAGTGGATTTGATAAGTGGGCGGGCCTTGTCCGCATAATTGGGGACCCACTGGGCATAGTAGGAGAAGAACCCCAGGCATCTTTTCTGGGCCTTGGGGCAGTGGGGGAGGGGGAGTTCCATGACGGGGCGCATGCGGTTGGTGTCGGGCCCTAGGACTCCGTGTTCCACGATGTAGCCGAGGATGGCTAGGCAGGTTGTGCGGAAAACGCATTTTTCTTTATTATAGGTGAGATTCAGGAATTTAGCTGTGTGGAGGAAGTGCCGGAGGTTTTCGTCATCGTCCTGCTGGTCATGGCCGCAGCTGGTGACATTGTCTAAGTACGGGAACGTGGCCCACAGACCGTACTGGTCAACCATTCGGTCCATTTCTCTTTGGAAGACCGAGACTCCGTTGGTGACGCCGAAGGGGACCCTGAGGAAGTGGTAGAGGCGGCCATCTGCCTCGATGGTAGTGTATTGGCGGTCCTCCGGGCGAATAGGGAGCTGATGGTACGTGGACATCCAGTCAACTGTGGAGGAGACTCGATACTGCGCAATCTGGTTGACCATGTCAGATACGCGGGGGAGAGGGTACGCATCGAGCTGCGTGTACCGGTTGATGGTCTGACTGTAATCGATGACCATCCGGTGCTTCTCCACAGTCTTGACGACCATCACTTGGACTCTCCAGGGGCTGTTACTAGCCTCAATGATCCCCTCTCGCTGGAGTCACTGGACCTCCGACCTGATAAAGGCCCTGTCTAGGGCACGGTATCATCTGCTCCTGGTAGCGACGGGCTTACAGTCCGCGGTGAGGTTTGCGAAGAGCAAGGTGTAGCGCACAATGACTTACGAGAGAGACGAATAGAGATGAAGTCGATGAGGCTTTATTAAGCGTGAGTTGTTCCCCGCAGTTCAACAACAGACTGGAGCTGCGGGGAGAAGCCCTGGTTCTTATACTCCGCCTTCAGGGCGGAGCTAGAGATCAACAGCCAACCAGGACCCGGGATCTGTCAGCCAATGGCATCACGGCTTCACAGTCCCACATGACCCCTAATGCATACTACCACATTCACCCCTTGTTAAAAATGAACCCGGCGGGGTGGTGCTTCGCATGGTGGTAGGGGTTTACAAGGCTGGTCCTGGGAGGAAAAAACATTTTTTTTGCATGTCATTACAGTGCCCTACACTTTGCCCTACACTGGGCTATGTACAGGGTTTGTGAACTATTCGTAAGAGGAACAGAACATTCTCGTTATAGTCCCACAACATTCTTGTGTTACACCGATGCCACGAGTCGAGCGGGCGGTCGGTCTTCCTTGTCGATCGCCTCAGCCCCGGTGGTGGTGCAGGTGCTTGTTCCTGCGTTGTCGTCTCCGGGAGCTTTTCGGTGTCTGCTTCTGTTTCACTCCTGGTCGGACATGGGAGGAGGACCGATCCTCCCGGGAAGGGGGCGGTCGCGGGGTGCGCCGGTGGCAGGGAGGGGGTGATTGGTGTCGGGGGGGGGTGTGCGTGTTGCCGGCGGGCGCCAGGTCTCGCAGGGAGACCGTGTCCTGTCGGCCGTTGGGGTACGCCACGTAAGCGTACTGCGGGTTCGCGTGGAGGAGGTGAACCCTCTTGACCAACGGGTCCGATTTGTGCGCCCGCAGATGTTTCCGGAGCAAGATGGGTCCTGGGGCCGCCAGCCAGGTTGGCAGCGAGGTTCCGGAGGAGGACCTCCTGGGGAAGGCAAGGAGGCGCTCATGAGGCGTTTGATTAGTGGTGGTACACAGCAGCGACCGGATGGAGTGGAGAGCGTCCGGGAGGATCTCCTGCCACCGTGAAACTGGGAGATCCCTGGACCGTAGGGCCAGTAGGACGGTCTTCCAGACCGTGCCGTTCTCCCTCTCTACTTGCCCGTTCCCCCGGGGGTTGTAGCTGGTCGTCCTGCTCGAGGCTATACTCTTGCTGAGCAGGAACTGGCGCAGCTCGTCACTCATGAAGGAGGACCCCCTGTCGCTATGGATATATGCGGGGCAACCGAACAGTGTGAATATGGTGCTAAGGGCTTTAATAACTGTGGCCGCTGTCATGTCGGGGCAGGGGATGGTGAAAGGGAAACGGGAGTACTCGTCCACCATGTTCAGGAAGTATGTGTTGCGGTCGGTGGAGGGGAGGGGCCCTTTGAAATCCAGACTGAGGCGTTCAAAGGGGCGGGAAGCCTTGATCAGGTGCGCTCTATCCGGCCTGAAAAAGTGTGGTTTGCACTCTGCGCAGATGTGGCAGTTCCTGGTGACTGTACGGACCTCCTCCACAGAGTAGGGGAGGTTGCGGGACTTTATAAAATGGTAGAACCGAGTGACCCCCGGGTGGCAGAGGTCCTCGTGGAGGGCTTGGAGACGGTCTATTTGTGCGTTGGCACATGTGCCGCGAGATAGGGCATCGGACGGCTCGTTCAGCTTTCCGGGACGGTACAAGATCTCGTAGTTGAAGGTGGAGAGCTCGATCCTCCACCTTAAGATCTTGTCATTTTTAATTTTGCCCCGCTGTGCATTATCGAACATGAAAGCTACTGACCGTTGGTCAGTGAGGAGAGTGAATCTCCTGCCGGCCAGGTAATGCCTCCAATGTCGCACAGCTTCCACTATGGCTTGGGCTTCCTTTTCCACTGAGGAGTGGCGGATTTCTGAGGCGTGGAGGGTTCGGGAGAAGAAGGCCACGGGTCTGCCCGCTTGGTTAAGGGTGGCCGCTAGAGCTACATCGGATGCGTCGCTCTCGACCTGGAAGGGGAGGGACTCGTCGATGGCGCGCATCGTGGCCTTTGCGATATCCGCTTTGATGCGGCTGAAGGCCTGGCGAGCCTCTGTCGACAGGGAGAAGGTAGTGGTCTGTATTAGCGGGCGGGCCTTGTCTGCGTACTGGGGGACCCACTGGGCGTAATATGAAAAGAACCCCAGGCAGCGTTTCAGGGCTTTGGAGCAGTGGGGGAGGGGAAATTCCATGAGGGGGCGCATGCGTTCGGGGTCGGGGCCTATTATCCCATTGCGCACTACATACCAGCCGGTTTGTGCTAAACACGCACTTGTCCTCGTTGTATGTGAGGCTCAAGGCGTTAGCGGTCTGGAGGAATTTTTGGAGGTTGGCGTCGTGGTCCTGCTGATCGTGGCCGCAGATGGTTACGTTGTCGAGATACGGGAACGTGGCCTGCAACCCGTGTTGATCAACCATTCGGTCCATCTCCCGTTGGAAGACCGAGACCCCGTTTGTGACGCCAAATGGGACCCTTAGGAAGTGGTATAGTCGCCCGTCTGCCTCGAAGGCTGTGTACTTGCGGTCACTTGGGCGGATGGGGAGCTGGTGGTAGGCGGACTTGAGGTCCATGGTGGAGAAGACCTTATATTGGGCAATCCGATTTACCATGTCGGATATGCGGGGGAGAGGGTACGCATCTAGCTGTGTGTACCTGTTGATGGTCTGGCTATAGTCTATGACCATCCTTTGCTTCTCCCCTGTCTTTACTACTACCACCTGTGCTCTCCAGGGACTATTGCTGGCCTGGATTATGCCTTCCTTCAGCAACCGCTGGACTTCGGACCGAATAAATGTCCGGTCCTGGGCGCTGTACCGTCTGCTCCTAGTGGCGATGGGTTTGCAATCCGGGGTGAGGTTTGCAAACAAGGATGGCGGTTCAACTTTAAGGGTTGCGAGGCCGCAGATAGTGAGTGGGGGTATTGGGCCGCCGAATTGGAATGTTAGGCTCTGCAGGTTGCACTGGAAGTCTAATCCCAGTAATGTGGGCGCGCAGAGTTGGGGAAGGACGTAGAGCCTATAGTTTTTAAACTCCCTCCCTTGCACCGTTAGGGTCACTATGCAGAACCCTTTGATCTGTACGGAGTGGGATCCTGCAGCTAGGGAAATCTTTTGCGTACTGGGACGGATGGTCAAAAAACAGCGTCTTACCGTGTCGGGGTGGATGAAGCTTTCGGTGCTCCCCGAGTCGATCAGGCATGGTGTCTCGTGTCCTTTGATCAGCACCGTTGTTGTCGTCGTCTGGAGCGTCCGGGGCCGTGCTTGGTCCAGCGTCACCGAGGCCAGATGTGGTCGCAGTGTCTCGTTGCGAGTTGGTAGCGTGCGTAGACCTGGTTCACTGGGCGAACGTAGACGCTCTTTAGTGCTGCGAGCGCCGTCGGGAAATCCTCTGCGTCTTCTATGAGAGGGTAAATCTCCGGGCTCACCCTTGAGTGCAGGACCTGTAGTTTCTGGTCTTCTGTGATCCGGCCGGGGGGCCGTTCGGAGGTAGCCTTCGAAACAAGCCTGCCAGTGTTTAAAAACTGCTGCTGAGTTCACTGCGTGGGGGCTGATCCGCAGGCATTCCGGGGCGATACTGAGCTCCATAGTCCTTTAAGCACGCTTAATAAATTGTAGCGCACAATGACTTACGAGAGAGACGAATAGAGATGAAGTCGATGAGGCTTTATTAAGCGTGACTTGTTCCCCGCAGTTCAGCAACAGACTGGAGCTGCGGGAAGAAGCCCTGGTTCTTATACTCCGCCTTCAGGGCGGAGCTAGAGATCAACAGCCAACCAGGACCCGGGATCTGTCAGCCAATGGCATCACGGCTTCACAGTCCCACATGACCCCTAATGCATACTACCACACAAGGGTGGGTCGACCTTAAGGGCCGCGAGGCTACAGACGGTGAGGGAGGGCAGGGGTCCACCGAACTTTAAAGTAAGGTTCTGGAGGTGACACTGGGCAGCGCAGAGATGGGGGAGGATGCAGAGTTTGAAGTTAGCGTACTCTACGCCTTGTACAGTAAGGGTTGCGACACAGTACCCCCGGATTTATACTGCATGGGATCCGGAAGCCAGGGAGATTTTCTGGGTCGTGGGTATGATTGGGAGGGAGCAGCGCCTTACCGTATATGGGTATATGAAGCTATTTGTGCTCCCGGAGTCGAAAAGACAGGCCGTCTCGTGCCCGTTGATCCGGACGGTCATTGCAGACTTCGCGAGGTGGTGTGTCCGCGACTGGTCAAGTGTGATGGAGGCGAGCTTCGGAAGGTGGTTGGTAGGCCGGTCGGAGGTAGCGGCGGCCAGTGTGCGGTCGGGTGCGCCATGCTCCCGGGAGGCAGCAGAGTGGTCCCAAGATGGCGGCCCCCATGAGTCGCGCGTGGCAGGAGGCATTGGCGACGGCGTCCAAGATGGCGGTCCCCATGGGTTGCACGTGGCGGGTGGCAGCGGCGATGGCGTCCAAGATGGCGGTCCCCGTGGGTCACGCGTGGCGCTTGGAGGATGCGTTAAAGATGGCAGCCCCCACGGGTCGCACGTGGCTGGCGGAATTGAAGATGGCGGCGCGCACGGGTCACACATGGTGGGCGGCGCGGCAGCTGGAGGTGGCCCTGACAGGCAGCAGGCAGCGCTGCTGGGGCCTAGAAGTTTTAGCAGGAGATCGGGACTGGCAGGGTTTTGCAAAGTGGCCCTTCTTCCCACAGCCGTTGCAAGTTGCATTCTGTGCAGGGCGGGGGTGGCTGCCCTGACCGCAAAAGTAGCACCTCGGGCCTCCGGCGTTGGCAGGCCGCTGCGTGGCACAGGCTTGCGTCGCACCCGGGTTGGATGATGGCTGCGCCCACGAGGCCCATGAGGGTGCCGACCGGTCGGAGGTGTAGGCCTCCATGTTCTGGGAGGTCACCTCCAGCGAGTTGGAGAGTTGCACTGTCTCTGGGAGGCTGCGTGTATCCCCTTCTACTAGTCGCTGGCTGATATAAATTGATTTCATGCCCACGACATAAGCGTCCCTGATCAGCAGCTCCGCATGCTGGGTAGCCGATATCGCCCGGCCGTCACAGTTCCGGCAGAGTATACGCAAGACACGCAGGAATTCTGCAAGTGATTCCCCCGGATGTTGCCGTTTTGTGGCAAGGAGGTGCCTAGCATACACCTTGTTAATGGACTTCAGCAGTATTATTGCCTCCGCATACGAGGAGGCGTCCCTGATGAGAAGAAAGAGTCTTGGGTTCACCCGTGCGTGGAGGATCTGCTTCTTCTGGAGGTCTGTGAAGTCTTCAGTGAAGGATGCGAGGTACGCTTCGAAGCAGCTTAGCCAGTGCTCAAACGTTTCTGTGGCGTCAGCTGCCTGTGGGTCCAGCTCCAGGCGATCAGGCTTCAGTGATGAGTTCATCGTAAAGTTTAGTGTATTAAATTGATATGCCTTCAAAAGCACATGACGAGTGATGAATGTAACTGAGGCTTTAATACACTAAACAGCAAGCCTCCAGGTCTCTGATTATTAACTGGGGCGGAGGCGGAGACTAGCCACCTTTATACATGAGCCAGAGGGGAGGAGCCACAGGCGGAGCCAGCCGGGACAAGCCCAGGCATGTACAACACAACACAATGCAATACAGTGGTTTACCACACAAACCCCAATGGGTAAAAGCCAAACCTGTTCAACCTTTCTTCGTAATATTGAGGTCCTTATCCCAGCAATGGGTTGAGTGAAACTTCTCTGAAATACTTCAAATTAAGTTATATCCTTTTTCAAATAAGGAGACCGACAGTATATACAGAACTCCAGAAGTGGCCTCACCAAGGCCCTGTACAGCTGTAGTAAAAATTGCCTAATTTGATATTCCATTCCTCTTACAATAAGCGACAACATTCTATTTGCCTTCCTAATCACTTGCTGTACCTCCATGCTGCTATTCATGTCCCCTCCGTATCACGGAGTTCTGTAATTGCTTTCCATTTAAACAGTATATTGCTTTTCGTAGAATTTACAGTGCAGAAGGAGGCCACTCGGCCCATCGAGTCTGCACCGACCCCTGGAACGAGCACCCTACCCAAGCCCACACCTCCACCCCATCCCCATAACCCAATAACCCCACCCAACACTAAGGGCAATTTTGGACACTAAGGGCAATTTAGCATGGCCAATCCACCTAGCCTACACATCTTTGGACTGTGGGAAGAAACCGGAGCACCCGGAGGAAACCCACGCACACAGGGGGAGAACGTGCAGACTCCGCACAGACAGTGACCCAAGCCGGGAATCGAACCTGGGACCCTGGAGCTGTGAAGCAACTGTGCTAACCACCGTGCTACCGTGCTGCCCCCTATTCTTCCTGACAAACTTTCTCATTTCCTCACATTCACTATTTACTAAAATTTTGCTAATCACTTAATCCGTTTGTAGCACCATCGATCACACACGAGGCGAGACGTAGAGAACTTCAATCGAGGCTTTATTGAGCAGACTTGTTCCCCAGCAGCTCAGTCACAGAATGCAGCTGCTGGGAGCAAACCGGGTTCTTATACCCCGCCTATCTGGGTGGAGCCCAGTAGGCGGCAGATCCAATCGGGACCCAGCATCTGTCCTCCAATATCTCCTCGGCATTCATCGTGTACCGTATTACCCCTAATACATACCACCACACCGTTTATATCCCTTTGCAGAATCGCTACCTCCTCTTGAGAACTTACTTTTCTATGTATTTTTTGTCATCGGCAAATGCAGCTACCATACGCTCGCTCCCTTCTCCTAAATCATTGATATAGATTATAAGTAGTTAAGGCCCCAGCACTGTTTCCTGTGTCACTCCACTTGTTACAGCTTGCCAACTTGCAAAATGACCCATTTATGCCCACTCTCTGCTTCCTGGTTTTCTGTCTCTTCCTGGTGCTCTGTGTTTTCTTTTCTTGCAAAGAGAGGAAAAAAAGAGATCTATGAGTGAGGATAATGGAGTGTGTTTAGTGGCTGGATGGACAATATTTGTACAGGGTCACTGTGAGGACTTGTGCGACAGCATTAAAATGAGTTGATTGCCAGTGGTGAATGGTCATATGAGGCGTGGCCTTGACAGAGAGGGATGCACCTTCAAGGTAATCTGGTATGAGGAGTGATGTATAGGAGTTGGCTTAGGAAGGCCTGATGTGGAGATGCCAGCGTTCGGCTGGGATGGGCACAGTTAGAAGTTTTACAACACCAGGTTAAAGTCCAACAGGTTTATTTGGAATCACGAGCTTCCCGACTGCGAGCGGCTTTAAAAATGACGGCCGAGATCGGCTTTAAAAATGCGGGTGTGCTGCGCATGCATGCCCGCTCATCATTGCACATGCCCGGAATCCAGTGAGAAGCACCGCCTCCAATTGATGTCAGCGCCATGACTCAGGAGAAGATTTTTTTTAAATGCAATCAGTCTTCCTGAATGAAGCGAGGCAGAGAGCAGGTCACGCAACTTGAACACTGACGTCACGTGCTTTGGGCGCAATTATGATTCCTCCATTTTGTCAGCAGCAAACAAGCAACAGGACTGAAACATTTAAAATGGATCATTTTGTAATAAGAAAGAGTCAGAGACAGAAACAAGCCAGGATCTCAGAACTAAACCTGCTGGAGAGAGGGGCTCAGGAGAATCCACCACATGGACAAAGCAGTGGTGGTGTGAGCTGTTCAGGACAGTCCACAACAGGACAAAGCAGTGGTGGTGTGAACTGTTCAGGAGAGTCTACAACAAGACAAAGCAGTGCTGGTGTGAGCTGTACAGGAGAATCCACAATAGGACAAAGCAGTGTTGGTGTGAGCTGTACAGGAGAGTTCACAATAGGACAAAGCAGTGTTGGTGTGAGCTGTACAGGAGAGTCCACAATAGGACAAAGCAGTGTTGGTGAGAGCTGTACAGGAGAGTTCACAATAGGACAAAGCAGTGCTGGTGAGAGCTGTCCAGGAGAGTTCACAATAGGACAAAGCAGTGTTGGTGTGAGCTGTCCAGGAGAGTTCACAATAGGACAAAGCAGTGTTGGTGTGAGCTGTTCAGGAGAATCCACAACAGGATGAAGCAGTGCTGGTGTGAGCTGTCCAGGAGAGTTCACAACAGGACAAAGCAGTGTTGGTGAGAGCTGTCCAGGAGAGTTCACAATAGGACAAAGCAGTGTTGGTGTGAGCTGTACAGGAGAGTCCACAATAGGACAAAGCAGTGTTGGTGAGAGCTGTACAGGAGAGTTCACAATAGGACAAAGCAGTGTTGGTGAGAGCTGTCCAGGAGAGTTCACAATAGGACAAAGCAGTGTTGGTGTGAGCTGTTCAGGAGAATCCACAACAGGATGAAGCAGTGCTGGTGTGAGCTGTCCAGGAGAGTTCACAACAGGACAAAGCAGTGTTGGTGAGAGCTGTCCAGGAGAGTTCACAATAGGTCAAAGCGGTGTTGGTGTGAGCTGTTCAGGAGAATCCACAACAGGACAAAGCAGTGCTGGTGTGAGCTGTTCAGGAGAGTCCACAATAGGACAAAGCAGTGTTGGTGAGAGCTGTCCAGGAGAGTTCAAAACAGGACAAAGCAGTGTTGGTGAGAGCTGTCCAGGAGAGTTCACAATAGGGCAAAACAGTGTTGGTGAGAGCTGTTCAGGAGAATCCACAACAGGACAAAGCAGTGTTGGTGAGAGCTGTTCAGGAGAGTCCACAATAGGACAAAGCAGTGGTGGTGTGAGCTGTTCAGGAGAGTCCACAACAGGACAAAGCAGTGTTGGTGAGAGCTGTTCAGGAGAGTCCACAATAGGACAAAGCAGTGGTGGTGTGAGCTGTTCAGGAGAGTCCACAATAGGACAAAGCAGTGGTGGTGTGAGCTGTTCAGGAGAATCCACAACAGGACAAAGCAGTGTTGGTGAGAGCTGTTCAGGAGAGTCCACAATAGGACAAAGCAGTGGTGGTGTGAGCTGTTCAGGAGAATCCACAACAGGACAAAGCAGTGTTGGTGAGAGCTGTTCAGGAGAATCCACAACAGGACAAAGCAGTGTTGGTGAGAGCTGTTCAGGAGAGTCCACAATAGGACAAAGCAGTGGTGGTGTGAGCTGTTCAGGAGAGTCCACAACAGGACAAAGCAGTGTTGGTGAGAGCTGTTCAGGAGAGTCCACAATAGGACAAAGCAGTGGTGGTGTGAGCTGTTCAGGAGAGTCCACAATAGGACAAAGCAGTGGTGGTGTGAGCTGTTCAGGAGAATCCACAACAGGACAAAGCAGTGTTGGTGAGAGCTGTTCAGGAGAGTCCACAATAGGACAAAGCAGTGGTGGTGTGAGCTGTTCAGGAGAATCCACAATAGGACAAAGCAGTGTTGGTGTGAGCTGTTCAGGAGAGTCCACAACAGGACAAAGCAGTGTTGGTGTGAGCTGTTCAGGAGAATCCACAACAGGACAAAGCAGTGTTGGTGAGAGCTGTTCAGGAGAATCCACAACAGGACAAAGCAGTGTTGGTGAGAGCTGTTCAGGAGAGTCCACAACAGGACAAAGCAGTGTTGGTGTGAGCTCCAGGACCTCGAACAATCCATAGAGAAATGTAACATTGAATGACAATACAACTGAGATCGTGAAGACCAAGCAGGCTCTCCTGTCACATTAAAGGTAAGTTAAAATGGTGGGTCACGAAGTTTGGGCTGCAAAAATCGACGGGCAAGGGTCACGAACATTGGTCGGCGTGGATCCTGAAGGTTGGCCAGTTGGTAAAAATGGGTCTCCGGGAAAATAGTTTGTAAAATAATGCTCTAGCGATTGCATTTAGCCGCATGTTTCCTGGCGCTCGCAGTGCCAAGTTCCACATGGCTATTCTACACAACTAGCGTTATATATGGCCTGAACGGGGAATGTGCACCGCACATAGCTCCGTTTGTACAGTGGATAGCTCCGCTCGCCTGGGTGCCAGGCTGGCACTGCCAGGGTACCCAGGTGGCACCAGCAGTGCCAGGGCATGATCCTGCCGAAAGGGCATTCAGCTGGGGGCCTCCGATCCCCTGGGAGGTCCCCACGAGTTCCATAAGACCATAAGACACAGGAGCAGAATTAGGCCATTCGGCCCATCAGATGTGCTCCACCATTCAATCATGGCTGATATGTTTCTCATCCCCATTATCCTGCCTTCTCCCCATAACTCCATATCCCCTATTAATCAAGAACCCATCTATCTCTGTCTTAAAGACACTCAGTGATTTTGCCTCCACAGCCTTCTGTGGCAAAGAGTTCCACAGATTCACCACCCATTGGCTGAAGAAATTCCTCCACATCTCAGTTTTAAAGGATCGTCCCTTCCTTCTGAGGCTGCGGCTTCGGGTTCCAGTTTTTCCTAATAGTGGGAAAAACCCTCCACATCCACTCTATCCTGTAGTTTCAATAAGATTCCCCCCCTCATCCTTCTGAACTCCAAAGAGGACAGACACAGCGTCCTCAACCGCTCCTCATATAACAAGCTCTTCATTCCAGGGATCATTCTGTGAACCTCCTCTGGATCCTTTCCAAGGCCAGCACACCCTTCCTTAGAAACAGGAACCAGTGTCGCCCGAGGTCTCTGAGGCGAAGGGGATGAATCTCAAAGCATCAGGTACCTTGGGAATCTGCACATTAGAGTCAGATTAGCAGTCTCGCTCTAATATGTAGATTTGCCAAAGAGTGATCCTACCTTGAATGGGCAGGATTTACTTTGCAACATCTCGTGAGGTCGCATTAGATCTCATGAGGCATTGCGAGCCGGGTAGATCCTGGGAACCCGGTCTCCCGGCTTTCATCGGCCATTCTGTGCCACGGCGAGCTGTTTGTCGGGCACAGCATGGCTGTTGGGTTGTGCCTACTGATAAACTCAATGCTGAAACTTTTTGGTTCTCTCCACACTACCAGGCACTCCTGCTGCCAGCATCTCGAACATTAATATCCAGTCCAATGCTCCCTTAAAAATCTGAAGATTTAAACAGCACGTTTACAAAAACACCTCCGAGGTTTCCATCGGCCCAATTAGATCAGAGTGAAACAGATTTTAATTTGGTCAAACATTTCCTCCTGTTGAAAGTTTATACATATTTTATGATTAAACAATAAACTCCTCAGGAGAAGCCTTGCATGGTGATCTCTGCACAATTTTCTTTTATTAACTGAGTTGAACTGCTAAGATTAGATTTACTGTATTAGATAGCAAAATGCATTGGTGCTTGCTGACTTTAATCACAACAATGATCACTTGCAATTTATTTTACTGTCAAGACATATTGAGGGACAAAGTTTTATTTTGTAATCTATAACATTAAGCTTGCAGTGCAGTAAAGTAAAATGCTGCCGTATTATGAAACTTGTGGTCATTTTTCTACTGGTTCCCAGTCCCTACATTGGTTATAAATCTTTTTTGAGGAATTTAAGTGTTTTTGTACTTGCTTACTGGATGTGGGTGCTGCTGGCTTGGCCCATATTTTTTTAACCATCTCCAATTGCTCTTGAAAAGGTGGTGGTGAGTTTCATTTGTGAACCACTGGAGACCATGTGGCGTAGGTACACCCACAGTGCTGTGCAGGACGGAGTTCCAGGATTTGGACCCAGAGACAGTGAAGGAACGGCAATATGTTTCCAAGCCAGAATGGTGTGTGGCTTGGAGGGAGCTTGCAAATGGTGGTGTTCCCGTGCATCTACTGTCCATGTCCTCTGGGTGGCAGAGATCGCAGGTTTGGATAGGTGCTGTCGAAAGAGCCTTGTTGAGTTGCTGCAGTGCATCTTGTAGATGGTACACATGGCTGCTACTGTGCTTCAATGGTGGAGGGAGTGAATGTTGAAGGTAGTGGATGGGTTGCCAATCAAGTGGTTACTTTGTGCTGGATTGCGTCAAGCTTCTTGAGTATTTTTGGAGCTGCATTCATCCAGGAAAGGGGAGAGTATTCGTGATTTGTGTCTTGTAGATGGTGGACAGGCTTTGGGGAGTCTGGAAGTGAGTTACTCACTGCAGAATTCCCTGTCTCTGACCTGCTGTTGTAGCCACTGTATTTATGTGGCTAGCACAGTTCAGTTTCTGATCAATAGGAATCCCCAGGGTGTAGATAGAGGTGGATTCAGCAATGGTTATGCCACTGAAGGGAAGATGATTGCATTCTCCCTTGATGGAGATGATCATTATATTCCACTTGTGCAACACAAATGTTACCTGCCACTTATCATCCCGAGCTTGAATGTTGTCGAGGTCTTGTTGCATATGGACACAGACTGAGGAGTCATGAATGGTACTGAACATTGAACAATCATCAGTGAACATCCCACTTCTGACCTTATGATGGAGGAAAGGGCACTGATGAAGCAACGGAAGATGGTTGGGATTAAGCCCTGAGGAATTCCTGCAGTGATTTCCTGGGACTGAGATGGTTGACCTCCAACAAACACAACCACTTTACCTTGTGGCAGATATGACTCCAACCGTTGGAGAGTTTTCCCATTGATTCCAATTGTCTTCAGTTTTGCTAGGGGCCCTTGATGCCATCCCTGGTCCAATGTTGCCTTGATGTCAAAGGCAGTCAGTTTCACTCAACTCTGGAGTTCAGCTGTTTGTCCATGTTTGAACGAAGGCTATAATGGGGTTAGGAACTGAGTGGACCTGGAGGAACTCAAACTGAGCATCAGTGAGCAGGTTATTGCTAAGTAAGCATTACTTAATAGCAGAGTTGATGATTCCTTCCTCACTTTGCTGATGATCATAGAATTTACAGTGGAGAAGGAGATCATTCGGCCCATCGAGTCTGCATCGGCCCTTGTAAAGAGCACCCTATTAACCCAGTAACCCCACCCAAACTTTTTGGACACTAAGGGCAATTTAGAATGGCCAATCCACCTAACCTGCACATCTTTGGATTGTGGGAGGAAACCGGAGCTCCCGGAGGAAACCGACACAGACACGGGAAGAACGTGCAGACTCCGCACAGACAGTGACCCAAGCCGGGAATCGAACCTGGGACCCTGGAGCTGTGAAGCAACTGTGCTAACCAATGTGCTACCATGGTGCCCTGATCAAGAGTAGACTGATGGAGTGGTAATTGACGAGGTTAGATGTGTCCTTTTTGTGTACAGGACATACCTGGGCAATTGCCGGTGGATGCCAGTGTAATAGCTGTACTGGAACAGCTTGGCTAGAGGTGTGGTTTGATATGGAAAATAGTACCATTGTTGGAATGGTGTCAGGGCCCATAGCCTCCATCCACCTGGATTAAACTGGACTGAATGGAAGTTAAAACAGAACGTCTCTTTTTGCCACCTGTCAGCCGATGAACTCAATGCATTCTACGCTCAGTTCGAGCAGGAAACCATCAAACCATTGTCAACTGCCCCAGCAGCCTTGGACACACCCATACCTACTGTCACAGCTTCCGAAGTCAGATCAGTTTTCTTGGAAGTGAACCCTCGGAAAGCAACGGGTCCTGATGGGGTTCCTGGTTGTGCACTCAGATCCTGCACGGACCAGCTAGCAGATGTGTTCGCGGACATCTTCAACCTCTCCATACTGAGGCTGTTCCGAAGTCCCCACCTGCTTCAAGAAGATCACTATCATACTGGTGCCAAAGAAGAACCAGGCAAAGTGCCTCAATGACAATCATCCGGTGGACTTGACATTGATCATTATGAAGTGCTTCGAGAGGTTGATCATGAGGCACATCAACTCCATATTCCCAGAATGCCTAGATCCACTGCAATTCGCATACCGCCACAACCAGTCCACAGCAGACACCATTCCCCTGGCCCTACACTCATCCCTGGAGCATCTCGACAACAAAGACTCCTACATTAGACTTCTATTCATTGGCTACAGCTCAACCTTCAACACCATGATCCCAGCCGAGCTCATATCAAAGCTCCAAATCCTAGGACTTGGCTCCTCCCTCTGCCACTGGATCCTTGACTTTCTGACCCATAGACCACAATCAGTAAGGATAAACAACTACATCTCTTCACGATAATCCTCAATATTGGGGCCCCGCAAGGCTGCGTACTTAACCCCCTAATATACTCCCTATATAAACACGACTGTGTGGCAAAATTTGGCTCCAACTCCATCTACACATTTGCTGATGACACGACCGTAGTGGTCGGATCTCGACAGCGATGAGCCAGAATACAGGAGGAAGATAGAGAACTTAGTGGAGTGGCGTAACAACAATAATCTCTCCCTCAATGTCAGCAAAACTAAAGAGCTGGTTATTGACTTCAGAAAGCAAAGTATCATACATAGCCCTTTCTGCATCAATGGTGCAGAGGTGGAGATGGTTGACAGCTTCAAATTCCTGGGTGTGCACATCACCAACCATCTTTCCTGGTCCACCCACGTTGACGCTACGACCAAGAAAGCACAACAGCACCTATACCCACTCAGAAAATTAAGGAAATTCGGCATGTCCACATTGACTCTTATCAATCTTTACAGATGCGCCATAGAAAGCATCCTATCAGGCTGCATCACAGTCTGGTATGGCAACTGCTCGGCCAAAGACCGTAAGAAACTTCAGAGAGTTGTGAACACAGCTCGGTCCATCACGCAAACCCGCCTCCCATCCATTGACTCCGTCTACACCTCCCACTGCCTGGGAAAGCAGGCAGCATAATCGAAGACCCTTCCCACCCGGGTTATTCTCTCTTCCAACTTCTTCCATTGGGCAGGAGATACAAAAGCCTGAGAACATGCACTGACAAATTCAAAACCAGCCTTTTCCCCACTGTTACCAGACTCCTAAATTACCCTCTTATGGACTGAACTGATCTCTTCACACATCTTCTCTACTGAGTAGCACTTCACTCCTGTATGCTTCACCCGATGCCAGTGTCTATACATTTACATTGTGTATTTATGTTTGCCGTGTTCAGCACCCTGAGATAACACGGGCTGAAACTGGATGCAGCTATGACTGAAATAGACTCCAGACCTTGAAGTTAGTTCAATTTGATTTATTGAACCTGTCACACAGTTAGCACAGTTCTCTGTGAGTTCGACTCTCTGCTAACCTAAGTGTGGTTACTCTGTCCGACTGAACCAGACTAGCTCTTAGCCACGTGCTGTATGAGTTACGTGATATATACACCGGACTCACTCTGTAGATGTCCCTAGTGGAAAGAGGTGGAGTGTGAGTGCCTCGTGCCTTTTATAGTGGGAAACCACCCCCAAGTGTTCTGCCTGCTGATTGGTTATGTCCTGTTCTCTGTGTTCATTAGCTGTCTCTCTGTATTTCATTATGTGCATGTCTGCATATCATGACATCTCCCCTTTTGAAATGTTTTTCTGCAGCCCATGTGAAAGTATTTACATGTGCAGGCCGAAAAACTAACGTATTTACATGAGATGGCAGATGGGAACATATGTACATGTGAAAACAGGTGTCCAATGTGCAAAAACAGAACATAGCAAACAAAACAAATGTTCATAAGTCCAGTCTCTGGGGCTTGCGTCTGATCCTGGCCGACCGCCGGAGAGGTGGTGGTGGGGACGACAGCGCCTTGATGGGCGGGGTTGCAGCCGGACTGGTGGCCTCGTGGTTCGAAGTGTCAGGAGGTGGCACAATAACAGATAGAAACAACGAAGAATGTTGCACCGCACAACAGAGCCATCAGCCATACGCACAACGTACGATCGTGGAGCAGCCTGTCAGACAACAACTGCTGGAGCTGACCAGCCTCCATCAGGTAGCTTGATCCGAACAGCATCCACCGGGGATAGCACAGGCAAATCGGTGGCATGAGCATCATAGCCCTGCTTTTACCAGTCCCTGAGTTGCTGCACCTTCTGCAGCACTGGGAGGTGATCCAGATCAGGCAAGTGTATGGCTGGAAGAGTCGTCCGCAGGTTACTGTTTATCAGGAGTTGAGCCGGTGACATGCCGGTACATAGAGGGGTTGCCCTGTACGCAAGCAGCGCAAGGTTGATGTCAGAAGCAGAATCCGCAACCTTGCAGATGAGCTGCTTCACTATGTGCACCCCTTTCTCAACCTGCCCGTTAGACTGCGGGTAATGTGGGCTGGAAGTGACGTGATGAAACTGATATAACTGGGCAAATTTTGACCACTCTTGGCTGCTGAAGCAAGGACCGTTGTCACTCATGACAGTGAGTGGAATACCATGCCTGGAGACCGTCTCCTTACAGGCCTTGATGACGGTCTTGGATGTGAGGTCCGAGAGCTTCACGACTTCTGGGTAGTTGGAAAAATGATCGATGATGAGCACATAATCACGACCATTGGTGTGAAAGAGGTCGATGCCCACCTTGGACCATGGGGAGGTCACAATTTCGTGCTGCTGAAGCGTCTCCTTGCTCTGTGCTGGCTGGAAGTGTTTTTAAAAAAAATATGTTTATTCAAGGTTTTCAATACATTTTTACAAAACACTCTAAAAAGGAAAGAAAATATACATAAGAAAAATAAAAAGGGGGGCCTTACGCCATCCCCTCCAACAACTTAAACCCCTAAACATTAAACTATCTATCAAACTAAGAACAAAAATGGGGCAAACACCCCTGACAATAATAAAAACAGGCCAAACCGCCCCCCCCACCCCGCTCTCCCTCCGGGTTGCTGCCGCTCTTGACCTCCACCTAACATTCCACGAGAAAGTCTAGGAACGGTTGCCACTGCCTGGAGAACCCCTGCACAGACCCTCGCAAGGCAAACTTTATCCTCTCCAACTTGATGAACCCTGCCATGTCATTAATCCAAGCCTCCACGCTTGGGGGCTTCGCCTCCCTCCACATTAGTAAGATCCTCCTCCGGGCTACCAAGGGCGCAAAGGCCAGAACTCCGGCCCTTTCGGCTCCTGTACTCCCGGCTCATCTGATACCCCAAATATTGCTATCCTCCAGCTCGGTTTTACCCGAGTGTCCAAGACTTTGGACATAGCCTTTGCGAAGCCCCTCCAAAACCCCTCTAGCGCTTGGTGCGCCCAGAATATATGGGCTTGATTTGCCGGGCTCCCCGAGCACGTCACGCGTCTGTCCTCCACCCCAAAAAACTTGCACATCCTCGCCCCTGTCATATGTGCCCTGTGAACCACTTTGAACTGGATCAGGCTAAGTCTGACACAAGGCGAGGAGGAGTTAACCTTGCCCAGGGCCTCCGCCCACAAACCCTCATCCAGTTCCTCACCCAGCTCCTCCTCCCACTTGCCCTTCAGCTCCTCCACCGAGGCTTCCTCCGCCTCCTGTAACTCCTGATAGATCGCTGAGACCTTACCCTCTCCCACCCATACACCCGAGGTCACCCTGTCCTGAATCCTCCGTGCGGGAAGCAGCGGAAATTCCCTTACCTGCCTTCTCACAAACGCCCTCACCTGCATGTACCTAAAAGCGTTTCCGGGGGCGTAACCCAAATTTCTCCTCCAGCGTCCCTAGGCTAGCAAAAGTCCCATTGATAAATAGGTCCCCCATCCTTTTAATTCCCGCCCGATGCCAGCTTAGGAATCCACCTTCTATCCTGCCCGGTGCAAACCTATGATTATTCGGTATTGGGGACCAAATTGAGGCCCCAGATCTGGTAGCGCCAGCCCACCCCTGTGCTGCCTCCACTGCCCCCAGATCCTCAGTGTCGCCGTCACCACCGGGCTCATGGTATACCGCGTCGGCGGTAGTGGCAAAGGTGCCGTCACCAGCGCACCCAAGCTAGTGCCCACGCATGACTCCGCCTCTAACCTTTTCAACGCCACCCCCTCTCCCTCCATTACCCATTTCCGAATCATTGCCACATTGGCTGCTCAGTAATAACTACACAGATTCGGTAGTGCCAGCCCACCCCTGTCCCGACTATGCTCCAGAAACAGCCTCTTGACCCTCGGGGTCTTACTTGCCCATACAAACCCCATAATGCTCCTGCTTACTCGGTTAAAAAAGGCCTTGGGGATGAGGATGGGCAGGCACTGGAACACAAACAGGAACCTAGGGAGGACTGTCATCTTAACGGACTGCACCCTGCCCGCCAGGGAGGGTGGCAACACGTCCCATCTCCTAAAGTCTTCCTCCATCTGGTCCACCAACCGTGTCAAATTAAGCTTCTGCAGGACCCCCCAACTCCTGGCCACCTGGATACCCAAATATCGGAAACTCCTCTCTGCCCTCCTAAGCGGCAGCTCCTCCAGCCCCCTTTCCTGGCCCCTCGCATGCACCACAAAGAGCTCACTCTTCCCCGCATTAAGCTTGTAGCCTGAGAAGTCCCCAAACTCCCTAAGGATCTGCATGACCTCTACCATCCCCTCCACTGGATCTGCAATGTACAAAAGCAGGTCGTCAGCATACAGCGAGACCCGATGTTCCTCCTCTCCCTGGACCAACCCCCTCCAGTTTCTAGATTCCCTCAACGCCAAGGCCAGCGGCTCAATTGCCAAAGCAAACAACAGGCACCCCTATCTCGTCCCCCAGTACAACCCAAAATATTCTGATCTCCGCCGGTTCGTAGATACGCTCGCCACCAGGACCTGGTATAACAATTTGACCCACCCTATGAACACCTCCCGAAACCCAAACCTACCAAGCAATTCCCATAGGTACTCCCACTCCACCCGATCAAAGGCCTTCTCCGCATCTATTGCCGCCACCACTTTGCCTCCCCACCCTCCGAGGGCATCATAATCACATTCAGGAGCCTCCGCACATTTGCATTTAGCTGCCTGCCCTTCACAAACCCAGTCTGGTCCTGGTGTATCACTCCCGGGACACAATCCTTAATCCTTGTGGCTGGGACCTTTGCCAGCAACTTGGCATCCACATTAAGGAGCGAGATTGGCCTATACGAGCCACACTACAGAGGGTCCTTGTCCCACTTAAGGATCATCGATATCAGCACCCGAGACATTGTCGGGGGGCGAATCCCTTCCTCCCTCGCCTCGTTGAAGGTTCTCATCAGCAGCGGACCCAGCAGATCCACAAATTCCTGTAGAATTCGACCGGGAACCCATCAAGCCCCGGGGCCTTGCCCGCCTGCATGCTCCCCAGCCCCGTAACCAGCTCCTCTATCCCAATCGGGGCCCCCCGGCCTTCCACTTGCCCCTCCTCCACTCTCAGGAACTTCAATTGGTCCAGGAACCGCCGCATCCCCTCCCCCCCTCCGGGGGTTCTGACTTATACAGGTTCCCATATAAATCCCTGAATACCTCATTTATTTTAGCCGAACTCCGCACCATGTTCCCCCTCTGTCCCTGATTACTCCAATTTCCCTAGCCGCCTCCCTCTTGCGTAGCTGATGCGGCAGCATCCGGCTCGCCTTCTCCCCATATTCGTATACTGCCCCCTGCACCTTCCTCCACTGTGTCTCAGCTTTCCCCGTGGTCAACAAATCAAATTCCGTTTGGAGGCTCCGCCGCTCCTTCAGCAGCCCCTCTTCAGGGGAATCGCATACCTCCTATCCCCCTTAATATCTCCCCCACCAACCTCTCCCTCTCCGTCCTCTCTTCTCCCTGTGAGCCCTAATTGAGATTAACTCTCCCCTAACCACCGCTTTCAGAGCCTCCCAAACCACACCAACCGGTACTTCCCCATTATCACTGGCCTCTATGTATCTCTGAATGCACCCCGGACCCGCCCACAAACCTCCTCATCTGCCAACAGTCCCAGGTCCAAGCGCCACAGCAGGCGCTGGTCCCTTTCCTCCCCCAACTCCAACTCCACCCAGTGCGTGGTGTGGTCCGAAATGGCTATGGCTTAATATTCCGTTCCCTCCACTCTTGGAATCAGTGCCCTGCTCACCACATAGAAGTCTAAGCGTGAATAGGCCTTATGCACGTGGGAGAAAAAAGAGAACTCTCTGGCTGCCGGCCTAGCAAATCTCCACGGATCCACTCCCCCCATCTGATCCATAAACCCCTGTAGCACAATCAATCACTCACGAGACGAGATGAGAAGGAGTCAATCGATGGCTTTATTACGCAGACTTGTTCCCCAGCAGCACAGTTACAGAATGCGGCTGCTAGGAGAACCCGGGTTCTTATACTCCACCTTACTGGGTGGAGCCAGTAGGTGGCTGATCCAATCGGGACCCAGCGTCTATCCACCAATAGCCTCTCGGCATCACAGGGCACCGTAATACCCCTAATACATGGCACCACATTCACCCCTTGTTAAAAAAGAACCCGGCGGGGGTAGTGGGCCGTATGGTGGTAGGGGTTTACTGAGTCGGTACATTGGATGCTGCTAACACGGCGGCTATGCTCCGATATCCACTACCAGTACTATTTACAATGCCACTTTTACTGGGCAACTGAATTATTTACAGAGGCATTTCTTGCTTTGTTATACGGATTCGATGAGTCGAATGGGTGCCCTGGTCGTCCTCGCCGATCGTCTTAGCCCCGGTGGTGATGCAGGTGCTGGTTCGAGCACCGTCGTCTCTGGGAGCGTAGTGATGCCTCTTCCTGCTCCACTACCCCTAGGCGGGGCCGGGGGAAGGACCGATCCACCCGGGAAGGGGGCGGCTGTGGGGTGCGCCGGTGGGAGGGAGGGGGTGATTGGTGTTGTGTTGGGGGGGTGTGTGGAGCTCCGGCAGGTGCCAGGTCCCGCAGGGAGACCGTGTCCTGTCGGCCGTCGGGGTATGCCACGTAGGCGTATTGAGGGTTCGCGTGGAGGAGATGAACCCTCTCGACCAACGGGTCCGATTTGTGCGTCCGCACATGCTTTCGGAGCAGGATGGGTCCAGGGGCTGCCAGCCAGGTCGGAAGTGACGTTCCGGAGGAGGACTTCCTAGGGAAGACAAGGAGGCGTTCGTGAGGTGTTTGATTCGTTGTACAGAGCAGCGATCGGATGGAGTGGAGGGCGTCCGGGAGGACTTCCTGTCAGCGGGGAACTGGGAGACTTCTGGACCGTAGGGCCAGCAGGATGGTCTTCCAGACCGTACCGTTCTCCCTCTCTACCTGACCGTTGCCCCGGGGGTTGTAACTGGTCGTCCTGCTCGAGGCAATGCCTTTGCTGAGCAGGAATTGACGCAGTTCGTCGCTCATGAAGGAGGACCCCTATCGCTATGTATGTAGGCGGGGAAACCGAACAGTGTAAAGATGGTGCTGAGGGCTCTAATGACCGTGGCTGTGGTCATGTCGGCGCAGGGGATGGCGAATGGGAACCGGGAGTATTCGTCAATCACGTTCAGGAAGTACGTGTTGCGATCGCTGGAGGCGAGGGGGCCTTTAAAGTCCAGACTGAGGCGCTCAAAGGGACGGGAAGCCTTTATCAGGTGCGCTGTATCGGGCCGGTAGAAATGCGGCTTGCACTCTGTGCAGAATTGGCAGTTCCTGGTGGCGGTCCTGACCTCCTCGATGGAATAGGGCAGGTTGCGGGTCTTTACGAAGTGATAGAACCGAGTGACCCCCGGGTGGCAGAGGTCCTCGTGGAGGGTTCGGAGATGGTCCATTTGTGCGTTGGCACATGTGCCGCGGGATAGGGCATCGGAAGGCTCGTTTAGCTTTCCGGGACGATACAAGATCTCATAGTTATAGGTGGAGAGTTTGATCCTCCACCGCAAGGTCTTGTCGTTCTTGATCTTGCCCCGCTGTGCATTATCGAACATGAAGGCAACCAACCGTTGGTCAGTGAGGAGAGTGAATCTCCTACCGGCCAGGTAATGTCTCCAATGTCGCACCGCTTCCACTATGGCCTGGGCCTCCTTTTCCACTGAGGAGTGGTGGATTTCTGAAGCATGGAGGGTGTGTGAAAAAAAGGCCACGGGTCTGCCCGCTTGGTTGAGGGTGGCCGACAGAGCTACGTCGGACGCATCGCTCTCGACTTGGAAGGGGAGGGACTCATCGATCGCGTGCATCGTGGCCTTTGCGATATCTGCTTTGACGCGGCTGAAGGCCTGGCGGGCCTCTGTCGACAGGGGAAAGACCGTGGACTGAATTAGCGGACGGGCCTTGTCCGCGTAGTTGGGGACCCACTGGGCGTAATAAGAGAAAAAGCCCAGGTAGCGTTTCAGGGCCTTGGAGCATTGAGGGAGGGTGAACTCCATGAGGCGGCGCATGCGTTCAGGGTCTGGGCCTATAACTCCGTTTCGCACTACGTAGCCGAGGATGGCTAGCCGGTCGGTGCTAAACACGCATTTCTCCCTGTTGTATGTGAGATTCAGGGCGTTTGCGGTCTGGAGGAATTTGCGGAGGTTGGCGTCGTGGTCCTGCTGGTCGTGGCCGCAGATGGTGACGTTATCGAGGTACGGAAACGTGGCCCGCAAACCGTACCGGTCAACCATTCAGTCCATCTCCCGTTGGAAGACCGAGACCCCGTTAGGTACGCCGAATGGAACCCTTAAAAAGTGATAGAGCTGCCCATCTGCTTCAAAAGCAGTGTATTTGCGGTCGCTCGGGCGGATGGGGCGCTGGTGATAGGCGGCCTTAAGGTCCACCGTGGAAAAGACCTTGTACTGTGCAATCCGATTGTCGGATATGTGGGGGAGAGGGTACGCATCCAGCTGCGTGTACCTATTGATGGTTTGACTATAGTCTATGACCATCCTCTGCTTCTCCCCGGTCTTTACAACTACCACCTGAGCTCTCCAAGGACTATTGCTGGCCTGGATTATGCCTTCCCTCAGCAGCCGTTGGACTTCTGACCGGATAAACGTTCGGTCCTGGGTACTGTACCGTCTGCTCCTAGTGGCGACTGGTTTGCAATCTGGGGTGAGGTTCGCAAACAGGGAAGGCGGGTCGATCTTGAGGGTCGCGAGGCTGCAGATAGTGAGAAGGGGTTTAGGGCCGCCGAATTTAAACGTTAAACTCTGGAGGTTGCACTGAAAATCCAACCCCAGGAGTGTGGCAGCGCAGAGGTGGGCAAGAACGTACAGCCGGTAGTTCTTGAACTCCTTCCCCTGCACCGTGAGGCTCGCGATGCAGAACCCTTTGATCTCTACAGAATGGGACCCTGCCGCAATAATTTTTTTTTGATTACTCAGGTGGATCGGAAGGGAAGAGCGTCTTACCGTATCGGGATGTGTAAAACTCTCCGTGCTCCCCGAGTCGATCAGGCAGGATGTCTCGTACCCGTTTATGAATACCGGCGTTGTTGCCATTTAGAGCGTTCGGGGCCGCGACTGGTCCAGGGTCACCGAAGCCAGTCGTAGTTGCTGCATCGGGGAGTTTTCTTCAGGCCCCGTGGGCCGTCCATCCCGGGGTCCTTAACCGTCAGCCAAGATGGCGGCGTCCACGGGTCGCACACGGTCGGGGGTGGAAAAGATGGCGCCGCCCATTGATCGCACGCTGCCGGAGGAGCACAAAATGGCGGCGCCCAACCTCCTGCATGGTGTCTGGGACCCAAGATGGCGGCGCCCGTTGGCCGCACATGGATCGTTGGGGGGGGGTTGTGTTTGGGGTCCTGGTTCTCCCCCGGAGATTGCAGCGACCCCCCGGGCCTGCACACTGCTACAAAGTGCCCCCTTTTGCAGCACCCTTTACAGAGGCCTGAGTGGGCCGGGCAGCGCAGTCGGGGGTGTTTTGCTTGTCCACAAAAGTAGCAGCGGGGCCCCCCGGGTGATCTGCTGCTCTGGCAGCACAGGCCTGCGGGGGGGCGGGGGGTCCCGGGGGTTCGGTCGCGGCGGGGGTCCACGGTGCCGAAGGGGCTGCCAGGCAGCCGGAGGCGTAGGCATGGGTGTTCTGCGATGCCACATGAGCGAGGCAGCGAGGGCCCGTTCCTCCTTGAGGCCTAGTGCGTCTCTTTACAGCAATCGCTGGCGAATTTGGGACGAAAGCATACCTGCCACAAAAGCATCCCGAACCAGTAGCTCCGTGTGTTCGTTAGCCAAAACCGGTGGGCAGTTGCAGTTTCTCCCCAGTATTAACAGCGCACTATAGAATTCGTCCAGCGATTCCCCGGGGATTTGCCGTCTTGTCGCGAGCTGGTGGCGTGCGTAGACCTGGTTAATGGACCGAACGTAGATTCCTATCAGCATGGCGTGCGCCGCCTGGAAATCGTCCACGTCCTCTATGAGAGTGCAGATTTCCAGGCTCACCCTGGAATGCAGGATCTGTATTTTCTGGTCTTCTGTAGGTATGTCGGTGGCCGTTTGGAGGTATCCATCAAAACACGCTAACCAGTGTTTTGCCGCATGGGGGCTGATTCGCAGACACTCCGGAGTGATTCGGAGCTCCATGTCCTTTAAAGTCTGCGTAATAAATTGTAGCACAATCAATCACTCACGAGACGAGATGAGAAGTAGTCAATCGATGGCTTTATTACGCAGACTTGTTCCCCAGCAGCACAGTTACAGAATGCGGCTGCTGGGAGGACCCGGGCTCTTCTACTCCGCCTTACTGGGTGGAGCCAGTAGGCAGTTGATCCAAGCTGGGAGAACCCGGGCTCTTCTACTCCGCCTTACTGGGTGGAGACAGCAGGCAGCTGATCCAATCGGGGCCCAGCGTCTATCCACCAATAGCCTCTCGGCATCACAGGGTACCGTAATACCCCTAATACATACCACCACAACCCCCTGAGAACCTTGGCTGCAGCTGGCCTCTCCTGCAGCCTCTCCCCAATTCCCAACGACCCAGGGCCTCCTGACCCCCCCTCCCCCCTTCGAGTGCGAGGAGCGGCCCCTCCAAAACAATACCCTTGCCCATTAAAACACACATATCACATCCAATCCCCCCTTCCCACTCCCCAGCTTTCCCAAAACCCACAGCAAACCGTTAGTTTGAGTCCAACTTTTCGATCTGAATAAAGGTCCACGCCTCCTCCGGCGTATCGAAATAATGGTGGCGGTTCTGAAAAGTGACCCACAATCGTGCTGGCTGCAACAGCCCGAACTTCACCCCCTTTCGGTGGAGAACCGCCTTGGCCTGGTTGAATTCTGCCCTCTTCTTGGCCAGCTCTGCACTCAAGTCCTGGTATATGCGGATCTCCGTATTCTCCCACCTGCTGCTCCGTTCTTTCTTCGCCCATCTCAGGACGCACTCTCTGTCCGTGAAGCAGTGAAACCTCATCACTACAGCCCTTGGCGGCTCATTTGCCTTAGGCCTCCATGCCAGGACTCTGTGAGCCCCATCCAGCTGCAGGGGCCTCGGGAAGGCTCCCGCGCCCATTAGCATATTCAGCATCGTGGCTACAAAAGCCCCGATGTCAGACCCCTCCACACCTTCAGGGAGACCCAGAATTCAGAGATTCTTCCTCCTCGACCTGTTCTCCAGGTCCTCAAACTTTTCCTGCCACTTTTTATGCAGCGCCTCGTGCGCCTCCACTTTCACCGCCAGGCCCAGGTCCTCGTTTTCAGAGGCTTTCTGCTGCACCTCTCTAATCGCCAACCCTTGAGCCTTCTGGGTCTCCACCAGCTTCTCAATCGACGCTTTCATTGGAGCCAGCATCTCTGCTTTCAGCTCCGCAAAGCAGCTTTTCAGGAACTCCTGCTGCTCCCACGACCATTGCGCCCACGCTGCCTGGTCTCCGCCCGCCGCCATCTTACTTTTTCGCGCCCATTCTCCCCTCTTCTCCAAGATCACTTTTTTGACTGCTCCACTCCTGGTCCACTCCATGCAGTGCTGGGGGAACCTTACTACTGCCTTCCCACACTGGGAATCGTCGTCCAAGTGCCACTGGGGCTCCTCAAGAGGGCCCAAAAGTCCGTTCACGGCGGGAGCTGCCGAACGTGAGACCTACCCAGGCATAGCCGCAACCGGAAGTTCGCTGGCTGGAAGTGTTGACAGGTCGGACAGTTGAGGACCATATCGGAGATGTCCTGACTAATCCCAGGCCAGTAGACAGCTTGCCTGGCTCTGCGCCTGCACTTCTCGACACCCAGATGCCCCTCGTGGATTTGCCGGAGCACCAAGTTCTGAAGACTGAGTGGAATGACAATGCGGTCCAGCTTGAGGAGGATACCATCAACCATCGTCAGGTCGTCCTTCACATTGAAGAATTGAGGGCGCTGCCCTTTTTGCCACCCATTGGCGAGGTGGCGCATGGCACGCTGCAGAAGCGGGTCTTTGGCTGTCTCATCGCGAATGCGGATCACCTTTTCATCCGACGCCGGGAGGTTGCTGGCCCACAGCTGTACCTGTGATTCGATCTGTTGGATGAATGCCGGTGGGTCGGCAGGCAAGGTTATGGAACGGGACGAGGCATCCGCAATAATGAGCTCCTTGCCAGGCGTGTACACAAGCTCAAAGTCATACTGTCTGAGTCTGAGGAGGATGCGCTGCAGCCGGGGCGTCATGTCGTTCAGGTCCTTGTGGATAATGTGGACCAGAGGCCTGTGGTCTGTCTTGACGGTGAACGTTGGCAGGCCATGGACATAATCATGGAACTTGAGAATTCCAGTAAGAAGGCCCAGGCATTCCTTTTCAATTTGGGCGCACCGCTGCTCGGTGGGTGTCATCGCTCGTGATGCGTAGGCAACCGGTGCCCAGTATGAGGTGACATCGCGCTGGAGCAACACCACGCCAATGCCGTCCTGGCTTGCATCTGTCGAGATTTCCGTTACCCTGTCAGGGTCAAAATATGCCAATACAGGTGCAGTGGTGAGCTTGGCTTTCAGCTCCAACCACTCTGCTTGATGAGCTGCCTGCCACTCAAAGGCAGTGGACTTTTTCACCAGGTGTCTGAGGGCTGTGGTGTGTGAGGCCTGGTTTGAGATAAACTTGCCCAAAAAGTTCACCATTCCTAGGAAGTGCAGCACCACCTTCTTGTCTTCAGGGATCTTCATGGCTTCGATGGCCTTGACCTTGTCTGTGTCCGGGAGCACACCCTGCTGAGATATCTGGTCACCCAAGAACTTCAGTGTCGACATGCCAAAGCAACACTTGGCCCTGTTCAGCTTGAGGCCATTGGCATGGACACGGCGGAATACCTGCTGGAGACGAGAGATGTGCTCTTCGGGGGTTGTGGACCATATGATAACGTCGTCCACAAACACACAAACCCCTTCAATCTGCTCCATGATTTTATGGAAAATCTCCGAGGCCGAGACAATGCCGAACAGCATACGGTTATAGCAGTATCTGCCAAACGGTGTGTTGAAGGTGCAGAGCCTTCTGCTAGATTCATCCAGCTGGATTTGCCAGAATCCCTGTGACGCATCTAACTTTGTGGAAAAACCGGGCGTGTGCTATCTCACTTGTTAGTTCCTCCCAATTCGGGATGGGGTATTGTTCCCGCGTTATATTCTGGGTGAGATCCTTGGGATCAATACAGATGCGCAGCTCCCCCGAAGGCTTTTTTACACAGACCATCGAGCTGACCCAGTCAATCGGTTCTGTGACCTTGGAGATGATGTCCTGGTCCTGAAGATCCTTCAACTGCGCCTTCAGGCGCTCCTTCAGTGGAGCCGTGACCTGGCGTGGTACTTGGACCACAGGCGGGGCATCAGGCCGCAGCTGGATCTTGTACCGATATGGCAGAGTGCCCAACCCATCAAACACATCCGGATACTGAGCGAGGATGTCGTCAATGCCGGCTTGAAGATCCACGTAGGGGGATGTTGTTGTGTAGACCCGCTGAACAAGGTTTAGCTGCTTACATACATGTGCGCCGAACAGGGAGGCCCTGTCTGGCTTGACAATTTCAAACCTTAGCCTTGCGTGAATGCTCCTGTTGGAGACGAGCAGATGGCAGGATCCAGTGCTGTGGTGGCATTGCCATTATAGTCCAGGAGCTGGCAGGCTGCTGGAAGGAGCTTGGGTGTCTTCTTGATGTGGTTCAAATCTGCCTTTGAAGGGAGATTGGCAGAAGCATCTGTGTCCAGCTTGAACTGGATGGAGCATTGATTTACTTGCATCACCGCACGCCATTCGTCCACAGAATCCACAGTGAGGATGGACAGGCTTCGTGATGATGGCGGTGAGGCATGTTCACGTGTGGTAATGATGCCCACACGGTAGGGGGACTCCAGGCAATCGTCCTCTGGATCCGTTGTACTGCCAGGATCAGAATCCTGTAAACCTTGCTGGACACTCCGAACACGCCTGCGTTGGAGTTGGGAACGCTGGCCCTTGACTGGTGGTGCAGACCTGCACAGTGTCCAGGCTTCCTGCAATTTAAACAGCGCCTGCCTCTTGCAGGGCAGTGTTTCTTTAAGTGGGCGGTGCCACAGTTTGGGCACGTCATGACGTCGTTACGCTCCGTGCTTCGTCGCACCTGAGCAGTGTGGTGATCCGCTGCTTCGTTATCCCATTTGCATCGCGCATGCGGAGGGCTCCGAGAAGAGCATGCAAAATGGCCGCTTTCATCAAGGCTGAGGCTCTGCATCCGGGAGATGGTTTGCACACTCTCTGCCTCGTGGGAGGCAAGTTTCTCAGTTTCAGCCGATTTGTATTGGGAATACCGATTTTTGGCGTGCTCATGCACTGTACACGTTTCAATCGCGACTGGCAGGGTCAAATGCTTGATTTTTAAAAGCTGCTCTCTCAGAGGTACAGAGTGAACGTCAAAAATGATTTGGTCCCTGATCATGGAGTCAGCAATATCACCAAAGTTGCAGGACAGCGCAAAGGAGTTGAAAGACTTGTCTTTACCTTGTAGGCGTTGTTTGAATATATAGCGCTCGAAGATTTCATTGGTGTCCACTTCACAATGACTATCAAACTTGTCCAGGGTGGTCTGAAACTTTGTCTTGTCCTGGCCTTCGGTGAAGTTAAATGAGTTAAAGAGTTGGATGGCTTGATCCCCCGCAGTTGAGAGGAAAAGCGTGATCTTCCTTGCATCAGACGCACCCTCAAGGTCTGAGGCTTCGGTGTACAGCAGAAATCTTTGCTTGAAAGTCCGCCAATTGGCACTGAGATCGCCGGAGATCCGCAGCTGTTGAGGAGCCTGGATCTTCTCCATGGTGCTGGGATGCATTTGCTGGTCGTCACGGAACAGATTGAGGTAAACCACCTAGGGATAGCAGTCCACTGGTACCATGTCGTATTAAGCACCCTGAGATAACATGGGCTGCAACTGGATGCAGCTATGACTGAAATAGACTCCAGACCTTGAAGTTAGTTCAATTTGATTTATTGAACCTGTCACACAGTTAGCACAGTTTTCTGTGAGTTCGACTCTCTGCAAACCTAAGTGTGATCTTTCTGTCTGACTGAACCAGACTAGCTCTTAGCCACGTGCTGTATGCGTTACGTGATATATACACCGGACTCACTCTGTAGATGTCCCTAGTGGAAAGAGGCGGAGTGTGAGTGCCTCGTGCCTTTTATCGTGGGAAACCACCCCCAAGTGTTCTGCCTGCTCATTGGTTATGTCCTGTTCTCTGTGTTCATTAGCTGCCTGTCTGTATCTCATTATGCGCATGTCTGCATATCATGACAATGTTTGCCTTATGGTTTTTTTCATGAATGGAATGATCTTACTGGACTGTACGCAGAACAATACTTTTCACTGTACCTCGCTACACGTGACAATAAACAAATTCAATCATCAAGCTGTAATCTGGCTGTTTTAGCTAGTAACTGAGATGCCCTCCTGACAGAGGTAGGGTCCTATGACAAATGTAGGATCCCTGATAATATTTTAATGGTGTACTGTGTGAGCCACTTGGAATGGGCTCCCCACTTAGAAAACATAGAATTTAAGACCCTTAAAAGTACATTATATTTATTTTTTGGGACTAGGAGGAACAGGAATTCTTCACCTGGCCCGACAAAGAATGTCTCAGCCTCTGCTGTCCTGAGTTTGGGCAAACCCTGTCGACCACCCTCTCCCCGGGTCTTATCACAGTGCCAGGGGGCAACCTCAGCCCCGCCTGATCTTTGCATGCCAGTTATACCTCTTTACACCCTGTTCAGGTGGCAGCTGGCTGTTGGGATATAGTATTAATATTGGCTGTCCCCACTACTCACTGCCCCACCCCAAGCTCCCTACCAACTCCCTGTCAAGGAGTTAAATTCCATCCCGTTGCCATTATTTACAAATCCATTCACGGTGTATTCCATCCCACGTTTGGAGCTTCTGCTCATTTGACTTTCACCTGCTGCACATCTCTCTTCCCCCAGTTCGTCTTTCGTTTAAAAAGAGCTTCATGCCTGCTAAGTAACTGAAAACCAGCTTTCTGATAAGAAATCAGCTAATGTTATGTCCTGGGCCCCACCAACTGTTGCCTACTGCAGTCTGAGGCATAGAACCTCAAATTCCATGTACCTAAGAGCAATGGACATGGAACCAGTTTTGTTTGGCGAATGGAAATGCCTTTGTGTGGCATACTCGGTTTGTAATTCGGGCAGGAATGAGGTAATTTATCGAACCCACTAAATCACTGCAACTACCTTACTTTACCTTTAAGATTAATGCAGAAACAGAAATGAAAATTAGATATTTCTTCATAGCGATATATATATATCCTGCACTGTTGCTGAGTAATATTCATGTCTTGCCTGTTATACTCCGTTTTTTAAGCTATGCTCTTTCTTTCTTGCAACCCGTTATTCTGACTGGGGGGGTGGGGGTGGTTCTGTTCCCCTACAACAATCCTCTCACATCCACCAGTCCGGCAGTGATTGTTGTCATTGGGACCTCATCTATAAAATGAGGATTTGGTCACCCATTTCTCATAGAATGGTGCACTCAACAGCCAGGGCAACAGTGATGTTTGTACCGGTTAAGTGGCACATGCTACTCGTTTAACAAATATTTATTTATTTTAATTCTTTTTGTTTAAATTTTTCCAAATTAAGGCGCACTTAAGCATGCCCAATCCACCTACCCTGCACATCTTTGGGTTGTGGGGGTGAGACCCATGCAGCCATGGGGAGAATGCGCAAACTCCACACGGACAGTGACCTGGGGCTGGGATCGAACCTGGGCCCTCGGCGCCGTGAGTCAGCAGTGATAACCACTGCGCAACTGTGCCGCCCTTAAATATTTATTAAACAAATTAGTTTTGCAGTTCTAATTTGTGCTTTCCCTGTGATGGTAATTGTATCTTTTAAAGTCACATGTTTCTGGACTGTGCATTCCTGCAAATTTGTTTGCAGGTGATACAACTGTCAAATCCTTTCTTGAAACAGAGGAAAATAGAGCCCTAGGATGTGCCAGCCTGAATTATGTAGAACTTATTCCTTCAGTGTAAGCTATGAAATATTGTAAATTCAGTAAATATTTTAAGGGACCATTAGTGTTAAGCACCTCCAAGACTGGAACTAAGAAGAGCAGGTAGGAACCCCAGAGCAATGATTTAACATTAAAATGCATTTGTTGAATGGTTCTGTATTATTTAAATTATAAATTACTTTTAAGAGCTGATTCGCACATTACCTTTTTAACCATGTATCACAAATACTTTTCTTTTTAAAAAAATATATATTTTATTAAAATTTTTCAAACAACATTTTTTCCGTTTTTACAACTCAACAAGGGATTATACATTAACTGGTAAATAACATTATTTAAATAATATAGTGAACTAAACTAAAAAAACAAACAAAAAAACCCCAACAAATAGCAAAAACACAAAATAGTGCTGCCCCCCCCTCCCCCCCCTCCCCCTCCCCCCCCCCTCCCCCCTGGGTTGCTGCTGCTGTCATTTCTATCTTTTCATTATCGTTCTGCGAGATAGTCAAGGAACGGTTGCCACTGCCTGGAGAACCCCTGAGCCAATCCTCTCAACGCAAATTTTATTCGTTCCAATCTTATGAACCCTGCCATGTCGTTTATCCAGGCCTCCACGCCTGGGGGTTTCGCTTCCTTCCACATGAGTAGAATCCTACGCCAGGCTACTAGGGACGCAAAGGCCAAAATATCGGCCTCTTTCGCCTCCTGCACTCCCGGCTCTTCTGCAACCCCAAATATAGCTAACCCCCAGCCTGGCTTGACCCGGACCTTCACCACCTTTGAAATTACCCTTGCCACGCCCCCCCAGAACTCATGCAGTGCCGGACACGACCAGAACATGTGTGTGTGGTTCGCCGAGCTTCCCGAGCACCTCCCACACCTGTCCTCCACCCCGAAAAACCTGCTCAGTCTTGCTCCCGTCATATGTGCTCTATGTAGAACCTTAAATTGAATCAGGCTAAGCCTGGCACACGAGGATGAGGAATTTACCCTACTTAGGGCATCAGCCCATAGCCCCTCCTCAATCTCTTCCCCCAGCTCTTCTTCCCATTTTCCCTTCAGCTCCTCTATCATCGCCTCCCCCTCGTCCCTCATCTCCCGGTATATTTCGGACACTTTGCCCTCTCCGACCCAAACCCCAGAAATCACTCTATCTTGGATCCCCTGCGTCGGGAGCTGCGGAAATTCCCTCACCTGTTGCCTCGCAAATGCCCTCACTTGCATATACCGGAAGGCGTTCCCCGGGGGCAACTTATATTTTTCTTCTAGCGCTCCCAGACTTGCAAACGTCCCGTCTATAAACAGGTCCCTCAGCTTCCTAATTCCTGCTCGTTGCCAACACTGGAACCCCCCATCCATCCTCCCTGGGACAAAACTGTGGTTATTCCTTATCGGGGACCACACCGAGGCACCCGTCACTCCCCTGTGTCGCCTACACTGCCCCCAGATCCTCAAGGTTGCCACCACCACTGGGTTTGTGGTGTACCTTTTCGGGGAGAACAGCAGCGGCGCCGTCACCAGCGCCTTTAGGCTCCTTCCCTTACAGGACGCCATCTCCATCTTCTTCCACGCTGCTCCCTCTTCCTCCCTCATCCACTTACAGACCATCGACACATTGGCGGCCCAGTAGTAGTCGCTCAAACTCGGCAGCGCCAGTCCCCCTCTGTCCCTGCTGCGCTGCAGGAACCCCCTCTTTACTCTCGGGGTCTTTCCTGCCCACGCAAATGCTCCTGTCTATTTAAAAAAAAAAGGCCTTTGTGATCAGAATGGGGAGGCACTTAAACACGAAAAGAAACCTCGGGAGGACCACCATTTTAACTGCCTGCACTCTGCCCGCCAGCGATAGCGGCACCATATCCCACCTCTTAAAGTCCTCCTCCATCTGCTCCACCAGTCGCGTCAGGTTAAGGCTATGCAGGGTTCCCCAGTTCCTGGCCACCTGGATCCCCAGGTATCGGGAGTTCCTTTCCACTCTCCTCAGCGGCAGAGCATCTATCCCCCTTCCCTGTTCCCCGGGGTGCATTACAAAAAGCTCGCTCTTCCCCATATTTAGTTTGTATCCTGAGAACTCTCCAAACTCCCTAAGTATCTGCATTACTTCTGGCATCCCCTCTACCGGGTCCGCAACGTATAGCAGTAGATCATCTGCGTAGAGCGACACTCGGTGCTCCTCTCCCCCTCTAAGCACCCCCCTCCACTTCTTAGAATCCCTCAGCGCTATGGCCAGTGGTTCAATTGCCAATGCGAACAGCAACGGGGACAGGGGACACCCTTGTCTTGAACCCTATGTAGCTGAAAATACCTCGATCTTTGCCGGTTTGTGACTATGCTTGCCACCGGGGCCCCATATAAGAGTCTGACCCATCTAATAAACCCCTCACCGAACCCAAACCTCTTCAGCACCTCTCACAGATAGTCCCACTCCACCCTATCGAATGCCTTCTCTGCATCCATCGCCGCCACTATCTCTGCCTCCCCCTCCAGTGGGGCGTCATCATCACCCCCAGCAACCTTCGTACATTAACATTCAGTTGTCTCCCCTTTGCAAACCCTGTCTGGTCGTCATGCACCGCCCCTGGGACGCAATCCTCTATCCTTGTCGCCATCACTTTTGCCAGCAGTTTGGCATCTACATTTAGGAGTGAGATAGGCCTGTATGACCCGCATTGCAGCGGGTCTATATCTCGTTTCAGGATTAGCGATATCGTCGCCTCCGACATTGTCGGGGGTAGCATCCCCCTTTCCTTAGCCTCATTAAAGGTTCTCGCCAAGAGCGGGGCCAACAGATCCATATACTTCCTGTAGAATTCCACCGGAAACCCGTCTGGTCCCGGGGCCTTCCCTGCCTGCATGTTCCCCAGTCCTTTAATCACCTCATCCACCTCGATTGGGGCCCCCAGACCTGCCACCTCCTGCCCCTTCACCTTCGGGAACCTTAGCTGGTCCAGAAAGTGTAACATTCCTTCTTTTCCCCCCGGGGGTTGGGACTTATATAGCCTCTCATAAAAGGTCTTGAACACCTCGTTCACTTTCCCTGCTCTCTGCTCCATATTTCCTGTTTCGTCCCTAACTCCCCCGATCTCTCTCGCCGCCATCCTCTTCCGAAGTTGGTGGGCCAACTGCCGGCTCGCCTTTTCCCCATACTCATATTGCATCCCCTGTGCCTTCCTCCACTGTGCGTCTGCCTTTCCCGTGGTCAGCAGGTCAAACTCCGTCTGTAGTCTTCGTCTTTCTCTGTATAGCCCTTCGTCTGAGGCCTCCGCATATTTTTTATCCACCCTCAAAATTTCCCCCACTAATCTCTCTCTTTCTTTGCCCTCTTGTTTCCCCTTGTGGGCTCTGATGGAGATCAGCTCTCCTCTAACCACCGCCTTCAGCGCTTCCCATACTACCTCCACCTGAACCTCCCCATCGTCGTTGACTTCCAGGTATCGCTCAATACACCCCTTCACCCTTCCGCAGACCCCCTCGTCCGCCAGTAGTCCCATATCTAGTCGCCAGAGTGGGCGCTGCTCCCTTTCCTCTCCTAGTTCCAAATACACCCAATGCGGGGCGTGGTCTGAAACGGCTATGGCCGAGTACTCCATTCCTGCCACTTTCGGGATCAGTGCCCTTCCCAAAACGAAAAAGTCTATCCGGGAGTATACGTTATGGACGTGGGAGAAGAAAGAGAACTCTTTAGCCATCGGCCTGGCGAATCTCCACGGATCCACTCTCCCCATTTGTTCCATAAATCCCTTAAGCACCTTGGCCGCTGCCGGCCTTCTCCTGGTCCTGGATCTGGACCGGTCTAGCCCTGGATCCAGCACTGTGTTAAAATCCCCCCCCATTACCAAGCTTCCCACCTCCAGGTCCGGGATACGTCCCAGCATTCGCTTCATGAATCCCGCGTCATCCCAGTTCGGGGCATATACATTCACCAGCACAACCGTCTCTCCCTGCAGTCTGCCACTCGCCATCACATATCGGCCCCCACTGTCCACCACTATATTCTTTGCCTCGAATGATACACGTTTCCCCACCAATATTGCCACCCCTCTGTTTTTCGAGTCCAACCCTGAGTGGAATACCTGTCCCACCCATCCTTTTCTTAATCTAACCTGATCCGCCACCTTCAGGTGCGTCTCCTGGAGCATGACTACGTCCGCCTTCAGTCTCTTTAAGTGCGCAAACACCCGTGCCCTCTTAATCGGCCCATTTAAGCCTCTCACATTCCACGTAATCAGCCGGATTGGGGGGCCATTCACCCCCCCCTCGTCGACTAGCCGTCCCCTTTTTTAGGCCATCTCCCCATCCAGGTACCGCGTACCCGTCAGTCCCCCAGGCAGCGCCTTCCCGCCCCGATCACCTCATCTCTTACCAGCTCCCCCTTGCACTCAGCAGCAGCAACCCAGTTAATCCCCCCCCTCCCTCCCCCCCCCGCTAGATCCCCCTCTAGCTTGGTTACTCCCCCCATATTGCTTCCGGAAGTCAGCTAACTCTGGCTGACCTCGGCTTCCCCCGTTCACTCTTTGACCTCCCTGCATGTGGGGCTCCCTTCCTTCCTGCGCCCGTTTTCCTGCTATAATTTCCATAGCGCGGGAAAATACCCATGCTTTCCTCTCGGCCCCGCCCCCT
Organism: Scyliorhinus torazame; assembly: GCF_047496885.1. NCBI lineage: Eukaryota > Metazoa > Chordata > Chondrichthyes > Carcharhiniformes > Scyliorhinidae > Scyliorhinus > Scyliorhinus torazame. Next base: position 345,804,806 of record NC_092708.1, read on the forward strand.
ATGGCGCAGTGCCCTCATTCCCCTTCCCTGTCCCTTTTTCCACCGGCGCCCACATTTCTTCGTGTCCCCCCCATCGGGGGGAGAGAAATTCCCCGTCCAACATTGCTGTACAAAAGCCCTCCCCTTTCCCCACTTTACATTCCTGTATCACCACCTCGCTGCTTCTCTCCAAACACCAAACTCTCAAATCTAGTCCAGTTTCTCTTCTTGGATGAATGTCCATGCCTCATCCGCCGTCTCGAAGTAGTGGTGCTTGCCCTGATGCGTGACCCACAGTCGCGCCGGCTGCAGCATCCCAAATCTAATTTTCTTCCTATGGAGCACCGCCTTGGCCCGGTTAAAGCTCGCCCTCCTTCTCGCCACCTCCGCACTCCAGTCCTGATACACACGTATCACTGCATTCTCCCATTTGCTACTCCGTGCCTTCTTGGCCCAGCTCAGGACCATCTCTTTGTCCCTGTAGCGATGGAACTTCACCACTATTGCTCTTGGTGTTTCACCTGCCTTTGATCTTCTCACGAGGACCCGGTATGCTCCCTCCACTTCCAGGGGGCCCGTTGAGGCCTCAGCTCCCATTAGCGTGTGGAGCATCATGCTCACATAAGCCCCAACATCAGCTCCCTTTGCTCCTTCGGAGAGACCTAAAATCCGTAGGTTCTTTCTCCTCGAGCTGTTCTCCAGGGCTTCCAGCCTTTCTATGCACCTCTTGTGTAGTGCCTCGTGTGTCTCCGTTTTTACCACCAGGCCCTGTATCTCATCTTCATTTTCGGCTGCCTTTGCCTTCACTCCACGGAGCTCCATCGCCTGGACCTTTTGTGTTTCCTTCAGTCCCTCGATTGCCAGTAGCATCGGCGCCAGCACCTCTTTCTTAAGCTCCTCCACACATTGTCAGAGAAACTCCTGCTGGTCCGGGCCCCATACCATCTGGGCTCCATCCGCCGCCATCTTGCTCCTCCCTTCTCTTCTCTGCCGCTGCTCCAAAGGATCCTTCGCAATCTGGCCACTACCGCCGCTCCTTTCCATACACACCCGGGGGGACTCCTTTCCTTCGTCACCCCACACTGGGTTAGGTCGAAAAAAAATTCCGTTGGGGCTCCCGATAAGAGCCCAAAAGTCCGTTAGAACGGGAGCTGCCGAAACGTGCGGCTTAGCAGTGCATCACCGCAACCGGAAGACAAATACTTTTCTAATGTCCCCAAAAAGGTGTGGTGAATGTTATAAGTAATTACTATGTTGCAGTCTGTTTGACCATGTTTATCTTAATGATTTAGGTCGGTGCCGCAACATTGCAGTTGTGATTAAATCTGTCTCCCATCTTCTGCATCAAGAGCTCTTTTCTATTCCTATACACTTATTTCAGCCCTGTATATCAGGTTGTTAAATTAAATGTAGTTTTCTCTCCGTCAAGTTGTTCAATAATCCGACTGCTGCTTTGGCCTTGGTTCGATCCATGAGGGGCAAGAGAATGGGTTGATGGTTCGCAGCTCGGACTAACTCAAGCTCCAATAATGGTGTTGTTAGACTGATTTTTAATTTTTGTTTTCCTGGTAAAGGAATTTGCTATTATATGTGCACTGATTGCTTGTCTACTGCCCTGTGAACCACACGTGCTAACGATGCCCTCTCTGTGTCCCCGCAGGAGAAGTTGTCCCATAACCGTTGGGAGAGGGTCTGGACGGGCGGCGGGGTGCCAGGCATCAGAAACGTCCCCACGTTCGAGGAATGGGTCCTGGAGGTTATGGGGATTGTCGTGGACAAAGTGGTCACAAACGCGGAGGTCAGCGTACGGCGCAGAGGTGAGGATCCGCTGCGACCCACCGAGATGGACAGTCAAATGTGGGTTGTTAATGCCACACAGACTGACACATCCCTCCCATTGACCACATGTCCATCTGTGTGGCTCCCCCGCCCCCCCCGCTTCCCACGATGAGAACACCTCAGAGGAGCCCTCCGAGGATGCCATCATAGACGCGTCACAGCTGTCATCCCCAATGTCCACCAGCAGGTCCATAACTGATTAGAGGTGTACCAGAGGTTGCGGGCACAGGAAATGGCATTGGCCATGCGTGGCACCATGGCCAACACTGCTCGGATGGCGACCGCAGTGGAGAGCCTGGTCAATGATGCCAGCAGCATGGGTGGAAGTGTCCATGGTGTGGTGCAGCCGGTGACGGCTATGGCTGAAGGCCTCGGTAGACTGTCCGACTCGCTGGGGAAAGTGACTCAGTACCAGGCAGACCTTGATGAGGTTCTGCCGGACATGTCCCGGTCTCAGATGGGAATGGCCGAGGCACTGTGGAGCTTGTCCCAGTCACAGGTGGGCATTGCTGTGGCACTGCAGAGCATGTGCCAGTCACTGAGGAGCATCGCCGAGGACATCGACACGATGGTGCAGACATTGGGGAGCCAGCAGGGCCAAATGATACAGAGCCAGCTGGGGCTCAGTCTAGCTGCTTCTCCATCCCCAGGGCACTATGAGCACCAACTAGGAGGAGCGGCGCTGGGTGCCAACCCGGACCTCGTCCTACGGAGTGGCGATGGTGGCCACACTGCTGACTATGCCGCGTCTCCCAGTCAGCTCCCGGAACAGGGTTGCACGGCTGTGCATGTGCTGCCGGCAAGTGCGCCAGGGTCCTCTGGCCCCTGAGCCCCCAGAGGATGCCTGCCAGGGGCATCAAAGGCCATGGGATGTGGTAAGCAGCAGGCTGCCTCCACCTCTGATGTGCATCCTGGGGAAACACCTAGACGCAGCGGTAGTCAAGAAAGACGAAGCACATTGAGGGTCACTGAGAGGGCACTCGGGAGGGGGTAGGTAGCAGGTAAGGGTGTGTGTGTGCGTTGGGGGAGGGAGCAGTGGGGGGAGTGGGGCGACACCATCGGGAGAGTGGGGCAGTGGTGGACACATCTGTGAGATACATTAAAAAGCCTTGACCACAACCAGTACGATGCCTCTGGAGCTGGATTCTCTGTCCCTTCGCACCAGATTTCTGGTTCAGCACGCCGGTGGGAAGCTCTGTTTCGCCAGCCGGTCAATGGGGTTTCCCATTGTGGGGCAGCCCCACGCCGTCGGGAACCCCCCCCGGGCTACCGGCAAAACGGAGCATCCCGACGGCGGAGAATCCAGCCCCTGGCACTTTATTCCGCAATACGGGCTGACCACCAAACCCGTGCCCATGACCCCAATCATGGGAATCCTAGACCACCTCCCCAGCACCCTGGATTGATGTAACACAGACCCTGGGAGGGTGGGAAATAGGGGGAGGGAGCAGGGGGAGGGGGAAGTGGTAGCGATGATGGACCAGCCATGCCCTACGTGATGCGGGTAATGATTGATGTGTTGGGTGCTCTGGATCCGTGGAACACATACAGGCCACCAACACTTAATGGGGCTGTTTAGCACACAGCTAAATCGCTGGCTTTTAAAGCAGACCAGGGCAGGCCAGCAGCACGGTTCAATTCCCGTACCAGCCTTCCCGAACAGGCGGCGGAATGTGGCGACTAGGGACTTTTCACAGTAACTTCATTTGAAGCCTACTTGTGACAATAAGTGATTTTCATTTCAAATAGTGCAACACTATTTTATTAAGTTAGAAACTGTTGAACATACTTTCACTGTGGGTTAACACGATGTTAGATTAAACTAAAGACCTATGCCTGTCCTAACCAGTCTCTGCACTCAGCACATGGTGAAGATCTGTGCTGTAAGCTGTAAGCTCTGTCCTTCTGAGAGGCTGCATCCCGAATAAGCGGGAACTCAGATGCCCTCTGTCTATATAGTGAGTGTGTTCTAACTGGTGATTGGCTGCGGTGTTGTGTGTGTTGATTGATCCATCAGTGTGTGTGTCTGCACCATGATATACTGGTGTATATTATGACATCCCCCCTTTTATAAAAAAATGTATGTGTGTGGCAATAAATAATGTATGGTGAGAATGTTCCTAACTACGTGTGGGGTGCGAAGACATATTTACAGGACTATGTACATGAGAACTAAGCTATTTACATGGGAAGGTGCCTGGTGCAGAGAAGCAGTACGCAACAAGAGTAACGAGATCAACACTATATACAAACCAGGTAAATGATCAAACAAAGCAACGAAACAATTCAGAGAGTTTATAAATTCGAAAAGTTCATAAATCTAGTCTCTAAGGTGGGCGACGAATTCTGGTTGACCGCCTCAAGGGTGGGTCGAGAGCCGCCGGTTCAGGAGCGGGCTGGACTGCGTCAAAGTCAGGGGGAGGCAGAGTGACAGGGAGCTCTGCATTGTCCGTGGCAGGGTCAGCAGGAGGGCGAGGCGACAGTGGAGGATCACGTGGCGAGCGTGGAATGAGACGAAGAGCGCGCCGATTGCAGCGCAGAATAGAGCCATCCGGTAGACAAACCAGGAACGAGCGAGGGGCCACCTGCCGAAGGACCACAGCGGTTGCAGACCAGCCGCCATCCGGAAGATGGACGCGGACGTTGTCATCTGGAGCCAGAGCAGGGAGATCAGCTGCAGGGGAGTCATGAGCTGCCTTGTGCTGTGCAAGAGACAGTTGCAATCGTTGAAGGACGGGAACGTGGTCGAGGTCTGGGACATGGATGGACGGCACCATCATCCTCAGGACCCGACTCATGAGTAACTGGGCTGGCGACAGGCCAGTGGACAATGGGGCGGAGCGATAGGCCAGCAAGGCAAGGTAGAAATCAGACCCACCATCGGCAGCCTTGCATAGGAGCTGTTTGACGATATGTACTCCCTTCTCTGCTTTGCCGTTGGATTGGGGGTACAGGGGACTGGATGTCACATGGGCAAAATTGTACCGCCTGGCAAAGCTGGACCATTCTTGGCTGGCGAAGCAGGGTCCATTGTCCGACATAACCGTGAGCGGGATGCCGTGTCGAGCAAAAGTTTCTTTACATGCACAAATTACTGCAGGCGAGGTGAGGTCGTGCAACCGTATCACCTCCGGGTAATTTGAAAAGTAGTCCACGATCAGGACATAGTCTCTACGCAGCACGTGGAACAGGTTGATGCCCACCTTGGTCCATGGTGACGTGACAAACTCATGGGGCTGCAGGGTCTCACGTGGTTGGGCCGGCTGGAAGTGCTGACAAGTGGGGCAATTGAGCACTGTGTTGGCTATGTCCTCATTAATGCCGGGCCAGTACACGGCCTCTCGGGCCCGTTGGCGGCACTTTTCCACGCCAAGGTGGCCCTCGTGTAGTTGTTCCAGGATAAGCTGGCGCATGCTATGCGGGATGATAATGCGGTCCAGTTTTAGAAGAACCCCGTCTACTACCGCCAGATCATCTCTGACATTATAGAATTGCGGGCATTGGCCCTTGAGCCACCCGTCCATTCGGTGGTGCATGACGGCAAATTTGGACGAGGCGTTGATCCGAGTGAGGCACGATCAATTTGGCTGGAGACTAAGTTGAATTCAAACTGAGGCTTTATTAGTATCTGAAGTGTGGCCTCCTACAGCAGCTGACGAAATGGCTGCGAGCTGAAGGCCTTGCATATTTATAACCCAGCTCCTGGGCGGAGCTAGCATGCAGGGGCCCAGGTGAACCTGTAGTGCAGGTTCTACCGTACAGCCCTTAATATAAGAACACAGTGGTTTACCACATTCACCCCCTGTTAAAATTGAGTCTGGCGGGGGTGGTGGATAACTATATACAATTCGCAATCTTTAATATTTACAGAACAGTAAAAAAATGTCTCTGGTCATCCGATGGGCCGGTCAGAGTTTCAGCCGGTCCGGCCCCTTGATCGTCCTCTGGGATCGACGAAGTGGAGCTGGCGATGTTGGTGCTGTTGTGGTTGAAGTTGACTCCGGGTGCCGAAATCCTCTTCATCAATGGGGGTGGGCAGGGGGAGGACGGACAGTCATAGGGGGGTGATGGGGGCGGCGGGGGAGGGGAGGGTGGCGCCGGTGGCGACGGGGGTGGTGCGGGGGTGGAACTTGCTGGTACCAAGTCCCTGAGGGAGACGGTATCCTGGCGGCCGTCGGGGACTGTGGGTTTGCGTGGACCAGGTGCACCCTTTCACCAACGGATCCCCTTGTGGAGCCGCACATGTTTACGGAGAAGCACGGTTCCCGGAGCAGTGAGCCAAGTTGGGAGTGATACCCCGGATGTGGACTTCCTGGGGAAGGCAAAAAGACGTTCGTGCGGTGTACTGTTAGTAGCAGTGCAAAGTAATGAGCGAATGGAATGTAGTGCATCAGGGAGGACCTCTTGCCAGCGGGAGGCAGGGAGATTTCTGGACCATAGGGCCAGCTGGATGGCCCTCCATACCGGCCCATTCTCCCTTTCTACCTGTCCGTTTCCCCGGGGGTTGTAGCTCGCGTTCCGCTGGAGGCGATACCCCTGCTGAGCAGGAACTGACGTAGCTCATCGCTCATGAATGAGGATCCCCTGTCACTGTGGATGTAGGCGGGGAAGCCGAACAGAGTGAAGATAGAGTTAAGGGCTTTAATGACGGTGGCAGACGTCATGTCGGGGCATGGGATGGCGAATGGAAACCGGGAGTATGATCGATCACACTGAGGAAATACGTGTGTCGGTCGGCGGAGGGGAGGGGGCCTTTGAAATCTACGCTGAGGCGTTCAAAGGGGCGGTAGGCCTTCACCAGGTGCGTGTGGTCCGGCCGGTAGAAGTGCGGTTTGCACTCCGCACAGACTGGCAGTCCTTGGTGATCATCCTTACTTCCTCGAAGGAGTAGGGCAAATTTCATGCCTTAATGAAATGGTACAACCGAGTGACCCCTGGGTGACAAAGGCTGTCGTGCAGGGTCCGTAGTCGGTCTACCTGTGCGCTGGCACATGTACCTCGGGATAGGGCGTCTGGGGGCTCGTTGAGTTTGCCGGGGCGATACAAAATCTCGTAATTATAGGTGGAGAGCTCGATTCTCCACCGCAAGATTTTATCATTTTTGATCTTGCCCCGCTGTGTGTTGTTGAACATAAACGCTACCGACCGTTGGTCAGTGAGGAGAGTGAATCTCCTGCCGGCCAGGTAATGCCTCCAATGTCACACATCCTCAACGATAGCCTGGGCCTCCTTTTCGACGGATGAGTGCCAAATTTCAGACGCATGGAGGGTGCGGGGAAAGAATGCCTGGTTGAGGGTGGCGGCAAGGGCGACGTCCGATGCGTCGCTTTCTACTTGGAAAGGAATTGTTTTGTCTACAGCGTGCATTCCAGCTTTGGCAATATCAGCTCTGATCCGGGCGAACACCTGTTGGGCCTCGGCTGTCAGGGGGAAATGAGTGGACTGTACGAGTGGGCGGGCCGTGTCCGCATAGTTTGGGACCCACTGAGCGTAATATGAGAAGAACCCCAGGCAGCGTTTGAGGGCCTTGGGGCAGTAGGGGAGGGGAAGCTCCATGAGGGGGCGCATGTGGTCGGGATCGGGCCCCAGAACTCCATTCTGGACCACATCGCCGAGGATGGCTAAGCGGTTTGTATGGAACACACACTTCTCCTTGTTATACGTGAGGTTGAGGAGAAATTTAGCGAGGTTGGCGTCGTGGTCCTGCTGATTATGGCCGCAGATGGTCACATTGTCTAGGTACGGAAACGTGGCCCGCAAGCCGTACCGGTCGACCATTCGGTCCATCTCCCTTTGGAAGACCGAAACCCCATTGGTGGCGCCGAAGGGGACCCTAAGGAAGTGATATAGCCGGTCGTCTGCCTCGAAGGTGGTGTATGGCCGGTCCGATTTACGGATGGGGAGCTGGTGGTAAGCGGATTTCAGGTCCACCGTTGAGAAGACCCGGTACTGTGCAATCTGGTTAACCATGTCAGATATGCTGGTTTAGCACAGGAGGGGCTGGTTTAGCACAGGGCTAAATCGCTGGCTTTGAAAGCAGACCAAGTGAGGCCAGCAGCATGGTTCGATTCCCGTACCAGCCTCCCGGAACAGGCGCCGGAATGTGGCGACTAGGGGCTTTTCACAGTAACTTCATTTGAAGCCTACTTGTGACAATAAGCGATTTTCATTTTAATTTTAATTTAATTTCATTTCATTTTTCATATGTGTGGGAGGGGGTACACGTCGAGCTGCGTGTACCTGTTGATGGTCTGGCTGTAGTCCACGACCATTCGGTTTTTCTCCCCAGACTTAACCACTACGACTTGAGCTCTCCAGGAGCTGTTGCTGGCCTCGATGACTCCCTCCTGAAGCAACCGCTGGACCTCGGACCTGATGAAGGCCTTATCCTGGGTGCTGTACCGTCTGCTCCTGGTGACGACAGGTTTGCAATCTGGAGTTAGATAGGCAAAGAGGAAAGGAGGATCGACCTTTAGGGTCGCGAGGCCGCACACAGTGAGGGGTGGTAAGGGTCCGCCGAATTTAAGGGTCAGGCTCTGGAAGTTGCACTGAAAATCCAGGCGAAGGATAAGTGCAGCGCAGAGGTTAGGGAGGATGTAGAGGCGAAAACCGTGGAACTCTACGCCTTGGACTGTGAGCGTGACCGTGCGGTACTCCCGGATCGCTACGCGATGGGATCCGGAGGCCAGGGAGATACTTTGATTGGTAGGATGTACTTTAAGGGAGCAGTGCCTTACCGTATTTGGATGTGCAAAGCTCTCGGTGCTCCCGGAGTCCAGTAGGCAGGAGGCCACGTGGCCGTTGACTTTCACGCTGGTGGATGCGTTGGTCAGAGTGTGTGGTCTGGACTGATCGATTACCATGGATGCGAGTCGTGGTTGATCGTCGGGAAGTGAGCCGGCCGCTGAGTCGGGGTCCTGAAACGCCGTTGGTCTCCATGTGCTGCGGGGTGGACAAGATGGTGGTGGCTGGAGGTCCTGGGGGTCACAAAATGGTGGCGCCCATGGAACGCACGTTGCTGGGGTGGGGCAAGATGGCAGCGCCCATGAAACGCACGTGTTGTGCGGGGGAGAAGATGGCGGTGCCCATTGCTCGCACATGGCCTCGGGAGGAGGGTAGGATAGTGGCGTCCATTGTCCGTGACCCGGGGGGGGGGGGGGGGGTGGGGGCGAGTGCTGCCGCTGAGCGGGCCTGGCACAATGCTACGTAGTGGCCCTTCTTCCCGCAGGCTTTACAAAGGGCAGCGCGGGCCGGGCAGTGTTGGCGGGGGTGTCTTTGTTGGCCGCAAAAATAGCATCGGGGCCCCCTGGAGATCACTGGCTGGCGCATAGCGCAGGCGTATTGGGTGGGTAGCGTCCCTGCTGGGGCGGCTGCCTGTGGGGCCCATGAAGTGTAGGAGCAGTGGGCTGCGCGGTTGGGAGCGTAGGACTGTACATTGCGCTGGGCGACCGTCATGGAAAGTGCTAGTGTTTTAGTCTCTGCGAAGACGCGCGTGGCCCCTTCTAGGAGCCGCTGCCTGATAACATCGGACCCAATCCCAGTTGCAAAACGTCCCTCATAAGGAGATCTGAATGCTCCTTAGCTGTAACGTCCTGGCAGTCAAGGTCCCGAACAAGTGGGATCAGGGCCCTCCAGAAGCCCTCGATTGACTCACCAGGTAGTTGAGTACGAGTTGCGAGCGCGTGTCTGGCGAAGAGCGTGTTCATCTTCTGCTCATAATTTTCTTTGAGTTGAGTCATAGCATCAGTGTAATTGGGCGGATCCTGGATCAGCGGGAAGACTTTGGAGCTGAGTCTGGAGTACAAGATTTGAATCTTCTGAGCCTCTGGAACAGGGGTCGGCGCCGCGGTGATATACGCTTCAAAACAAGCTAGCCAGTGCTGGAAGTCCTTTCTGGCGTCGCTTGCGTGTGGATCCAGCTGCAGGCGATCTGGTTTAATCCGGAGGTCCATCTTCTGAATCAGATACTAATACATTGAGGCACGATCAATTTGGCTGGAGACGAAGTTGAATTCAAACTGAGGCTTCATTAGTATCTGAAGTTTGGCCTCCTACAGCAGCTGACGAAATGGCTGCGAGCTGAAGGCCACGCATATTTATAACCCGGCTCCTGGGCGGAGCTAGCATGCAGGGGCCCAGCTGAACCTGTAGTGCAGGTTTTACCGTAGAACCCTTATTATAAGAACACATTGGTTTACCACACCGAGGCAGGTAGATTGGAGGCCGCGAAGGCCACATGGGCGTCAACCTGGCAGACAAATCCCGCTGGGTCACATGGAGTGTTGACTGCCCTGGAGAGAGCGTCAGCAATGATGAAGTCCTTGCCTGGGGTGTATACCAGCTGGAAGTCGTATCGCCGGAGCTTGAGAAGAATACGCTGGAGGCGAGGCGTCATGTCGTTCAATCTTTCTGTATTATATTGACCAGCGGCCGATGGTCAGTCTCGACGGTGAATTGAGGAAGTCCGTAGACATAATCATGAAACTTAACAACACCGGTCAGAACACCCAGGCACTCCTTTTCTATCTGCGCGTAGCGCTGCTCCGTGGGGGTCATGGCGCGTGACGCATATGCAACGGGGGCCCATGATGAGGCCTCATCACGTTGAAGGAGCAGTGCCCCAATGCCAGATTGACTGGCATCGGTCAAAATTTTGGTCTCCTTTGCTGGATCAAAGAAAGCTAAGACCGGGGCCGTGGTCAGTTTTGCTTTGAGTTCCCTCCATTTGCGCTCGTGGGCAGGGAGCCATTGGAAGTCTGTCGTCTTCCTGACCAGATTCCTGAGAGCTGTGGTATGAGAGGGGAGGTTAGGGATGAATTTCCCTAAAAAATTGACCATGCCCAGAAATCGGAGGACCGCCTTCTTGTCCTCTGGTGTTTTCATAGCTGTGATGGCAGCTACCTTGTCTGCATCTGGCTGCACATCCAATTGGGAGATGTGGTCCCCGAGGAACCTAAGTTCTGTCTGACCAAAAGAGCACTTGGCCCTGTTGTGGCGGAGGCCATGATCATGTATACGTCTGAATATGCGCTGGAGGCGACTAACATGCTCCTGCGGGGCGGTGGACCAAATGATTATGTCATCGACATAGACGCGAACACCTTCAATACCTTCCATCATTTGTTCCATAATCCTATGGAACACTTCTGATGCAGAGATGATCCCAAACGGCATCCTGTTGTAACAATATCTTCCAAAGGGGGTATTAAATGTGCACAGTTTCCTGCTGGATTCATCGAGCTGGATTTGCCAGAATCCATTTGAGGCTTCGAGTTTGGTAAAGAGGTTGGCGCGCGCCATCTCACATGTGAGCTCTTCGCGCTTGGGAATTGGATAGTGCTCTCACATAATATTGCAATTTAGATCCTTGGGATCAATGCAAATTCTCAATTCGCCGGAAGGCTTTTTTACACATACCATGGAACTGACCCAGTCGGTCGGTTCCGTGACTTTGGAAATCACTCCTTGGTTCTGGAGGTCCTGCAGCTGCTGCTTGAGGCGGTCCTTAAGGGGTGCTGGGACCCTGCGAGGTGCGTGCACCACAGGCGTGGCATTCGGTTGTAATAAAATCTTGTAGTGTACGGGAGCGTCCCCATGCCCTCAAAGACGTTGTGGTACTGGTTGATAATGGCGTTGAGCTGTGCCCTGAAGTCAGTGTCCTGAAAGGCAGACGCGTCAGCAGGAGAGAGCGAGTGAACTCTCTGAACTAGGTTCAACAGCTTGCATGCCTGCGCGCCAAGCAGGGAGGCTTTCGAGGAGCCCATGATTTCAAAGGGAAGGATGGCTTTGCGTGACCTGTGCGTCACTTCAAGTTGGCACGAACCGCTGGCAGCAATGGCATTGCCATTATAATCTAATAGCTGGCAGGCTGATAGCAGGATGGCTGGTTTGACACGAAGGCTTTGGAGGTCAGACCAAGCAATGAGATTGGCGGAGGCACCGGTGTCCAGGCGGAATCGTATTTGGGACCGGTTGACCGTCAGGGTGGCACACCACTCATCGTCTGGATCGATGCTGTATACCGATTGAGGCTGGATTCTTTGCTTCGGGGCACCCTGTGTTTTGTAATGATACCGACTCGAAAAGGCGCCTTCGGGTCCTTGGTGTGAATATCGGGTAGCAGGTCCAAATCGGGCTCGGTGACCGTGGGTTGAATGGCCCGGACATTCCTGCGGGACTGGCTGGAGCGACGAGAGTTGGCAGGCTGAGCTGATCTGCATAAAGCAGCATAGTGGCCAAGTTTGCCACATCTCAGGCATCGTCGAGATTTGGCAGGACATTGCCGCTTTAAGTGGGCGGAGTCACAGTTGCCGCACGTTGTAGCGTCAGTATGTTTGCTGCGCCACTGCGCATGCGCGGTGCAGTCGTACGTGGTGCGCGCCTGCGCAGTACGTGGTGCACGCCTGCGCAGTACGTTCATCGACGTCGCCGTCCCCTCGTTCGGTGCACACAAGTGCGGGAGTCCGCGAAAAGCGCGCAAAATGGCCGCCCTCATCCAGGCTGAGGCCCTGGAGTTGCTCGATTGCTTGGGCCCGTTCTGCCTCGTGGGGACCGCGCCACGCCGTTTAAGCCGCTTGGATGTGGGAATACCGACTAGTGGCATGTTCATGTAGCACGCAGGTCTCGATGGCAGTCGCTAGGGTGAGCTGCTTTACCTTGAGGAGCTGGCGTAGGAGGTCCGACTGAACACCGAAAACGATCTGGTCGCGTATCATGGAGTCGGAGGTGGGCCCGTAATTACAGGACTGCACAAGGATGCGGAGGTGGGTGAGAAAGGACTGGAAACGTTCATCCTTACCCTGCAAACGCTGTTGGAATACACAGCGCACGAAAGTTTCATTCACCTCTATGGTGCAGTGAGTGTCAAACTTAAGGAAGACCGTCTTGAATTTTGATTTATCTTCACCATCAGCAAAGGTGAGAGAATTGAAAATGTGGATGGCATGGTCCCCGGCCGTGGATAGGAAGAGAGCGATCTTCCTGGTGTCTGAGGCAGCTTCCCAGTCTGTGGCTTCATGGTAGAGCTGGAAGCGTTGTTTCAATATCTTCTAGTTGGTCCCCAGGTTACCGGTGTTGCGGAGTGGCGGCGGAGGGCGGACGCTGTCCATTTTGCAGGATGGCTGTATGCTGGTGGAAGGCAGATCACTTGCAGGTGGGTCTAAGAAGTTCTAACATCCCTCAACTCCTGGTATCATGATGTATTGGGTGCTCTGGATCCGTGGAACACATACAGGCCACCAACACTTAAAATAGTACAACACTATTTTATTAAGTTAGAAACTGTTGAACATACTTTCACTGTGGGTTAACACGATGTTAGATTAAACTAAAGACCTGTGCCTGTCCTAACCAGTCTATGCACTCAGCACATGGTGAGGACCTGTGCTGTAAGCTGTAAGCTCTGTCCTTCTGAGAGGCATCACCCCGAATGAGTGGGAACTCTGATGCCCTCTGTCTATATAGTGAGTGTGCTCTAACTGGTGATTGGCTGCGGTGTTGTGTGTGTTGATTGGTCTTGCTGTGTGTCCATCAGTGTGTCTGCACCATGATATACTGGTGTATATTATGACAACGATGATGGCCTCCCTGGCCCTCCAAGCTTGCCGGGCCCTCGCCACTGCCGCCTGTCCTCCAGCCTTCGACTGGTCCTTCGGTTCCTCCCGGGGATCGTCCTCCAGCCTCTGTTGGTCTGGCACCTCCCCGTCATCCTCGTCTTCCTCCTTGGATGTGGCCACATGTTCCTCCTCCTCCACCTCCAGCATGTCACCCACAGCAGACCACCACAAAGCGGGCGACTCTCCGGGGGTGTACTGCAGGGCACCACCAGTGTGGTCGAGGCTTTGGAACCACATTTTGAGCAGACCGATGCACCGCTCAATGACAGTACTTGGTGTGGCCTCCTGCAGTTTCCAGGTATCACGGTCTGATGGGGATGCTGGACAATAACTCCCACATGCTACATAGCCTTGTTGTATCGGGTCCCTGCATCTGTCACCGGTCTCCGTATTGGCGTCATTAGCCAGGTTCTAAGTGTGTACCCCTTATCGCCCAAGAGTCATCGGCCATCCTGGGATGGTCCTCAAAGAGACTGTGGATGTCTGACTGCCCCAGGATGTAGCTGTCGTGTACACATCCTGCACATGGGTCACCGCCTCGTGTTTCTGTCGACGCTACTGCTGCCGCCACCTTCTCCGGAATCTGGCCGCCCAACCTGCCAGCAGCACCACTAGGCCAAGTTCAGTGGGGCCCAAAATATCATCCAAAGCTTTCAATACCTGTAAGGAATTAGGAGAGGGTGTGAGACTGACAACCAGCAAAGTCTTCCACTCCAGGATCCTCCTTCCCCATTTATCCCCGCCCCCCCACATATGGCATGCCGTGCCCATGCACACCCAGCCGTAGCGGGGACCCCCTGCTCACCAGACCCCAGACCATGAACCACAGACACCAGCACATCGCATCACCTGGACTGGGCGCTGGTCCCCTCCCAGTTGTACTCACCCATCCTCAGGCCCCAGATATGTCCCCGGGCGCTGGGCAAATCCCATGGGTGTTCAGATGTTGGAAGCTGCGTCCGTGGCGTTGCCTTCTGCAATATTCAGGCACATTGTCCAGGCATCACGGTCTGATTGGGTGCTAGGCAGTAACTCCCACATGCTACATGGCCCAGTGCCCACCCACGGGAATCCACTCGGGATGTGTGAAATGCTCATTTGACCACGATTGACAATTCCCGAAGGAAAATAGCCTCCAGCTGAATGGTCATAGGCCTCTGCAGTCAGTGGGCATTATGGGCTGTCAGTGGGGCACAGGCAGGGACAAGGGTTGCCCCTGGAACGGGTACACCCGATCCAGAGGTTGGCATGGCAGACCGGCATGCGCTTGCCCCCCGCCCCAGCAGAGGCCCCCCCCTTTCATCTCCGTTACCCCAAGTCCCCTGATGGCTGCCTCCCCCAACCAAGCACAGGGGTAGCAAGCCCAGTGCCCCCAGGCTCGTTGCCTGGATTGAAGGTGGCTACTCACCTCCTCAGGTCCCAGCAGCAGCCGATCCGCCAGGTTCATGTTTTTAAAAAGGAGCACTAATTGGCGCCCGTGTGACGACTTGCTGGGAGGCGGTTGGACCACGGAAGGCCATTGGATATGGGGTGGCTCCCATTAACTGTATGGAAATAGGGCTTTAGTGGTGATAATTGGTTTCTTGGCATGCTAAGGCGGGATCCCGTTTTCACCTATGGGAGTAGGCCAGTTGCATCACAAACGGTTTGGCACCCTGTGTGGTTCTCATTTTCGGCCCCTCCTGCTATTTACTGGCCTTGTCGCGTTCTCGGTCGAGCACCACGCGAGGCCACTGAGTCGCGTCCTTAGAAATCTTTTCACTGAATCGCGCCTCATATTTTAAAAAAGGTTGTTTTTTGACAGTCCTTAGGCCTGCATATCTGCTCACAAATTAGGATAGGTGATTTAGGATTATCCTGAATAAAATTAATCTCCAATTCTCATTTACCTGTTGGTTTAGAGTGGGCCCTGGACAGTTTTTAACCTCGCGCTACCACTGTGTCAGTGTCCAGGTCTTCTCTGATCATAAAACCAGCATCATGCATTTTTGTGCCAGGTACTCACAATGCATTCATTTTTTGACAGCCAACTTTTACCTGAATATTCAACTCTTCCAGAACGTGATTGGGTGGAAACTGCTGGAGTACAAGGGCTAACCGCAACAGATGTGGCTCATGAGCACAAGACGCACAGTGAAGGCCAGTGGGCCACCAGGGCCATTACTTTGCATTTTATAGAGCCACAGGAGCAGAGGTTCAGGTGCTTTAGCAGATGGGCAATCGACCTCAGAAAGAGCATCTTGTCTCATAGCGATGCACACTGGAGAGTCCAGTAACTGGAGGAGGCAGAGCAACAGCGGCACTCCTCAGTGGACAAGGAAGGCAAGGGTGGAGGCAAAGAAGCTGAAAAAAAAGGACAACTACTCAATACCTGATGGATAGAAAATGATCAGTGATGCTGGCAATTGATGTATTAGCAGTCCTTGATACATCCTTCAGCACTTCTTAATTGTGGATTAATGAACACTGAAATCATCTAGACAGTTTCTGTATCAGCGACCTTCTGTAAATGCAGAATCAGAAGCTCCTATAAAGCCACATGCAGACCAAGTGCCAAATATGACAAAACTGATGAAGATAATTCCCAACATTGTAAATGCTTGCTCTTGCTGCTCTTGTTTAACCTCTTGTTATGCTGAAGCCAGAGCTAAGCTGCTTGCACTGACCGTCAGCAATCTCTGCCCATACTTGTTGACTGGTGGTCCTGGGGATGCACAGTTGGATGCTGAGGAACGGCATCTCCAACATTGCTCCAACCTTCCCCATGAAGCTCTCCAGGGTAGCATGAAAATATCTAGGGACAGTTACTGACTCATTAATCCTCCCAGAATTGTGTCCAGTGTTGGGGCGAAAGCTCAAAGCAGGGTAGGATTATTTTTTTAGTATCTGCAGAAAGCAGAGAATGTAACTTACTTTTCAGAGATCCATTCCTGCTTTACGTAAGCCGCAGGCACCTCACCAGAAATTTTATGCAGAAAGTTGGTGGGCTTCCCACTTCCTGGTAGATTAAAATAATTTTTCAGCCAGCGCTGCCCTCCAGTGTTTTTTAAATGGGAGTATTAGATGAATTGAAACAGCTCTATGACCATGTATTACAAAAAAAACCAGACACGTTTAAAGCATGAACGCTTTAAGAGTCAATAAGCATATTGTTGGTGGCAGTGAGCATTTATATCGTATCCAATATTTTCATTATGAGTGATGTGCAAAACTGGATGTAAATTTGCCACTGTTTTCTCAATAAAATCAAAGGTAAAGATTTTTTCATTCATCCACACAAAGGAATTAGGATAGAGGCTAAGTGCATGACATTTCAATGGTCTTCATACAGTAGGAGGGCTCTTATTTATAATCCCTTTCACAATAGTAAGTTTTGTTCTACCTTACTGTCCTGCCATTTCAGAGGTCAGTCATCAAATGCTCCACTCCAGCTGCTAAGTGCTGTTAAGGAAACTTACTGCAGATAAAGTAAGACTTACTGTTTATACTTTACCACTGAAGCCAGACAACAGCTTGTATCTAGATAGCGCCATTAATATTAAAGTGTCCCAAGGTGTTTCTCATCACAAACAAAGACACAGAGAACACGCCGGAAATGATGGGAAACAAGGGTCAATGAGAGTGAGGAGCTTATGGGAAAGAAATAACATCTCATGGGTGTGATGGTCCACACCCTGCAGTTTTGAAAGAGGTGGCTGCAGAGTTAGTGGATGCACTGATTTTGATCTCCTGCAATTCCCTAGATTGTAGAATTATCCCTGTGAATTGGAAGATAACAATGTAACATGATTATTTTAGAGAGGGGGAGAGAGAAACTATAGGACAGTTAGCCTGATGTCAATAGCAGGGAAATTGCTCCAATTATTAAGGAAATGGTAACTGGGCACTTGGAAAACTACAATATAATTAGATAGTGTCCACATGGATTTATGAAAGGAAGATTATGTTTGACAAGTAGATTATATTTCTTTGAGGCTTTAATGAGCAGGGTAGATAATGTGGAATGAGTGGATGCTGTATATTTGGATTTTTAGAAGGCATCCAATAATGTGTGTTGCCCTCTTTGGTTGGCTCTGAATATGGCGGTCAATATGGTCGCCTTCCTTAATCCTAATTTGTTTGCTCTAGAGTCGCCAGGGATCTTTCGATACCGCCGCAAGGTTCAAACCCGAATACTGATCAACGAGTCGGTACACCAGTTAGTTAGTTCAAAGTCAATACTATTTATTTACACACACAGTTAAATATACTCATGCACAAAATACTACAGACTAAACTATCACTACTGCTAAAGCCTATACTTAGCTTCGGGCGCCCATTCAGTCAGAGGAACAATGGCCGTTGTTCGGTTCTGAGGCTGCTGGGGTCGAAGTGGTAGAGGAGAAACAGCTAAGGTCGTCCTTCTGGTAGCGAGCGTTGAGCTTGGACTTACTTGCTTCTGGTGCAGCTGGTGGACAGGTCACTCCGCTATGAGAGCCAAGTCCAAGAGAGTGATTCTCTCTCGGGGCCTTCTTCTTATACCTGAAGGGGCTTTGCGTGCTTTTGGGCGGGCCTTGTCCGTGGCCCCAATCAATTGGGCCGTATCTTGATCACTCGTATTGATCTTGACCAATAAAGGGGTGGGTGCCCTGATGGCTGGGCGTGTCCTAGGTGGCCATTGGTCTTGCTTTGTTTTCGGCTTTCGGTTTGGGGAACTGGCGCCGTGAGGTCTGGAGCCAGATCGGTTACTTAAGTATCTTCCTTTGTTCCCGGAGATGGGCCATCCATATGCTAATTGGCCTACAGTTTCAGTCTTGTCTGGGAGCTGCGGCTCCAATATGCAGACAGGCTCTGTGCCTGCCTGCTTTCTTAACATTGTCCATTTTTCCCTACAATCTTTGCAAATGTCCATTTTGTATTCTGGAAATGGCCATTCCAGATGGCTACACTCCCTCCTTGTGATGCTCAATGCAAAGCATGAAGGATCAAATAACCGCGTCGTCTTCGTTCTCCTCCCAAGTTGGGTACCCAAAAGCACTTCATAGGCTCTACACTGCTCTGTCCCATGAATTGCAACTCTTACCTAAATTATTTTTGTACATACATCATTATAAAATTCTACGGGGCGCTATGACATTCAGGCATGCATTACAAAATAAAAAACTGGAACCTCTAACTATCCTTAACTAAACTATCCTGACTCAAACAATCAAAAGAATTTACCACATTTTAAACTGTACAAATAGCAGGAGCACAGGTCTCTCTGGCTTGGCAGTCAAGCACAGAGTTTTACACTTCTTTTTATTGGAATGAACAAAACACACACAAAAAAAACAGATGCACTTTAATTCACTTTAAGGGGTTGGGAGTTTGTTGAAATCCGAAAATAGGGGATCTGAGTGTGTATATCGGAGTGCGAGTGCAGGAGGCTTTCCTCTGCCATTTCCTCAGTCTTAGAGTCTGAACGACACTGCAGAGTATCGCAAGTACTAATGGTGATTCCACAACGTAGGATAGGGAATACCAGGTGATGAGTCACACCAGGTCGGTGTACTGGTAACTATCTTGGGGCTTAGTGTATGGCAGGGGTGGGAAACATTCACGGCCTGCGTGGTAGGGGTCAGGGGGGTAGCGTCCGCGCGCAACTGGAGGGATCCCGCAAAGATCCAACTGCAACGCATGATGGTTGTCTTCACCTTTCCTTCTTTCTGTCTTTTTTTTTCTTCTGAGGTTTCTGAGGTTCCGAAGTTCTATGGACACAAGCATAATATCTGTTATTATCTTGCTTAAGATCTCGTATGTCTGTCCTCTTATTGCCAATTACCCATTATAATTGGTCACCATCTGTGACTCCCTCATTTTTTTTTAAACCAAACATTTTGGACAAGACATCCGCGAAAAACTGACACAGTGCGAGTCGCCTCGCAGCCTGTGCGATCTACCATTCCAGTGTTCGAGGATGTAAATACATTTGAAAGCAACCTAAGGGTTGCCATAAACAAAAAAAAAGAGTTTTGAACTTAGAGAGCCAAAATGGGGTGTGTATGGGCCTTAGCGGGTTAGAACGGGTGGAATCCCCGGGTAGGACAGTGACCAGTGCAGTGTGTGCTCTATCCGAGCGTAGCTGAACAGAAGGGGGGCTCCTCAGGCAGGGCTGGGAACAGTGCCGTTTCTCCACTGCCTGAGCGACCGGCAAGAACGGAACGAATATGTGGTCGCCGTGGGGGCTGCCTCTCATGATTACCTTCAAATCAGGAGAGTAGTTATGATTGGTTGTCTGCGGACAAACTTGTTCCATTAACTGCCAGTGGGCGTTAAAAGAGTGGTGGCGTGGGGCCATGAAAATTTTAAATTAACAAACAACATTTACCATTCACAATAACAAACAAACATTCATTACAAACATGGTGCAAGTTCCATCAGCAAGGACACCGTAACTCTCCATCAGTTCCTTTTTACCATCATCTGGACACCTCATTGCTCAGTAGCGAACAGAGTCGCAAAGGGATTTGTTTGGTGGGAGTCAGACTCTATGTCATCATCTTCTCCCGGCTGCCATACTCTTAACTGGAGTAGGTTTGCTAAAGCTGCTTGGGGCGAATTGTGGACCATCGCATCATTCCGGATGAGCCTGAACGAATTGTCTCAGTGCCAGAATCTTGTGTCGAGGTTGGAGCTGCTAGGTTTTAATCCATAATCGCCTGGCGGTGGGTCTGGGTCAGGGGCTTTACTGTACGTTATCTCAAAGGGGTCGCTGGAATCATGTTCGGAATCGCTGGGAGTGGGGCCTGGTGCAGGGATGTAATCGTAGCGTGGTGTGCTGGGGCTGTCGCTATCGCTGTCGCTGTCACTGCTGGTTGAAAGAAGGGCGAGGCGGGGCCGTGCCTCTGGAGGTGGAGTCGAAGTCGTGTCTGAGGACAGGCTGGACGGGTTGGGGAAGGGGAGGAATACGTCATTCGTGGGCGGGGCGTGCTCATCTGCTGCTGCGAGCGAGATGTGCGCATGGTTGTTCTGCGAGCCATAAGCCTTAAGCTGGTTGATATGAAACATGCAGACTTGCCATTGGGATATGTGATCTTGTATACAGAGGGGCTGACTTTGTCAGAGATGGAATATGGTCCGGAAAATTTGGGGAAATGAATGAACTGGGGTTGTATAGGGAAAGCGTCACTTGCTGCCCTACTGCAAACTCAGTGGCGTGTACCGTTTTATCAAAGCAAGCCTCGCTTTGCTTCTTCCGTGTCCCAACTCTAACAGCTGCTGCGAGCTGGGCTGCCTTTACATTATCAATAATCTGCTGTCCTGCTTTTTCATGCGCGAGGGCTGTGACTGCGGGGCTGGCCAAATCCAGTCCTAACAAATACTCTGTCCCTTTCATGGGGCGTCCGGTCATGAGGGTGTGGGGGGTGTATCCTGTGGACGTGGATATTGTGTTTCTTATGAACATCAGTGCAAAGGGGAGAACTGAGTCCCAGGTGCTATTGTGCTGTTGCACCATTTTCCTGAGGGTGGCTTTTAGAGTTCTGTTCATCCTCTCTACAATGCCGCTTGATTGGGGGTCGTATGCTATATGAAACTTTAGCTTTATTCCGAAAATTGTGAGGGCGTTTTTCATCACTTGTCCTGTAAAATGGGAGCCTTGATCGGACTCTATACTGCGTCGGAGGCTCCATCTTGTAAAGATGTGCTGTGTTAGGATTTTAGCTGTCGTTTTGGCCGTGTTTGTTCTGGATGGAAAAGCTTTTACCCATTTTGTGAAGGTGTCGATGACCACCAACACATACTTAAAACCATTTCTGCAGGGGGGTAGGGGTCCTATATAATCTATTTGCTAAATTCGTCCAGGGGCCATTAACGGGGCGGGTGTTACTAAGCTGAGCCTTTCTTGCATATCTGTCCGAATTGTTCTGGGCACAGGTTAAGCAATTCTCAATGTAATGAGTAACATCGGCTTTTAAATCAGGCCACCAGCAGAGAGGTCTGAGGTGGGTTAGGGTGGGTTCAATGCCCTGGTGTCCATGATTGTCATGAAACTGACAAATAATTTGGTTCCTGTCCTGGCTGGGTCTACATAAATGCCATCTTTTAAAATCACACCATCATGTGTGGTTATCGCGTTTTTAAACTTATCATAAGGGGCTGGGAAGTTGCCTTTTAAAACTTCCC
Source organism: Scyliorhinus torazame (assembly GCF_047496885.1). NCBI lineage: Eukaryota > Metazoa > Chordata > Chondrichthyes > Carcharhiniformes > Scyliorhinidae > Scyliorhinus > Scyliorhinus torazame. Next base: position 345,826,384 of record NC_092708.1, read on the forward strand.
TGAGCTTCTCATCTTCTTTTTGAACCTTTGCCAAATCTTGAATGTTGGTCTGTGAGACCTGAACCGCATGTACTGGGGCGCTTTCGGGGGGGAGTTCCAAAAGTGGCCATGTCTGGAACCTGCCTTCGCTAGGGCATCTGCTTTAACGTTACCAGGGGGGGAAGAACGATGATGACTACGAACTTTAATTATGCCATATTTCCTATCTTTAGCTGTCTCTAGGATATGCTGGAGTAATGGGGCTGAGGTTAGGGGCTTTCCGTCTGCGGAAACAAATCCTCTAGTTTCCCACAGGGGTAGGAATTCGGTTAAACTGTTGCAGACATATAAACTGTCCGAATAGATGTCGGCTGGGGTCGGAATCGAGTCGGGGTGATCTACAATGTACACTATGGCTGCGGGTTCTACTGCCTGTGAGCCTAAGTGTCCTGGCAATTTTAACGAAATCTCTTCTAGGGCACGTCCCTGCGCGTCCTCTACATAAATACTGCAACCGGTAATTCTTTTCCCATTTAAAACTGCGGAGGAGACATCCACATAGTTTCTAAGGGGTGAGCACGTGTCTGTGGGCTGGGGTCTCTGGGGTGTGGTACCTGCTTTCCTGGGAGCTGACTTAGGTATAAAGGGTCATGTATTATGTTTAGTGGAGATGATCTCACACTCGTGTGGGGTACCTGCATATTGTAAATTATCGGCTAGGAAAGTGTGGGTCTTGGTTCTTTTAACTGTAATGTCCCGTCCCTGTAAAAGAAGGGTCCAACAGGCTGCGTGGATTTGGCTAACTGTGCCATCTTTAAGTCAGCCATCTAACAATAGCTGTGTTGGGGTGTGTTTAGTGAAAATGGTGATGGGGTTGAGTCCTGTAATGTAGGCGAAGTACTGTACTGCCCAAAAGACTGCGAGCAGGAGCCTTTCGCAGGCAGAAAATCCTTGCTCGACAGGATCTAACACACGTGAGGCGTATGCCACGGGGCCTAATCGTTCACGGCGTTATTGGAGGGGCATGGCCGAAAGGGTTCGGTCGGTGCTTGCAACTTCAATTGCATACGGGGAAAGTGGATCTGGGACCTGTAATGTGCTGAGGGCTCTTTTTAAAGCATCCACGGCATCTGTATGCTGTGGAAGCCATTCCCAAGGTGCTTGTTTCTTGAGAAGGTCGGATAGGGGCTCTGCTTTTGTGGCTAAACCGTCAATGTGGTTTCGGCAGCAGCCAACCAGTCCTAGAAATGACCGGAGGGCTGTTACTTTATGGGGAAGGGGCAATTTGACGATCGAGTCAATTCTCACTTGCTCGATCTCGCGTTTACCATGTGTGATTACTGTACCCAAGTAAATCACTTTTTCCTGCAAAACCTGGCCTTCTTGGGGTTCACTTTACATCCAATCTGTTGTGTCATGTGAGAGTTCTTTTAAGACATGGATGTTTAAGCAATGTACCTTTAAGAAAACAGTGATGTCAGAGAGTGGGTGGAGCTGAGGTCAGGTCAGCCATTTTGCAGGTTTTTAGTTTCAGTTTAAAAGCAGTGTCTGTGTGTTTCCAGAGAACTGCAAGTTTTGCAGTTTGGTTTTGCTGAGAGCAGCTAAAAAGTACCTGGCTGGTCTTGCTGAGAGCAGTTTAAAAGTAGAAAGCTAGTTTGCGACAGTCTGCCATTCTACAAAACATATATATATCCTTTAACCTGATGTGATACTGTTTAAAGGTGTTAAGTCTCTTGGAGGTTTGAAGGAACATTTTAAGGAAATATTCACCGTTGCAATATTTTCTGAGTTATCTTTGAAGTAAGGTGTGTTAAGAGATCCAATGTTTATTTAAGATGTTAAGTTGTGGAATAAACAGTGTTTTGTGTTTAAAAACTCACGTGTCCATAATTGTAATCCCACACCTAGGGAAAAAGCCGTGTGTTCGGAAAAGCAACATATCCATTAAAGGGAGAGGTTGGTTGAACTCCATGGTACATTTTGGGGTTCTGAAAAGCCTCGCCCATAACAGTTGTAGGATTCCTAAAAGTTCGGCGAGAAGCGAAGTGTGCTGTCCCTTTGTGTCCGTCTGTAGTAGCAGATCATCGACATATTGGACCAGACAATCGGGTCGGCAAAATTTTGCTAATCCATTTGCCAGCTGTCAGTGGAAAATGGAGGGGGAGTTGTGGAAGCCTTGTGGAAGGCACGTCCACGAGTGTTACTTTGTTCAGTTCCCGGTAATCAATGGTCAATCGCCATGATCCATCGGGTTTCCTGACGGGCCAAATCGGTGCGATATTCGTGGAGGCTACTGATCGGAGTACGCCTTTATCAAGCAGACTCTGAGGGCACAATTCTCCCATCGGGAGCCTAAGTGCCGACGCCGGAGTGAAAACCGGAGTGTTTCACTCCGGCATCGGAGCCCGCTCCCAGCCCCCTATTCTCCCACCCTCGGGGGGCTAGGAACGGTGCTGCGTCATTTACGCTCGCCTGGCCTTGCCGCCGCGTAAAAGTGGCGCCGTGTAAATGACGCGGCTGGCGCCGCGTAACTGACGCCATCCGCGCATGCGCAGGTTGACGGGCGCCAACCCGCGCATGCACGGTTGCCGTCCTCCCCGTGGCCACCTTGGATGTCGGATGGATCTTGCGGGGGGGCAGAGGAGAGGAGGTCAGGCATCAATCGGGCATCGCGCCGCCCCAAAGGTGCGGAATGCTCCTCATCTTTGGGGGCCGAGCCCCAACCTTAAGGTGCTAGGCCCGCGCCGGACGAATTTCCGCCCCGCCAGCTGGCGGAAAAGGCCTTTGGTGCGACGCATGCGTGGGAGCGTCAGCGGCCGCTGACGGCATTTCCACGCATGCGCAGTGGAGGGAGTCTCTTCCGCCTCTGCCATGGTGGAGACCGTGGTGAAGGCGGAAGGGAAAGAGTGCCCCACGGCACAGGCCTGCCCGCGGATCGGTGGGCCCCGATCGTAGGCTAGGCCACCGTGGGGGCAACCCCCGGGGCCAGATCGCCCCGCGCCCCCCCCAGGACCCCGGAGCCTGCCCGCGCCACCTTGTCCCGCCGGTAAGGTAGGTGGTTTAATCTACGCCGGCGGGACAGGCATTTTAGCGGCGGGACCTAGAATCGCGCGGGGGGGGGGGGGGGGGCGCGAACCAGCGCGGCGCGATTCCTGCCCCCGCTGAATTTCCGGTGGTGGAGAATTCGGCAACCGGCGGGGGCGGGATTCACGGCAGCCCTCGGCGATTCTCCGACCCGGCGGGGGGCCAGAGAATCTCGCCCCAGAAGTCTCCTACTGCGCTGATTCTATTTTCGTACTCTCCAACTGTGAGCGTGGCGGGGGCTCGTGCTGCCTTTGCCATTCTCCATACACATTTATTTACCGGATCAAATGATAGATTGTGGGAGCTCATGAAGTCAATTCCGAAGATGTGTTCGGCTGTCTGGGGTAGATCGACCAGAACTACGGGGTGTTTTGTTTTAATGTTCCCTATCTCGATTGCTACAGGGGCTGTGATGTGTCCCTGCTGTAAATGGCCTGTAAAACCGCTGAGTGTAATGGTGTCGGTGGTGGGCCACGTGTCTCGCTGAAACATCGTAGAGGAATTGAGTGTGGTGCGGGACCCTTCTGTTTCCCAAAGGAATCCTACGGGGTGTCCCCGGACTGTGCCTGCCACTACCGGTCTACCGGACTTGTCCCAAAGGGTGTTGCAGACCCAAGTTGGGGAGCCCGAACACCGTCAGTCGGTGCCGTTCATATCTACGTTTTCAGAGCGGGTGCTAACGCTGTGAATTGGCTTTGCCCTATTCTTATTCAGGGTGCCTATCTGTTGGTTTCTCTGCTGCTTCTGGGGTGCATTGCACTCTCGTGCGTAGTGTCCTAATTGTCCACAATTGTAACACTCCTGGGATTTGTGTTGCTGTGGGCTGTTCCTGCCCTCATTTACCCATGCGGGGTTCTGGTGCGTCCTAACTGGATGCATGTCTGCCTGTTCTTCCTCGCGTTTATATGCGGTTTTGCCTTGGATGGACTGTTCCCAAGGGCAGGACAATCTCTTCAAAACCCATTTCTCGTTGGGGGCCTCGTCTGAGGGGGTCGTAATTTGCGCAAGCTCTCTGTCCTGCCTCTGTCGCATGAGAGACTAGGATGCGAGTCCATTTGGCCATATTATCTGGGGACAAATGGGCGGGGGCTAACTCTCCAAATACCGCTGTAAAATGAATCCACGAGCATCCAGCAAACGCTGTGGGGTGCTCTGTCTTTTTCTGCCTACATTTGTTTAGGCCTTCTATGGGGTCTCCTTTGTTATAGCCGATTGCATCTAGGATCGCTGTGTGCGTTTCTTGGAGTGTGCCTCCTCCTACATTCTGTGGGTCGGGAAGGGCTGCCACGACTGAAGGGTTGAGGCTTAAAACTGTGAGCTTCACTTGCTCCTTTTCGTCCAGGCTGTACATGGTCGTCTGCTGTTTTACTCTTGCAAAGTAATGGTGGGGGTCCGATGTGGGTAGGAACGGTATAGTTTTATCACACGCATCCTGTAATTGGGTTACGGTTAATGGGGTCGTGTACAGGAAATCTGGGTCTCCTTCTGTTGTGGCCCTGCGCTGTGTGGTTACAGGGTTCATAGGGGTGTGTTCTGCCTGTGCAGTCGGGGGTTGGGGTGCTTTTCGTTTTTGTTGTTTGTCCTGTGTACATGTTCCATGTACATATCTATGGGCAGTCTCATTTAACTCCTGCCAATTGGGGCAGTTTTCCTGGTCTAACTGGGGTCCAAACGTGCTCTGAAACCCAGTCTGAACGGAAAGCAGAGATTGCAATTCTGCAATTTGCTTCCGGCACTTTGCGTGATCTACCGAGCTCTGCCTTTGTTCCGTCGTGGAAGTGTGGAGTGCTCGTAGGGCTGCTTTTAAGTCGTTGCACTGTTTCTGCAACTGCTCAACCTGTTGTTCGTTTTCCTGTCTTACCAAGACCGCGCGTTACGTGTCTTGGTAGGCCTTATCGTATTGGGTCTGAAAACTACTCAAATGGGTGAGACAAGACTGGTGTGCCCGCTTGGCATCAGCCACCTCCTTGTCCCTCGCCGCTAACTGCTCTTTCAATTCCCTGTTCTCTTTCTCAAATTCGCTCACATCTCCTTCACTATTCCTGTCTCTCTCCTCAATCTCTCTACGGAGCGTCCTAACGACCTCCTCTGTGCCTCGCAATTGTGCCAAGTAGGACACGATTGCCATCGACTTGCGAGCTTTCCCTAAGCTCTTCTTATGGATCTCTGGCAGGTTCTCCCACCAAGTATACCCTATACTCCCGGGACCTGTTTCATCATTGGCGCAGAATTCACTCCAAAGGGGCCACCCTTTCCCTTTGAGATATTTTCTGATCTCTTCCCATACGGGACACTGTCCTACTCTATTGGTCGCTGCGACCTCAAATTCCTGGGGGTTCATAAGGCGTTCCATTGCCTTCATTGAATATGGCGGTCAATATGGTCACCTTCCTTAATCTAATTATGTTTGCTCTAGAGTCGCCAGGTATCTTTCGATACCGCCACAAGGTTCGAACCCGAATACTGATCAAAGAGTCGGTACACCAGTTAGTTAGTTCAAAGTCAATACTATTTATTTACATACACAGTAATATCTACTCATGCATGAAATACTACTGACTAAATTATCACTACTGCTAAAGCCTATACTTAGCTTCGGGCACCCACTCAGTCAGAGGAACAATGGCCGTTGTTCGGTTCTGAGGCTGCTGGGGTCGAAGTGGTAGAGGGGAAGCAGCTAAAGTCATCTGTCTGGTAGCGAGCGTTGACCTTGGACTTACTTGCTTCTGGTGCAGCTGGTGGACGGGTCACTCCGCTGTGAGAGCCAAGTCCAAGAGAGCGATTCTCTCTTGGGGCCTTCTTCTTATACCTGAAGGGGCTTCGCCCTCTTTTGGGTGGGCCTTGAACTTGGCCCCAATCAATTGGGCCGTATCTTGATCACTCGTATTGATCCTGACCAATAAAGGGGTGGGTGCCCTGATGGCTGGGCGTGTCCTAGGTGGCCATTGGCCTGTTTTGTTTTCGGCTTTCAGTTTGGGGAACTGGCGCCACGAGGCCTGGGGCCAGATCAGTTACTTAAGTATCTTTATTTGTTCCCGGAGATGGGCCATCCATAAGCTAATTTTTTTTTTTTTTGCACTGAGTGCTGAATTTGGTGCTTTTTGAGTGCTATAGTAAGAGTTTGGTGACCGAGGGAGTATAAGGCTTCATTTTTATCTAAAGTTTAGTCTTTCTTTTATTTAGTTAATTAACTTAAAAGTTGCTGTTTGGTTTAGAAGAAGGTGAATTTTCAATCAGCTTTAAACAGGCTTCTACTTGTAGGCACTTGCAGCTGGAGCTTGTTAATTAGTTGATTGGATTAGGCCAGTTTTCAGAGGCTAGATTCACAGTATAAAAGTGATCCCCTACAGTGCAGACTTTGTTTGCACTGAGTGCTGAATTTGGTGCTTTTTGAGTGCTATAGTAAGAGTTTGGTGACCGAGGGAGTATAAGGCTTCATTTTTATCTAAAGTTTAGTCTTTCTTTTATTTAGTTAATTAACTTAAAAGTTGCTGTTTGGTTTAGAAGAAGGTGAATTTTCAATCAGCTTTAAACAGGCTTCTACTTGTAGGCATTTGCAGCTGGAGCTTGTTAATTAGTTGATTGGATTAGGCCACTTTTCAGAGGCTAAATTCACAGTATAAAAGTGATCCCCTACAGTGCAGACTTTGTTTGCACTGAGTGCTGAATTTGGTGCTTTTTGAGTGCTATAGCAAGAGTTTGGTGACCGAGGGAGTATAAGGCTTCATTTTTATCTAAAGTTTAGTCTTTCTTTTATTTAGTTAATTAACTTAAAAGTTGCTGTTTGGTTTAGAAGAAGGTGAATTTTCAATCAGCTTTAAACAGGCTTCTACTTGTAGGCACTTGCAGCTGGAGCTTGTTAATTAGTTGATTGGATTGGGCCAGTTTTCAAAGGCTATATTCACAGTATAAAAGTGATCCCCTACAGTGCAGATCTTGTTTGCACTGAGTGCTGAATTTGGTGCTTTTTGAGTGCTATAGTAAGAGTTTGGTGACCGAGGGAGTATAAGGCTTCATTTTTATCTAAAGTTTAGTCTTTCTTTTATTTAGTTAATTAACTTAAAAGTTGCTGTTTGGTTTAGAAGAAGGTGAATTTTCAATCAGCTTTAAACAGGCTTCTACTTGTAGGCACTTGCAGCTGGAGCTTGTTAATTAGTTGATTGGATTAGGCCAGTTTTCAGAGGCTAGATTCACAGTATAAAAGTGATCCCCTACAGTGCAGACTTTGTTTGCACTGAGTGCCGAATTTGGTGCTTTTTGAGTGCTATAGTAAGAGTTTGGTGACCGAGGGAGTATAAGGCTTCATTTTTATCTAACGTTTAGTCTTTCTTTTATTTAGTTAATTAACTTAAAAGTTGCTGTTTGGTTTAGAAGAAGGTGAATTTTCAATCAGCTTTAAACAGGCTTCTACTTGTAGGCACTTGCAGCTGGAGCTTGTTAATTAGTTGATTGGATTAGGCCAGTTTTCAGAGGCGAGATTCACAGTATAAAAGTGATCCCCTACAGTGCAGACTTTGTTTGCACTGAGTGCTGAATTTGGTGCTTTTTGAGTGCTATAGTAAGAGTTTGGTGACCGAGGGAGTGCTGAATTTGGTGCTTTTTGAGTGCTATAGTAAGAGTTTGGTGACCGAGGGAGTTAGGTGAGGAGGGAGTAAGGTGCTCCTTTCATTTTGTTTCCGACATTTCCGCAAAGAGTGCGAAGGGAGCCAGGGGTTTACAGAAAGTGTAGCTGACTGGGAGCAGAGTCGGAAGGCGGAGATCTAGTTAGTCCACACGGCAGCTATATTCTGTAAGGTAAGAGGGGATGGAGGCTAGGCCAGTTGCATGCTCCTCCTGTAGGATGTGGGTGGTGAGGGATACCACTGGTGTCCCCGCTGACTATACCTGCGGGAAGTGCACCCAACTTCAGCTCCTCAAAGACCGTGTTAGGGAAGTGGAGCTGTAGATGGATGAACTTCGTATCATCCGGGAGGCAGAGGGGGTGATTGAGAAGAGTTACAGGGAGGTAACCACACCCAAGGTACAGGACAAGAATAGCTGGGTTACAGTCAGGGGGAAAAAAACAAACAGGCAGACAGTGCAGGGATCCCTCGTGGCCGTTCCCCTTCAAAACAAGTATACCGTTTTGGATGCTGTTGGGGGGGATGACCTACCGGGGGAAGGCCCTAGCGGCCAGGTCTCTGGCACTGAGTCTGGCTCTGGGGCTCAGAAGGGAAGGGGGGAGAATAGAAAAGCAATAGTTGTAGGAGATTCAATGGTTGGGGGAATAGATAGGAGATTCTGTGGTCGCGAGCGAGACTCCCGGAAGGTATGTTGCCTCCCGGGTGCCAGGGCCAGGGATGTCTCGGATCGTGTCTTCAGGATCCTTAAGGGGGAGGGTGAGCAGCCAGAAGTCGTGGTGCACATTGGTACCAACGACATAGGTAGGAAAAGGGGTGTGGAGGTAATAAACAAGTTTAGGGAGTTAGGCTGGAAGTTAAAAGCCAGGACAGACAGAGTTGTCATCTCTGGTTTGTTGCCGGTGCCACGTGATAGCGAGGCTAGGAATAGGGAGAGAGTGCAGTTGAACACGTGGCTGCAGGAATGGTGTAGGAGGGAGGGCTTCAGGTATTTGGATAATTGGAGCGCATTCTGGGGAAGGTGGGACCTGTACAAGCAGGATGGGTTGCATCTGAACCAGAGGGGCACCAATATCCTGGGAGGGAGGTTTTCTAGTACTCTTCGGGAGGGTTTAAACTAATTTGGCAGGGGAATGGGAACCGGATTTGTAGTCCAGCAACTAAGGTAGCCGATAGTCAGGACTAAAAGCGTGTAATGAGGCAGTGGGGAAGGGAACACTGACAAAGGAGAGTACTTGCAGGCACGGAGATGGGTTGAAGTGTGTATACTTCAACGCAAGAAGCATCAGGAATAAATTGGGTGAACTTAAGGCATGGATCGGTACTTGGGACTACGATGTGGTGGCCATCACGGAAACCTGGATAGAAGAGGGGCAGAAATGGTTGTTGGAGGTCCCTGGTTATAGATGTTTCAATAAGATTAGGGAGGGTGGTAAAAGAGGTGGGGGGGGGGGTGGCATTATTAATTAGAGATAGTATAACAGCTGCAGAAAGGCAGTTCGAGGAGTATCACCCTATTGAGGTAGTATGGGTTGAAGTCAGAAATAGGAAAGGAGCAGTCACCTTGTTAGGAGTTTTCTATAGGCCCCCCAATAGTAGCAGAGATGTGGAGGAACAGATTGGGAAACAGATTTTGGAAAGGTGCAGAAGTCAGAGGGTAGTAGTCATGGGCGACTTTAACTTCCCAAATATTGAGTGGAAACTCTTTATATCAAATAGTTTGGATGGGGTGGTGTTTGTGCAGTGTGTCCAGGAAGCTTTTCTAACACAGTATGTAGATTGTCCGACCAGAGGAGGGGCAATATTGGATTTAGTACTTGGTAATGAACCAGGGCAAGTGATAGATTTGTTAGTGGGGGAGCATTTTGGAGATAGTGACCACAATTCTGTGACTTTCACTTTAGTAATGGAGAGGGATAGGTACATGCAACAGGGCAAGGTTTACAATTGGGGGAAGGGTAAATACGATGTTGTCAGACAAGAATTGAAGTGCATAAGTTGGGAACATAGGCTGGCAGGGAAGGACACAAGTGAAATGTGGAACTTGTTCAAGGAACAGGTGCTACGTGTCCTTGATATGTATGTCCCTGTCAGGCAGGGAAGAGATGGTCGAGTGAGGGAACCATGGTTGACAAGAGAGGTTGAATGTCTTGTTAAGAGGAAAAAGGAGACTTATGTAAGGCTGAGGAAACAAGGTTCAGACAGGGCATTGGAGGGATACAAGATAGCCAGGAGGGAACTGAAGAAAGGGATTAGGAGGGCTAAGAGAGGGCATGAACAATCTTTGGCGGGTAGGATCAAGGAAAACCCCAAGGCCTTTTACACATATGTGAGAAATATGAGAATGACTAGAGCGAGGGTAGGTCCGATCAAGGACAGTAGCGGGAGATTGTGTATTGAGTCTGAAGAGATAGGAGAGGTCTTGAACGAGTACTTTTCTTCTGTATTTACAAATGAGAGGGGCGATATTGTTGGAGAGGACAGTGTGAAGCAGATTGGTAAGCTCGAGGAAATACTTGTTAGGAAGGAAGATGTGTTGGGCATGTTGAAAAACTTGAGGATAGACAAGTCCCCCGGGCCTGACGGGATATATCCAAGGATTCTATGGGAAGCAAGAGATGAAATTGCAGAGCCGTTGGCAGTGATCCTTTCGTCCTCACTGTCAACAAGGGTGGTACCAGGGGATTGGAGAGTGGCGAATGTCGTGCCCTTGTTCAAAAAAGGGACTCGGGATAACCCTGGGAATTACAGGCCAGTTAGTCTTACTTCGGTGATAGGCAAAGTAATGGAAAGGGTACTGAAGGATAGGATTTCTGAGCATCTGGAAAGACACTGCTTGATTAGGGATAGTCAGCGCAGATTTGTGAGGGGTAGGTCTTGCCTTACAAGTCTTATTAGATAGGATGCAGAGCTGGGCTGAGAAGTGGCAGATGGAGTTTAACCCTGAAAAGTGTGAGGTTGTCCATTTTGGAAGGACAAATATGAATGCGGAATACAAGGTTAACGGTAGGGTTCTTGGCAATGTGGAGGAACAGAGAGATCTTGGGGTCTATGTTCATACATCTTTGAAAGTTGCCACTCAAGTGGATAGAGCTGTGAAGAAGGCCTATGGTGTGCTCGCGTTCATTAACAGAGGGATTGAATTTAAGAGCCGTGAGGTGATGATGCAGCTGTACAAAACCTTGGTAAGGCCACATTTGGAGTACTGTGTACAGTTCTGGTCACCTCATTTTAGGAAGGATGTGGAAGCTTTGGAAAAGGTGCAAAGGAGATTTACCAGGATGTTGCCTGGAATGGAGAGTAGGTCTTACGAGGAAAGGTTGAGGATGCTAGGCCTTTTCTCATTACCAACGTTGTCAACTCATACGCTGCAGGAAAGGATGTCCCGAAGCGTGGTACATTGGCGAGACCATGCAGACGCTGCGACAACGAATGAACGGACATCGCGCAACAATCACCAGGCAGGAATGTTCCCTTCCAGTCGGAGAACACTTCAGCAGTCAAGGGCTTTCAGCCTCTGATCTCCGGGTAAGCGTTCCCCAAGGCGGCCTTCAGGACGCGCGACAACGCAGAATCGCCGAGCAGAAACTTATAGCCAAGTTCCGCACACATGAGTGCGGCCTCAACCGGGACCTGGGATTCATGTCACATTACATTCATCCCCCACCATCTGGCCTGCGAAATCCTACCAACTGTCCTGGCTTGATGTAATTCACACCTCTTTAACCTGGGGTTACCCCATCTCTGGATCTGTAAAGATTTAATCACCTGCTAATGGTCGCATTCCAAGCATTGTTTGGCATCTTTGAATTTGTCTATATATGTGTTTCTGGAACATACCTCTTCATTCACCTGAGGAAGGAGCAGCGCTCCGAAAGCTAGTGACATCGAAACAAACCTGTTGGACTTTAACCTGGTGTTGTAAGACTTCGTACTGTGCTCACCCCAGTCCAACGCCGGCATCTCCACATCATTTTAGGAAGGATGTGGAAGCTTTGGAAAAGGTGCAAAGAAGATTTACCAGGATGTTGCCTGGAATGGAGAGTAGGTCTTACGAGGAAAGGTTGAGGGTGCTAGGCCTTTTCTCATTAGAACGGAGAAGGATGAGGGGAGACTTGATAGAGGTTTATAAGATGATCAGGGGAATAGATAGAGTAGACAGTCAGAGACTTTTTCCCGGGTGGAACAAACCATTACAAGGGGACATAAATTTAAGGTGAAAGGTGGAAGATATAGGAGGGATATCAGAGGTAGGTTCTTTACCCAGAGAGTAGTGGGGGCATGGAATGCACTGCCTGTGGAAGTAGTTGAGTCGGAAACAGTAGGGACCTTCAAGCAGCTATTGGATAGGTACATGGATTACGGTAAAATGATGTAGTGTAGATTTATTTGTTCTTAAGGGCAGCACGGTAGCATTGTGGATAGCACAGTTGCTTCACAGCTCCAGGGTCCCAGGTTCGATTCCGGCTTGGGTCACTGTCTGTGCGGAGTCTGCACGTCCTCCCCGTGTCTGCGTGGGTTTCTTCCGGGTGCTCCGGTTTCCTCCCACAGTCCAAAGATGTGCTGGTTAGGTGAATTGGCCAATGATAAATTGCCCTTAATGTCCAAAATTGCCCTTGGTGTTGGGTGGAGGTGTTGAGTTTGGGTAGGGTGCTCTTTCCAAGAGCCGGTGCAGACTCAAAGAGCCGTATGGCCTCCTTCTGCACTGTAAATTCAATGATAATCTATGATTAATCTAGGACAAAGGTTCGGCGCAACATCGTGGGCCGAAGGGCCTGTTCTGTGCTGTATTTTCTATGTTCTATGTTCTATGTTCTAATGGGTCTACAGTTTCAGTCTTGTCTGGGAGCTGTGGCTCCAATATGCAGACAGGCTCTGTGCCTGCTTGCTTTCTTAACATTGTCCATTTTTCCCTGCAATCTTTGCAAATGTCCATTTTCTATTCTGGAAGTGGCCATCCCAGATGGCTACATGTGCCACACAAAAGATTGCTACACAAAGTTAGGGTTCATGGGTTTGGGGTAATGTATGAGTATGGATTGAAAATTGGTTGACAAACAGAAAATAGAAAGTAGGAATAAATGGGTTGCACTTGGGAGGGAGGGATGTGACTAGTGGAGTGCTTGAAGGATCAGTGCTTGGGCCTTAGATATTTACAATGTATATCAATGAGGAGGCTGAGGTGGCACAGTGGCAGAGTGGTTAGCACTGTTGCCTCATGACGCCGAGCACCTGGGTTCGATTCCGGCCCCGGATCACTGTCCGTATGGAGTTTGCACATTCTCCCCGTGTCTGCGTGGGTCTCAGCCCCACAACCTAAAGATGTCCAGTGTAGGTGGGGCAGCCACGCTAAATTGCCCCTTAATTTGGAAAAAGAAAGAATAGGATAATCTAAATTTATTTGAAAAAATCAACGAGGAGACTGAGTATAATATTTCCAAGTTTGCCAATGATACAAAGTAGTTGAGAAATGAAACTGTGAGGGGGACACAAATAGGCTGCACAGGGGCAGATGGAGTATGTGCAGAAGGGAAGTATGAAATTATCTACTTTGGTAGAAAGAATGGAAAAGCAGAATATTTTTTGTAAGGTGAGAGACGAGTCAATATTGGTGTTCAGAAGAATTGAGAGGACCTTTCGGGGGAGTTGAGGGATAAGGGGATAGGATGGTCCTATTGAATGGTGGAGTAGGCTTGATTGGCCGTATGTTCTCCTCCAATCCCTAAGATTCTTCATCGAGGTATAATATAAAATGGATGCTGAGCCACAGGAGGGGTGTCCAAATGTATGGGTTTTAAGGAGGGTTTTAATTGGCGAGGGAGGTGATATTTGTGGAAGGATTCAGGAAGAGAATTCCAGAGCATGGAGTCTAGGCAGTTGAATGCATTGTCACCAGTGGTAGGGTGAAGCAAAGGAGGAGACATGGGAATGTGGAGTCAGAAAAAGGGAGCTTCAGGACATTGCAATGCTGAAGTAGATTGACAGGGATAGGAACTGGTGCGGCCACGGAAGATATTTTAAAATTTGAGACTTTGGAAGAGTAGATGGCAATATACGTCATTAACAATCGGTATGATGGGTGAGCAAGACTTTGTGTTTGTGGAGATTGGGCAACAAAGCTTTGAGTAAGCTCAAGTTTTGTTACGACACCCTGGACCAGTGTACGGTTAATTCCCGCCACACTTGACTCGGAGTCCCAATACGGGTGAAATGAGCTTTTATTTTAAAATACTTGAGGTCTTCAGCTGCCTAATAACTGCAGTCACCAGGTTTATAAATTTAAACACAATTAACTTTTTATTATTAACAGTAACTATAATTAAATAGGCAACAAATACAACTGGTTAATTACTATCTGATCTCTAACCCCTCCCCCATTTAACTCACCCCACCCTCTACACACACACACATACACAGACAAACACAGAGGGAAAAGAGGGGTGTAAAATAATGACAAAAGTAAAAGGATAAGAGTCTTTATTTCAGATGGACGTCTTCCAATTAGTTACTTCTTCAGTCTAGGCTTTCAGGTGGTTACTATATTTTCTTTTAGCTTGTAATGGTTTTTACTGTAGACAAACAGAAATAGCAGGCAGCCATCATTTGAGAGAGAGAGAGAGAGAGAGAGAGTGAGAGCAGCTTCTTTTTTCAGGATCTAGAAGATTCTGCCTTCAGACGGTAGGCTGCAGAGCAGAGAGAGAGGTGCTCCCACCTTGAGGATCCAGCAGCTTTTCTTGGGTTCTCTCTGCATAACCCGACATGACAGGAATCAATCGCAGTCGGTTGCTGAGCAGAATGCTGTCCCTGGCCAACCCATTGGCCATCAGCCAACAATCGAAACTCACCCCTCAAATCTCTTGGGTGCCATAAAATCTGGGTTCTTCTGTCCAAAATACAAAACTTTGTAATGCATTTTACTATTTTGATACATTGAGTTCCTTACTTCCTGTGCTTGCCTTAAAGGTATGTCTCCATTAACGATTCGTGGACCAAAAACTATAAAGACAAAATAAAAGGAATAGGGAATCAACAGGAAGGGCCCTTCTAGTCTACAGCAGGTGGGGAATGAGTGAAGAGTCACATCTGAAAGTTACAAAAGCATGCAGAAGGGTTTCTGAAGAAGATGAGCTCAGGTAGAGGTGGCGGCGATGGTAAGGGCAAAAGAACCTATGAAATGGGAAAAGAAAAGATCAAAAGAGCCCTTGAGCCAGCTTCACCATTCAACACGATCGTGGCTGATACTTGGCCTCAACTCCACTTTCCCATGTCCACTCCTCATATCATTTGTTTTTCTGAGAGACCAAAAATCAAACTATCTCAGCCTTAAGTGTACTCAACAACGGAGCAAACACAACTTCCAAGGGTTCACAACTCTCTGAGTGAAGACATTTCTCTTCATTTCAGGCCAGTATGATTGACTCCTTATTCTGAGACTCTGTTCCCGTGTTCCCCAACCTTTCGGTGTCCACACTGTCAAGGACTTTCAGAATCTCACAATGAAATTCACAGGCCGGGATTCTCCAATCCCGCGTCCAAGTTCTGACGTCGGTGTGAAAAGCGAGCCACTCCGGTGTCAACGGGCCTCCAGTGGCAGGTATTCACCCCTTCCTAGGGGGCTAGTACGGTGCCTTAGTGATGTCTGCAGCTCCGGCACGCCATGGCCGGTGCGAGTCCGCGCAAGCGCGCCATGGCCGGAGCGAGTCCGTGCATGTGCATGGGTTCCCGTCTCCGCATCGGCTCCCGGGCAATATTGCGGAGCCCTACAGGGGCCCGGCATGGAACTAACCCGCCCGCCGATCGGTAGGGCCCGATCGCGGGCCAGGCCACTGTGGAGGCCCCTCCCGGGGTCGGATCCCCTCACCCCCCCCCACCAGGATTAGCCCACGCAACCAGAACTCCGAGGTCCCGCCGGGTGGGACCATACGTCACCCACACTGGCGGGACTTGGCGGGAACCCGGCCTGTCGAGGCCCGAAGAATTGCCGGGGGAATACTCAGGTTCTCATCAAACGACAATCCTCTCACTTCAGGAATCAACCTAGTGAACCTTCGCTGTACCGCTTCCTTGGCAAGTATTTCTTTCCTTTGATATTGAGGCCAAAACTGTGCACTCCAGGTGTGGTCTCATCAAAACCCTGTACAATTATAGCAAGACTTCTTTATTCTTGAACTCCAATAACCTTTAACAAAGGCCAATGTGCCATTTGCATTCCTAATTGTTAGTTGTACCTACATGCTATCTTAATTGTTTCCTCCATGAAGCCTATCTGAACTCAACATTTAAAAGTTTCACACCTTTTGAAAAATATTTTGCCTTTCTATTCTTGCAACTGAAGTGCAAGTCAGTTTTGCACATTTTCCTCCTTCTGCCACCTTGTTTCTCACTCTATCTCCCGTTATCCCTTTGTGGCCTCTTGGCATCCTTCTCACAGCTCACATTCCGCGTAAGCTTTGTATTGTCAGCAAATTTAGCTATATTCTTCTCTGATTCTTCATCTAAGTCATTAATTACAGAATGTAAGTAGCTGAGGCCTCAGTACTGCAGCACTCCACTAGTTACTGCCAACCTACTTGTGAATGCCCCATTTATCACCACCTTCTGTTTCCTGTCCATAAACTAGTCATCCATTAGTGTTAATATTTAACCCCAACTTCATGAGCCCTTATTTTCTTTATTATTCTTTTGTGAAATCTTTTGGAGCCTTTTGGAAATCAACCCTGCTAGTTCCATCCTTAAAGAAAACGTGAATAAATTTGTCAACCGCAATTTGCATTTTGGAAAACCATTTTGACTCTGTGTGACTAATTGATCTTCCAAGTGTATTGTTAAGATTTCCTTAATTATAGATTCCAGCATTTTCCCAACAACTGATGTCAGGGTAACTGGCCTGTAATTCTCTGTTATCTCGCTTCCTTCCTTGTGGAATAGTGGTGTTACATTTGTCAATTTCCAATTAGATGGCATTGTTCTAGAATCTAGGGCATATTTTCTCTCTGCTTCTATTAATTACTTGACATTCCTTATTCTTTTTAGCCCTTTGGATACCCTCTACTTTAGTTATTTAGTTGTGACTCCCCCTTGTGAGGAGGGAGTGAAATATTTTTTCAAAGTCTCTGCCATTTCACAGAATCACACAATCTTTAGAGTGCAGAAGGAGGCCATTTGGCCCATCGAGTCGGCACTGGATCCCTGAAAAAGCATTCCACCAAGTCCCACCCCCTGCCTCATCCCCATAATGTTGCACATTCTTTCTTTTCGGATAGCGATCCAATTCCCTTCTGAATTCCTCGATCAAACCTGCCTTCTCCATCCTTTCAGGAAGTTCGTCCTTTATCGTATGCAATCACTCCCTATTCTTCCCGTCAAAATGAGTGGCCTCACATTTCCTCATTCCTCATGATTATTTCTGCTGTCCGTGACCAACATTCACTGTAACCTTTCTTCTTTCCATGAACTTGTATAAATTCTTTCAATCTGTTTTTATTTTCTTAGCTAGTTCACTCTCAGGTTTTATTTTTTTCCCTTTTTAATCAACCTTTTCTTTTTAGTTGGTTTCTAAAGCTTGCTCAATCTCCAGGCTTATCTTTTTGAAATATTATAAACCTCTTTTAATCTAATACTATCCTAACTTCTGTGGTAAGTCTCTGATGGACCTTTCTCACTCAGCCTTTGTTTTTAATTGAACATATTTATGCTGAAAATGTGTAATGATTTTGTTAAACGTTTCCCACTATTTATTCGCTGCCATACCTTTTAGTCTATTTTTCCTATCAACTTTCGCCAGCTCTCCCCTCATACCTATGTAATCGGTTCTGTTTAGATTTAAGATTCTTGTTTGGGACTTGAGTATGTTGCTCTCAGACTTTCTTTAGAATTCAACTGTATTATGATCACATTTTTGCAGAGGATCCTTTGCTGTGAGATTACCAATTAACTCTGCCTCATTACACAAAACTAAATCTAAAATAGATTTAACCCCAACTGCTTCAATGCATCCAGGAAACTGTCATGAAAGCATCCTAAAAACCCACTTTCCAGATCCCCTTTGCCAATTTGATTTGTCAGTCTAGCTGAAGAATTGGTCCCCATGTTGATTACATTACAGAGCAGTCTGCACATCAGGACTTGGAGGAGGGGAGGTCATTGACTGCAACAGGGGCTTGAGAGAAGCTAGTTCATCAGAAGGACCTACTTTCCGGAACTGACAACTCCCACCTCCATTTTGCTGCTGTATTTTCAAAGTTCAGGGAAACCTGATGGGCAGGCGTTAATTAGAAATCAAGCACTCAATCGCACAATGTTGATGAAGTGCTCCACCTCTCTAAGGCTGGATACTTTATCTGCCATTGTATCTGTCTCATCATAAGTTATAACCTGCAAAAATAAAAAAATGTAACAAATGACCATAAACATTACCGATATTTGAAAAGAAAATAGTTGGAAATTCGCTTTCATGCAGGGAAATGATTTCCTATAAGACCGATCCATCTGTGATGAAGTTTTTTGCAATAATATTTGTTTGTCATGTAATATAAAATCTTTTGCCATTATTAAAGTACTATCCTGGTCCCCACAGGCAAGGGATAAAATCTGATAAATTATACTGGCCTTCTATATAAATAATAGCTGGACTGGAATGAATTATAGGCTGTAATCTAACCATAGAATTTTGATAATTATTTCATGACATCTTTATAACCCTTTAATTATGTCATTGCCTAGAAATACATTCCAGCCAAATTATTCTTTGTATATCGGGAACTAGTTAGAATGATTGATCTCCGACAAATAATAATGAATGTTTGACTTTCAGCAAATTAGTTTTTCCAACGACAGTAAAGGTGATTAAACTTATGTGGGAATTTTCATCTTTTAGTTTGTCCTGAACTTGGAGCCTCGAGCATATTGAAATTCTTTAGATAATATATGGATAAAACCAGGCTGAGGGAAAACAGTGCAAGAGACCAACAGGTAAAAGTGATTGGTGGGAAGTCAGAGAGAGTGAGCCTGTGTGATGGGGGAACCTATAGTTAGGGGTACAGAGAGGTGTATCTACAATCACAGACGTGAATCCATGATAGTATGTTGCCTCCCTGGCGCTGGAAGCACAGATATTACTGAGTGGTTGCAGAGGCAAAGTTGTGGTCCATCTTGGTACCAACATCATAGGTCAGAAGAGGGATGAAGTCCTATAAGCAGATCTTAGGGAACTAGGAAGGAGACCAGTAAAAAGAACTCAAGGAAGTAATTTTCAAGTGCCACACACTAGTGAGCACAGAAATAGGAGAATCGAACAAATGAATCCAAGACAAATGGGACTTTGAGGGTTGTTCTGGAGGAGGTGGGCCGATACAGGTCAGACAGATTGAAGATAAACAGAGCTTGGACCAATGTCCTTGCGGGTGGTTTGTTGGTGCTGTCGGGAAGAGTTTAAACTAACTTGGCAGGGGGATGGAAAATAGGATGTAATGTTAGCAAGGGTAAACAAGGTGTGCAAAGGATTGGGACAAGCAAGTAGAACGACAATGAAAAATTGTAAGCTATTGGGTGGGGTCGGCAATAAGGTCTAAAGTAATTTTACAGTGCATGTATATGAACACGAAATGCATGGCAATAGGTTGGTGAGCTGCAGAGGCAAATAGCCACATGGGAATATGAGTTTGTGGAAATAGTGGAGACCTAACTCAACAAAGGGTAGGACTGGCCACTAAATATTCCTGGATGCAAGATGTTCATGAAAGTTAGGGGCCAATATTTTCGTCTAGGCTTGGAAATGTGAGTCAGGCCCGTTCTGGACTTCAGAACAGAAGCCCCCCTCCAAACCTCATTCTCACTGTATTTGTGACACTGAGAGATATGGGCAGGGAGGGGTCATTTTTTTTATGGAGCGGTGCATGCGAGAGGCATGCTAGAGGAGTGTGGATGTGGAGGCAGCTGGTTAGAAGACCCCATCAGTTCTCAGAGGCAGAAGCCCACTTCCCACTATCATTTTTATTTCCCTAAACCTCAGCCCTCATTGTCTCAACACCAAACAACCCAATGCCTCCTCCATGCTCCCTCATTTATCCATGTCCCCTCATCCCCATGTCCCCCCCATGTATCTACTAAAGCCATTCACACAGTATCCACTATAAGCAGGATCTCAGGAGTTATGACTTTGAAGCATATGAAATGAACTTCTAGAAATATAATAGAGCTGTCAAACACTTCAAACCAAACAAATCTCTTTATAAAAACCATTCAAAAATATATAATCCCTTCAAGTGACCAATCTGTTGTGAAAGCAAACACTTATTCACTTACAATACCACAGACATATGATGCTTTAATAACCTCTTAAAACCGTTAGTCAAAATGTGAACACAAATCCCTCCTGAGATAAGTGGTCCTGGGACTTTTGAAACTCAGCCAAGCATTCACAATAGCCTCAACAACAAAAAACAGCCCTAAGAAATGTAAACAAGGGAGTCCAGTGAAACTGATAAACAGATGCACTTTATTTCTAAGCTACAGGTGGTGTCTTTTCTATTTCAAAGCAGATTGTCTGTCAAGTAATAGAGTGCTGCAGGTGGTTAGATTTTTGAAACTTTCAACAGCAGGGCAAAGGTCTCTGGACATTAAAATCATTTCTGGTCATGGCTGAATAGTTTCCCAGGACATTTCATTATACTTTTGAATACATTATGGCACTTTTTCCAATGGGAAAATTAACTCTTATGCTGTTCAACACTTACATAATGGTGGTCAATGTAATGGTCAACTTAGTATTTCAGGGCTGGGTCCTATGATGGATCAATGCAGTTAAAACACGTGTACATTACAATACAGCATCTAATAGTGATATTTGGAGTTGCCAAACAATTTAATACTTGCCTGTCAGAATGTTCTCAACTCCCCAGCAGGCTTTTCCAAATGGTTCTGAACCCTCCAATGACATATGTTTTTTAGGGTTTCAAAAACCCACACGAGTGCATGAAAATTGGGAGGGGGAGGAGAAATTCAAATTTTCTGCAGAGCTTACAATGGCGGCCCCAACCTCAGATGAGGTGTGCATGGGATTGTGGCCCTTGAAAACTGCCAGCCTTGCTGACCCATGAAAAAGGCCAGAATAGCAAGAACAATACTGGGACGGAGACCGAGGATTGCAAAAAACGACACCCTTGTTAAAAAAGGGTGCAAGGATAAACCCAGAAGACTGATCAGTTTAACCCCAGTGGGAGAAAACATTTAAAGACAGTGGTCTGGCAGGGGCACTGCCAGGGTGTCAGGCTGGCAGTGCAAAGGTGCCCAAGATCCAGGTTGACCCTGCCAGAGATTGGGCCGGGGGGCAGGGGGAGCCTTACTAGCGGTGTTCCAGGGGTCCTCCTGGAGGTTGGGGGAGTGGGGTTGAAAACGGGAGCAGGGAGCTGAAAAGGTGCGGGGGGGGGGGGGGGGGAGAGATTTGAGCAGCCAGGCAAAAGGGCACCCCGACCTGTGAGGAGCCTTTCCAGGTGCCCGCCAGCTATTCCTGCCATGTTTGTGTAACTTCCTTAAAATATATGCTGGCAGCAGGTCCCACAAAACAAGGATTCCACCCAGGCACAGAAATCCCCCCCTACACATGGGGAATCCTCCACTCCTCATTGGACACTGGGAATCCCGCCCCCATCACATACGGGGAACCCCCCCTCCCACACACACAGGGCACTCTCCCCCAAGGGCACAGGGAACCTCCCGCACAGATCTCCCCAATGGAAGCTTCCGGCACTGCCGCCTGGCACTACCCACTGGCACTGCCCCCTGCCAATGCCTGGGCATTGCCAGGGTACTGCTCAGGCATGACCCTCTCCCCCCTGGAGGCTGTACATTCCTGTGCACACCTGGCGGGGACTGTTCACCAGGTTTCCCATTGACAAAACCTGTTGCAAACTCTTGCGTGACGCCATGCTAGCAGTTGGTGGGAGTATCCCTGCATGGGGGGATAATACAGCAGGGAGGTCCCGATAGTATATGTTTCTGTATGGTAATGGTATTCCCCTCCTTTCATGTCGGGAACTCCATTACATTATTGGCGGGGGGGCCAGAGACAATCGAGTGAGGAAAGCTGTTCTGGGATTCTCCCTCAATTTTTCTGCTCCCGCTGCCATTCTCCCGCCTGCCATAAATGGGGGTGGAAAATCCATCCTCTCTGTGAGCACAGACAGCTCACGTGCATAAAATGATCAATGTTGGTTTCCCCTCATTCGCTGCCAGCGACTTTCAGTATCATCTTAGTTAAGTGATTGGAATTGGCTGTGGGTAATGTGATGAATGTAGGTGATGTTTATATATTATATATAAAGCATCTCGCTGCGGCGCAATATGGCCGGTGAAAGCCGGGTGACTGCGCTCCCAGGATCTACCCGGCTCGTAACACCTCGCGGGATTCAACGCAATCTCACGAGATGTTGCAAGGAGAATCTCACCCACAATGGGTGGGATCAGTTTTTGTCTATTTGTCTATTGCATATTGGAGTGAGACAACTAGTCTTACAGTAATGTGAAGATTTCCAAGGTACCGGAGGCTTTGGTATTCAATCCCTCAGGGACTTCGGGCGAGTGCTGTTTGGTACTGGTCTCCAGTATGGGAACCAGATGGAATGGCACTCGTAGGGTTCTCCAAGGGGATCTGAGGCCCCCGGCTGCATGCCCTTTAGGCAAGGTGGTGCCCTAGCACTGCTGGTACCACCTGGGCACCCTGGCAGTGCTGCCTGGGTGGCAGCCTGACACAGACAAGATGCTCAGATGGCATTGTCAAGGTGCTAGGTTGGCACTGCCAAGATGGTATTTTTTGTGCATGCGTGATTGGGCCGGGGATGCTCACTGTGGTTGATGGGGGTTGCCAGGACACTCTCGCATGTTGTCTTCGGGCTGCGAGGGAGGTTGGGGTTTTTTCGAGGGCCTTGGAGATTGGGACGCCATTTAAAAATGGCGTCCCGATCTTTCGCTACAATGGGAGTTCAGGAGAGCGGAGCTCCCTGTTGTAAAAAACGGGGCTAAGTGCGGCCTTGGCTGCACGTTTTCCCGTTTAGGCTCCTTATTCAACAGGAGTAGCGTTGAAATAGCCACATGTTTACCAGCATGGCGAGTGCTGGGAAACATGTGGCTAAACGCGCTCGAGAGGTAACTTTGTTCCTTTTTGGGAAGATCGCACCACCCTGCGTTTGCTAAAGTTTCAGTTGAGCTTGTAAAAGGTGAGATCATGATTCATTATAACCATTTACTTGTTTACAAAGAGATGCCGAATGGAAACTTTGTTATGATTGCTGGAGATTTCCTGGAGAGTAGATAACATGAGACGTGTTTAGACTAAGGTGCGTCAGTCATGGGACATCTGAGTGGATAGCAAAGATGTAATTAATGGGAGGAGCATGCTCTGTAACGAGCAGTTTTGGCTGTAGGATTTTTTAGTCTGACAAAGACAGAAGGATCTGCAGGGTGTCCCTGAAAGGGTCTCTCTCTCCAAGCAGTCTTTCCAAGTAATCTCTATACAAGTGTACAGCACGTAACCCTATGTTTGCTAACTTTATTTGTAAATGCCTTTTGATCTGTAATGAGATTTGTTTAATTGGAAATAGAGAAAGTATAAGGTAGTAGTTAATGTGGTTCCCTGTTTTTATTTTTCAGAAATAGAATTGTAGAGATATGTTTCTATGTTAATGTGCTTAATAATGTGTTAATATAACGTTTGTTTTAATATGAAAGATGCCTATTTGACAATGGAATCACTCCTGGGGTGAAGAAACCTTTCCTCACAATTTTACAAATTGAAAAAATTGTTGGGGTTTCTTGTCTGGTTTCCTAATATAAATTGGGGTCCTGTCTGGTACTGTAACAGTAAAGACTGATTACACTCCTGTGGAGTCAGGGAATCTGCTCCTCATAAATCCACATAAGGGCAGCACAGTAGCACAAGTGGATAGCACTGTGGCTTCACAGTGCCAGTGTCCCATGTTCGATTCCTTGCTGGGTCACTGTCTATGTGGAGTCTGCACGTTCTCCCCGGGTCTGCGTGGGTTTCCTCCGGTTGCTCTGGTTTCCTCCCACAGTCCAAAGATGTGCAGGTTAGATGGATTGGCCAGGCTAAATTGCCCTTAGTGTCCAAAAATTTTTTAAAAACATGTTAGGAGGGGTTATTGGGTTACGGGGTTCGGGTGGAAGTGAGGGCTTAAGTGGGTTGGTGCAGACTCGATGGGCTGAATGGCCTCCTTCTGCACTGTATGTTCTATAAGTGTTTTTTAAAAACTAACATGTTTCATAATCCATAGTATTGAGTCCCAGTGGTGTCTACCTTGTGAACCTGTTAGCTTTCCTTCAACTTAATATGGATTCTTGGCGTGGGCAGCAGTGGGTTAGCCCTGATGCCTCACGGCGCCGAGGTCCCAGGTTCGATCCCGGCTCTGGAGTCCATGTGGAGTTTGCACATTCTCCCTGTGTTTGCGTGGGTTTTGCCCCCACAACCCAAAGATGTGCAGGTTAGGTGGATTGGGCATGCTAAATTGCCCCTTAATTGTAAAAAAAAAATGAATTGGGTATTCTAAATTAAAAAAAAAAAATGGATTGTTGGCTGATGGTGATGTGATTTGTGATAACCGAATAAGTACAAAAGACATAACTGGCAATGTCAGTGTCCTTATGACTCTATTTACACCCAAGAAAAGGCAGCACTCGGTGGAAAATGGAGTGTCAATCTTCCTACCCAGGTTGCAGAATTCACCTGCCCTTCTGGCTCACGAGAGAAGGAGCAGGAATAATTTTTGGTGACAAGTGCTCCTGACTGAATTGGAAAATGCAAATTACTGGTACAACATTGAACCAACTTCAGCCCTTACAATCTGACTAATGTTACAAACCAATAACCTTCAAGTAGTTTTCAGTTTCTAGCTGAAAGAATGACATAGCACGTTTTCATGTTTTAAAACTTTTACTGTAACAAATGCTGAAAGCACTATTAACAAAACACTATTTTCTTTCTGTATGCTTTAAACTACTGTGGGGAACATTGCCATTTTAAACTATTTACACATTGCACTCTTCATGGAATTAAGGTCCTTAAAACAAACAGTCCACAGTTACTCTCCTATACCCCACTTCACCAAGTAGTAACTTGGAGTAACCATCTCAATACACTTTCCTCAGTTTTTGGAGAGTTTCTTAAATGAACCACCAGTAGTAAAGCCTATTCCTATTATTCTTCTTCCTCCTGCCCATGCCAGAAAAAATCCTCTGGAATCCATAGCTGTCTGCAGAATAAATCACTTCAATTGGGGACTGTCTCTCTCCTGCATCCAGCTGTGGTAGCTTACAAAATCAAGCTGACTTTTCTCTCTGCTGACCACACCAAGCTGCTGTCTGTCCAAGATATTCACTGATTGGTAGTGTAAGGTCCCTTCCTGTTGATTTTTAAAGTTCCATTTTTTTTTGTTGGTTTTGGTTCATGGATCGTGAATGGAGACATACCTTTAAGTTGAGAAGAGGAAGTAAGGAACTCAAATTGTCATAAGAGTATATGGTAATAAAGTTTTGCATTTTGGACAGAAGAATCCCATCTTTATGGAACCCAAAAGAATGGAGGGTTTGTTTTGATTGGTTGGTTGGTGGCCAATGGATTGACCAGGAACAGTATTCTGTCCGGCAACCGACAGCGATTGGTTCCGGCCAGGCAGATTTTTTTGGAGAGAGCCCAGAAGAAGCCACTGGACCCTCAATGTGGAAACAGCTCTCCCTCTTTGCTCTGCTGCCTACTGTCTGAAGGCAGAAGCATCCAGACCCTAAAAGAAGAAGCAATCTCTCTCTCCCTCTCTCATGATGGCTGCCTGCTATTTCCGTGAGTCTATAGTGAAAACCATTGCAAGCTAAATGAAAATATAACATCCATTTGAAAGTCTAGATGGAAAAGAAACTAACTGGAAGACGTCCATCTGAAACAAAGACTCATTACTTCCATCATTATTTCCCCCTCCACTTTCGCCTCTGTGTTTCTTTGTCTGTATGTGTGTGTGTGTGTGTGTGTGTGTGTGTGGGGGGGGGGGGTGGTTAAAGGTGGTGGTGCGGGTGGGAAGAGATCAGATAGTAATTAACCAGTTCTATTTGTTGCCTATTTACTTATTGGTACTGTTAAGAATAAAATGTTAATTGTGCTTAAATTTAAAAATCTGGTGACTGTAGTTATTGGACAGCCAAAGACTTCAGGTACTTTAAAATAAAAGCTCATTTCAACCGTATTGCGACTCCAGGTCAAATGGGCTTGGAATTGACCATGCACTCACCCGTGGTGTCATAAGAGTAGGGAAGCCTGTAACCTGATCTCAAAAATGGCTTCCTCTTCCCATGGCAACAAAAGCACATTAACCTTGCATTCAGGCAGAAGTACTGATTAGCTGTCCTTAATCCCAACTCCTCTTCATCTTAGAAGAAAACGGACAGTTTACAACATAACTGGTTACAACCCAGTACCTTTAACATCTTTCTGAAACTTTGAGAGACTCAAAGTCTAATTGTAAACTCAGTGACTGCTGGCATTGTCTCCAAGCATATATTCCCTGCAGCTTCTCAGTAAAAGAACCTAAACTTCCATTGATCTCTAACAATTAAACCACGCAGGCTTACTGTCGACCAGGTCACGCATTCCCACTACTTACCCTAAATTCAAAGATACAGTCTTATAAACCTCCTAATTATGACACTAATGTTTCTTCCTGTGTTCAGCTGCAAACCATTACTGATGCAAGTTCTGAGGTGACGATTTCAACTTTATTTAGAGTGTTCCTCACCTTCTCGCAGGTAAACCCACATGGAGCTTTTGAAAATGTCTTTCTTGTACTTGTTCATGGGTATTTTTACGCTGAAGTTCTAAAGTTTTTTTCATTTACTATTGCCACAGACCTGATACAGATCCATGGGTATTGCACTTATTTCTTAGAAGGATAGTTTCAGGAATCTCACACCGGGAGAGCAAGGAGGAGTAAGAAAATCAGTACTGTGGGGTAATTCAGAGAATTTTGTACCCTTCCTTAGAGTTTATTGGTCCAACACAAAATGCCTGTAGTTCTTGGACAAACAATACATTGGGTAGATTTACGATTGAAGCGTAGGAATGTAATTTTGGTAACAAGCACTTTTCAACACAAGGAACACAATGCCACACCAGGTTTTCATGTTCAGGAAGGCAGTGAGTGCGCGACTCAAAGAGTTAAGTAGAAAAAGCAGAAGGGAGTACACTAGCAGACCCTGCAGGTCTTCAGCTTCACCATCTCTCTTGCTGACTGCTGTGCATGCTCATATTATACTCTTTTATAGTGGTCAGTTTATAGAGTGGCAAAGCCTCCTGCTGTGCTGGCTGTCTCCATCCTATTAGTGAAGGATTCGCCTGTGCAAAGAGTGGAAAAAGGGTAATATGTGCCCTGGCCGCGGATTTATAATACTTGCTATGTATCAAGCTGGCTCAACATGCTTGCAAGGTGACAGGAAAGGAGCAGGATGTGGCAAACTAAAATGCTTAGTTGTGTAAGCATTTTCTTTTTAACAAACAATTTTATTGAGGTATCTTTTTGGCATTGTAAACAGTTACAGCTAACAGAAATGTGCAAACATCAATATAAAACCATCAATATAAAACCACTACTTCAATCAAACCATACTGCACATGCCCACTCCTCTCCCCTAGACAATACCTGACTATTTATCCCTCCTACTCTACCCTAATCTCCCCACTCCCCCCCCCCTCTTCCTCTCCCCCCCCGCTGACGTTCATTCTCCCGCGAAGAAGTCGATGAATGGTTGCCACCTTCGGGCGAACTCCAGTACAGATCCCCTCAAGGTAAACTTAATATTTTCCATACCCAGAAAACTTGACATGTCCGAAAGCCATAGTTCGGTCTTCAGGGGTTTTGAGTGCCTCCATGCCAGCAGTACCCGCCGCCGGGCTATTAGGGAAGCAAAGGCCAGAACATCTGCCTCTTTCTCCCTCTGGACTCCCGGGTCTTCCGAAACCCTGAAAATTGACACCTCTGGACTCATCACCACCCTTGTTTTCAGCACCCGGGACATGACCCCCGCAAATCCCTCCCAGTACCCCCTAAGCTTAGGACATGCCCAAAACATGTGAACATGGTTCGCTGGTCCTCCCGCGCATCTAGCGCACTTGTCCTCTACCCCTAAGAATTTGCTCATCCGAGCTACCGTCATGTGGGTCCGGTGAACGACCTTAAATTGAATCAGGCCGAGCCTGGCACATGTTGCGGTTGAATTTACCCTACTCAGGGCTTCCGCCCACAGCCCGTCCTCCATCTCCCTGCCGAGCTCCTCCTCCCATTTGAGTTTCAGTTCCTCCGCCTGGGACTCTTCCCCCTTCATGAGCACCTTGTAGATATCCGAGACTCTACCCTTTCCTCCTTCTCCTCTAGAGACTATTCTGTCCTAGATCACCATTGGCGGGAGACGTGGGAAGGATGGGACCTGTCTGCGTACAAAGTCCCGCATCTGTAAGTACCTAAAGTCATTTCCCCTTACCAGCCCAAATTTCTCCTCTAAGCCCCTCAAACTCGCAAAGCTCCCCTCCAGGAACATATCCTCCCCACCCCCGCCCGCCGCCATGTTCGAAACCCTGCATCCATGTTCCCGGGGGCGAATCGATGGTTATCACATATTGGAGCTCAGACAGACGCACCCCCCCCCCCCCCACATGCCTCCTCCACTGGCCGACGACAGCGGTAGGGGAGCCGTGACCAGGGCTGCCAAACTGGTGCCCCTGCACGAAGCCGCCTCCACTCGCCCTCAGATAGACCCCATACCCACCATCCACTTCCTTATCATGGCTATGTTAGCCACCCAGTAGTAGTTGATCAGACCCGGCAATGCCAGTCCCCCCTTGCTGCGGCTCCTTTCAAGCATCGCCTTCTTCACCCGTGGGGATTTTCCCGCCCAGACAAAGCTCATGATGATTTTGCTGGTCCTTTTGAAGAAGGACCATGGGGTAAAGATCGGGAGGCACTGGAAGATGAACAGAAATCTAGGGAGGATTGTCATCATTACAGTCTGCACCCTCCCCGCCAGTGACAGCGGGAGTGCATCCCATCTCCGAAACTCCCTCTTCATTTGTTCCACCACCCTAGTCAAATTTAACTTATGCAACCTGCCCCAGTCTCGTGCCACCTGTATCCCCAAGTACTGGAAACTTTCCTCCACCAGCCTAAATGGCAGCTCATAGAATTTACAGTGCAGAAGGAGGCCATTCGGCCCATCGAGTCTGCACCGGCTCTTGGAAAGAGCACCCTACCCAAGGTCAACACCGCCACCCTATCCCCATAACCCAGCAACCCCACCCAACACTAAGGGCAATTTTGGACACTAAGGGCAATTTATCATGGCCAATCCACCTAACCTGCACATCTTTGGACTGTGGGAGGAAACCGGAGCACCCGGAGGAAACCCACGCACACACGGGGAGGATGTGCAGACTCCGCACAGACAGTGACCCAAGCTGGAATCGAACCTGGGACCCTGGAGCTGTGAAGCAATTGTGCTATCCACAAGGCTACCGTGCTGCCCCTCCTTCAGTCTATTCTCCTGGCCCCTTGCCTGCACCACAAACATCTCACTCTTGGCCATATTTAATTTGTACCCTGAAAACCGGCCGAACTTCCTCAATGTTTCCAGTATATTTTCCATCCCGGCCAGTGGGTCCGACACGTACAGGAGCAGGTCGTCCGCATAGAGAGAGATCTGATGCTCCACCCCCCCCTCCCCTCCCCCCTAGTCATTCCCTTCCACCCCTCCGCAGCTCTCAACGCCATCGCCAACGGCTCTATGGCCAGCGCGAACAGCAACGGGGAGAGTGGGCACCCATGTATAGTCTGAAATAATCTGACATTATCCTGTTCGTCCTAACGCTAGCTTTTGGGTCTGGTACAATGGTCTGACCCAATTAACCAGTCCCTTCCCGAACTCAAACCGTCCAAGCACCTCCCACAAATAGCCCCACTCCACACAGTCGAAGGCCTTCTCAGCATCCATTGCCACCACTACCTCCACCTCCTTGCCCGTCAGGGGCATCATGATCACATTAAGCAATCTTCTCAAGTTAGCTGTCAGCTGCCTGCCTTTCACAAACCCTGTCTGATCATCCCCAATCACCTCCGGTACGCAGTCCTCAATTCTAATCGCCAGGACCTTGGCCAGGATCTTGGCATCCACATTGATCAGGGAGATTGGCCTGTATGACCCGTACGGTTCCGGGTCCTTGTCCCGCTTTAGTATCAGCGAGATGGTGGCTTGTGACATCGTCGGTGGCAGGGTCCCTCTGTCCCTTGCCTCATTAAAATTCCTTGTCAGGGCCGGTCCCACTCTCTCCGAGAACGTCTTGTAAAATTCTACTGGGTATCCATCCGGTCCCGGGGCTTTCCCCAACTGCATGGCCTTTAGGCCCCCCAATACCTTCTCCGCTCTAATCGGGGCCCCCAGCCCGTCCACTAGTCCCCTGCTTACTTTTGGGAAGGTTAGTCCATCCAGGAACCTTTTCATCTCCTCCGGCTTTTCCGGGGGTTCTGAAGTGTACAGCTTACTATAGAAGTCCCGAAATACCTTATTCAGTCCTGCCGGTCCTCCACTCTGCTCCCCTCCCCGTCAACCACTCTACTTATTTCCCTGGCCGTCTCCCTCTTCCTGAGTTGCTGCGCTAGCAATCTGCTGGCCTTCTCCCCATGCCCATCCACCACTCCCCTCGCCTTCCTAAGTTGTTCCACGGCCCTACTCGTGGATAGCACCCCCAGTTCCGCCTGCAATCTCCGTCTCTCCCTGAGTAGGTCCTCCCCTGGGGACCCCGCATGCTCCTCGCCTATCCGGTGAATTTCCCTAACCAATCTGTCCATTTCTGCTCTGTCTGCCCTGACCCTGTGAGCCCGAATTGAGATCAGCTCCCCCCTCACTACTGCCTTCAGCGCCTCCCACAGGGTCGCTGCTGAAACCTCCCCCGTATCGTTCACCTGCAAGTAATTTTGCATACACTTCCGAAGTCTCTCACATATCCCCTCCTCCGACAACAGTCCTACGTCTAACCTCCATTGCGGGCGTTGGTAATTCGCCCCCGACCTGCAGGTCCACCCAGTGCGGGACATGATCTGAGATAGTGGTTGCCGAGTATTCCGTATTCTTTACCTCCCCTACACAGTCCCTGCTCACGATAAAAAAATCAATCCTAGAATATACTTTATGAACATGCGAATAAAACGAGTAGCCCTTTCCCATCGGCTGTCTGGCTCTCCATGGGTCCACAGCCCCCATTTGCTCCATGAACCCTTTCAGCTCCCTTGCCATTGCTGGGTGTCTGCCCGTTCTGGGTCAGGACCGGCCCAGCCCCGGGTCAAGGACCGTATTAAAGTCCCCCCCCCATTATCAACTTACGTGAGTCTAGGTCCGGGATCTTCCCCAGCACTCTTTTGATAAAGTCAACATCGTCCCAGTTTGGCGCATATATGTTCCCCAGCACCACTCTTCTCCCCTCCAGCTTGCCCCTTACCATAAGGAATCTGCCCCCGCCGTCTGCGACTACGTCCTCCGCCTCAAATTGAACCCGCTTCTTGATCATAATTGCTACCCCCCTGGACTTAGAATCCAAGTCCGAGTGGAAGACCTGGCTGATCCAGCCCTTCCTTAGCCTAGTCTGGTCAGACACTTTCAGGTGTGTCTCCTGCAACATGATTACGGCCGCCTTTAGAGCCCGCAAATGCTTGAACACACGTGCCCCTTTGAACTGGCCCATTTAGTCCCCTGACATTCCAGGTGATCAGCCTGGTTGGGGGGCTCAACCCCCCACCCGCCGGTGAGCCATAACCTTTCTTGTACCCGCCCCCGGCCCATGCGCCGTGCCATTCCTGGCTCGCCTCTTGGCTGCCTCCACCCCCGACCTCCTTTCCATTACCTACTTCAGATCCCCCCCCCACGTCAGCAAAATAACTCCCCCCCCCTCCCCCCCTAGCAACATCCCCCGATAACCCCACCCCTACCATTCACTGGCTGTATTCCCCCCCCCCACCTGACTCCCTTGACTAGCCAATCTGCTGGCCCGGTGACTCACCGCTCCGGCGCCCCCTTGTCTCACTCGCATTGTTTCCCCGACCTCATTTCCCCACTCCCCAGCACACCATCCCCCACTCCGACCCACTGGAGCAGTCTCACTAAGATGGGAAAGATCAAACAAGATGTAAACATCAAACAGCAACGCGAGGCTGCTCCAGGTACAACACAGTTCCAGCTGTGTACACAGAAAAGTGTTAACCCACGTCCCTTTCTGAGCACCAAAAAGAGAAAAAAAGAAATATGTAACACCGCAATACAAGGAAAAAGACCATACGAGAGGGGGGGGGGGGGGGGGGGGGAGGAGGTGGTACCCTCCCCCCACATCCCCCACAGGCAAAAACTGCCCACAAAAAAAATACACAAGGCACCTTTAAAGCAGTAAACAGTCGACCTGCAGTCCAGGCACAGTAAGCGTCCCTTCAACCAGTAATTCTCGGACCCTAGCTTGCATCCGTGGGTCCTTTTTTCGAGACCAGCCCCTGATCCCTCACAAAGTCCATCGGTTCTTCGGGCTCTGAGAAGTAGTTTGTGTTGGCCCTGATGCGTAACCCAAAGACGGGCCGGGAAGAGCAGACCAAACATCACTTGCTTTTTCAACAACACCTCCTTAACTTGTTTAAAGGCTGCTCGCCGCCTGGCCACCTCCTGCCTTAGGTCCTGGTAAATGCGAAGGACACTGTTATTCCACGTGCTGCTCTTAGCGCTCTTTGCCCACTGCAGCACCCGCTCCTTCTCCACAAACCTGTGGAACCTAATCACCATCGGACGGGGGGACCCCCCGGACGCACCTGTCTCGCCTGTACTCTGTGTGCCCCCTCCAGCTCCGGCGGTCGCGGACAGGCTTCAGCCTCCATCAGCTGCATCAACGGGTCCGCCACGATCGCTGTGGCATCAGCTCCCTCCGCCCCCTCCGGGAGGCCGATGATCCTCAGATATTGTCTACGGGCTCTATTTTCCAGCTCCTCTACTCTGTCCAGCAGTCTTCTCTGTCTCTCCTTCAACCCGTCGACTTGTAGTGCAGCAATCGTCTGCACGTCCGCCTGCTCCTCCACCGCCTCCCCCAGCTCCTTAACTTTTTCGTCCTGGGCATCCAATCTCTGGTTTAATTGATCCACTGCCTCCTGAAGTGGGTCCAAGTTATCCCGCTTCAACGATTCAAAACTGCTTTTTATTACCTGCAGCATGTTTTCCAGCGCCTGCTGGATCGCCGGGTCCGAGGTCTGCAGGTCCGCCATCTTTGCTCCCGGGTCAGCTTCCCCTGCACCTTGTCTTTGTCCTTTCCTCTCCCGTTTGCGCTGCTTTCTGCTCTCCCGCAGTTCCATACAGCTCTGCCCGTTCCTCAGCACCTCCGTGGCCGTCTTTCCAGCGCTCCGCAGTCCCGCAAAACCGGGGAACCAGGTCCTCAAATCTCGCCAGAGTGAGAGCCCCCGAATGTACGGCTCACTCACTCATTGCCGCCACTGGAAGTCGTGTAAGCATTTTAAGAAGCTGACAGGATCTCTAGGCTGCTCTGCCATGGGGTTTCCACTGCATTTCTAGCAATGTTACAGAGGCAGAGTGGGGAAACCTTTGAGGAATTACACTGCCGTGGACAAAACAACACATAAAAGTCGACAGAAATGAAGCGTAGACCTCCAACACAATGTCTAAACCAAACATTCAATACTATGCAACATATGACAAAAAAATTGCATTCAAAATAGCACAGTAAAGAGCAATACCACTGATCACAAGTATAAAAGTGGGGATATGAATAGATATTAGATACTTTGAGCTTTGCATTCTAGAAGGGAGTAAGGATGAATCTAATCAATGGTATATTAAATGGCATAGATATATTAAACTTACATTATTGCCACAAAGTATACAAAGGAAGTACAGCCAGAAGATATAAATGGAAATTAGGCTATAGTGAATTTAGATTAGGTATTAGGAAAGGAAACTTTATTCAGAAAGATAAATGTTAGTCATAATCTACTGAGCAAGATAATAGAAATAAAGGCAGTGGAGTAATTTAAAATACAATTAGATGCAACGTTAGAAGAGTTAATGTACTGTAATAAAGGGATAAGTCTCAATGGACCAAATGGCCTTTTTTGTTCCTTGATCTTTCGTATATTTCTAGATCAGTAAGTTGGTTAACATTCATATCATTCATCCTGTAAAGTGGAACCATTCATCTGAAGACCCCATTGGATTGTATATATCACTGGTCCTCAGCAACTGGGACACTGACAATTACCTTTGTTTACAAATATATTACCTGATGTTCAAAACCGTTTGAGTGCGCAACATTATAATATTAATAGAACCGTAATTGATAATTTTTAACGCCCTGGTCAGGCCCATATGTTACAAGTTAAAACACACAAGCTCTGTCTACTTCATTTTGTTTTATTTCTTGAGAATTTCTTTTACCAAGATAGCAACCTTCTACATGTCATATCACCGTAGATATAAATGTCATTTCACCATCGATATCAATCTCATTTTTATTCATTCATGCATTTATTGCGCATCCCTACTTGCTGTTGAGCAATACCACAGAACTGCTTCCTTGAATGCCACAGTGCACTTGGATCACTGTTTTTTGTAATGTATTTTGATACAACTGAGTGACTTTCTCGGCCATTTCAGAGGGCAGTAAACAGTCAACCATATTGGTGCCCAGACCAAGCAAGGAGTTCAGATTTCCCTCTCTACAGGGCATTCGTCAACTCATTGGATAATTCAGTTGTTTCATGGTCACCATTACTGATAATAGTTTTTCTTTTAGTTGCAGATTTATTTAAGTCACTGAGTTTAAAGTCCCCAACTGCCATCGGTGCAATATGAGCTTACATCGCCAGATCATTCGCCCTGGCATCTGGATTATCAGCCCAGTTATACAACCACAATGTTACCATACTTGTGTCAAAATTCACTATAGCTATGAATGTCATCTTACCATTAATTTGATTGTCACTTCACCATAGATATCAAGTGCTTTGATTACTATCCACCTTCACAGGCAAGATGAAGTGTATTATGCAGGAACATAGTCTTTTTTTTAAATGCAGCAACATTGTCAATCGAGAAAGATACAATGCTTCACTGAGTTATTCCCGATTGCAGTGTAGGCAGACAGCAATGTAGTTGTGAATCCAATTAGAGATTTAGGTGCGATCCTGTCCGGTTTCTTACATTTTTATAATAATTTCCTCCTTTATTTATAGGACTTGTTCTAACAGGCATTAACAGTGGGTTGTTGTTTAGAATGATTCAATTGGGTGAAATTCAACTAGGCGGGATGGGGAGGCCCATTTCAGGCAGGGATCCCAACAGCTTTAGCTGCATGGACTCGTGTTCAGAATGGGGGGAGGGGAAGAAATTTCCTTTGTGTGTCTTATTGATTAATTCACCTCCTCAAAGTCACAACTCCATTAACTCTCCACCTGGTCTCTTGATCCATGCCCCCCACCTCCCCACCCACCCCCCACTGAACTCAGACTTACCTAGGCTTCTCAATGTATTAGAGCTGCTAGTAGTGACCATTGCTCCTGAATGGTACGGTAGGACTACAGAGCTGCTGGGCATTCGATTGGGCAACATCTCACTAAGGTGGGACTGCCTCCCAAGATAGAGGCAGAAATCCTGACTTAAAGCAACTGAAACTGTTTGTAAAATTAAATTGCTGCGAGGCAGTTATTGGGGGTCATGGGTGGATCCTCCCTGTCCCTCCCTGGGGCCTGAAAATACTATTTCAGGAAAAGTTGCATTGGAACTATCAGCAGCAACAATGCAATGCCTTGCAGCGCAACATGAGTTGGCAAGAGGTCAACAAAAAGATAAACAGTTGAAAGAACAGCTAATTGCTCTTCAGGAAGAAATGCAAAAGGAGTACATAACCCTTCAGCAGTTTGAAGGAATGAAGGCTGTCCTGAATAGCAGAAGAAACCTGAGGAGACTCCGTTGAATTACAAGAAAACTCAGGATGAAGAAATTGAGCTTTGCAAGAAAAATACAAATCTGTTGAATGACATTCTCATGCTCCAAGGGATCTCCAGATCAAAGTGAGTTCATCTAGAAAATTACCAAGAGGAGCAAAATCAATTTAATGTCGCCGTATTTAATGACATACCGAATTCTCCCTCAGTGTACCCAAACAGGCGCCAGAGTGTGGTGACTCGGGGATTTTCACAGCACCTTCATTGTAATGTTTATGTAAGCCTACTGGTGACAATAATAAAGACTATTATTATTATCTGAACAAACTGAAGGACCAGCTGAATGGAAAGAATAGACATTGAAAGGAAAAGCCGTAGAACCTTCCAAGCTGCCAACAGATAACGAAGCCACAAGTAGTACGAGTACCGAACTGAAATGAGCTCAGACTTCACCATGGACAGACCTGGCTGACAGTGAAACCAAAATGAAGGACGGGGATAAAGCTCTGCTGAAGACTGAGAAAGGAAAGACAGAAATAAGATTGGAAAATGTAAATCCAATGCTGAAGCTCAACGAACTAGAAGGAAAAGCAATGGATGCCTCAAGCTTAATTAGAACTGATAACTCTGAAAAAAAGACAACTGAACTCACCAGAGTAGATCCAGAGCTGAATGAAAAGATTCATAAGCTTGGAAAAGGATTGGAAATAATACAGAATATATAAAAGAAGTTTCTTTAAAAAAAATTTTTTTTTCGAGTACCCAATTTATTTTTTCCAATTAAGGGTCAATTTAGCGTGGCCAATCCACCTACCCTGAGAGGGCAGTCACCGAGGCGGAGGTCGGCATTAGGTGAGCAAATGAGACTCTGCTGAGTTGCCCATGGCGTGTGTATTGCTACGTCGTTCCACCACCCCCACACCCAACCTCCACCACATTGCTGAGACTTTCTCAACCCTTTGGGTTGTGGGGGTGAAACCCTCGCAAACACGGGGAGAATGTGCAAACTCCACACGGACAGTGACCCAGAGCCGGGATCGAACCTGGGACCTCGGCGATGTGAGGCAGCAGTGCGAACCACTGTGCCACCGTGCTGCCTCGGAAAATAATAGAGTAAACAAAATGTTGTTTAAAACTGTGCAACAAGTGAAGGTTCCAGTTTTGAAAATGTTAACGTCCAGCATAGCATGGCAGACCCCACAGAAAATAGAAAATCCGAGTCTGCTCTAGGAATGAACAGAGTGAACATTTCCTTCAGAAAGAACAGGACAAGCACATGGGGCGGAATTCTCCATAAGTGTTGACACCGGGACTGAAGCGGTGGACTTCTACGACTGCAAAATTAGCGCTGCAATTCAACAACTGTTAATGGGCCAGCATTGGCGCCATGTGCAACATGATTGAGTCCAATGAAAAACAGTGTTGGATTCGCCGGGGTTGTGTTTGACACCTGAGAGGCTGACCAGCTGCAGCCGCCTATTAGCGTTCCACTCCCCTCAGACACTCATCCCAGCCAACTAAATGGCAGCAAGGAGAGCGGCACCTTGGTTCACTGATGCTGAACTCGAGACCCTACTGGACGCCAAGTAGGAGAGGCGGGCCACCCTGTACCCCGGGGTGGGAAGGAGGTTGACACCCGCCGCCAGTCACCGGGTCTGGGCGCAGGTGGCAAAGGCTGTGAGCGCTGTGGGCAACATCGCCAGGACTGGCCAGCAGTGCAGGAAGAAAGTGCACAACCTCCTCAGGGTGGCCAGGGTGAGCAGGCAGCACTGTGACCCTGGCACCAACCCCTGTCCTACACACCCATAACCCCACCACCCCACCCCCATCCGGAGAGCAACTGAACCTCTACTCTGCACCATCTACCAGCACCCACACCGGCCGGCATAGCAGGGTGCCCCAGCTATCCACCCCCTGTGCTACATGCGTCCGACTGCCTAACACTGTGTTTTCTGTCTTCCCTCCCCCTGCAGGAGAGGGCAGCCCACAACCGCAAGGAAAGGGAAAAGACTTCAGCCCATCACTGCAGCAGAGCAGCGGGCTCTGGACCTGGTCGGTGGGCCCGGAGAGAGGGCAGTCACCGAGGCGGAGGTCGGCATTAGGTGAGCAAATGAGACTCTGCTGAGTTGCCCATGGCGTGTGTATTGCTACGTCATTCCACCACCCCCACACCCAATCTCCGCCACATTGCTGAGACTTCTCTGCCAACTGGTTCTTCAGTTTGTTCTGTAAAGCTGGCACAGGTGCAGTACATACGATAGGGGCTAGGGCACAAACCTGTATCTATATGTTCACTATTACACAATAAACGCATGTCTACAACATTTCCAATTGCCTCAGTCCTCTGTCACAAGGGTATGAGGGATGGGCTGGGCTGGCTGCAGAGGAGGTGGTGAGGGTGGGCGGGGGAGATGTCCCCAGCTCAGCCAGCGCTCACCGTTCAGGTGCCCAATCCTCATCCCTCCCCCCACCCCTCTTCCCCCCCTCACCGTCCCCTCCTGCATCATCCCAAGGGTTTGGTGGGACCATGTGTTCGAATGGCCAGCTCGCATGCAGGGATCACCTAGGTGGATGGTGGAAAGTGCTACCGAGGGCAAGAGTCAGATGTTGCAGAGCACTAGAGTTCATCCCAGAGCGGGTCATCATCATCCTTCATCCCATGGACCAGAGCTGCTGTTACTGCCAAACCAGGGCCCACACCCCATCGTGATGGGATCCAACTTTGGTGGGACCGGATGATCATGCCGGTGGGAAAGGCTGGAGAATTCTACTCTGGATTTATACTCCCGAGGCCAAATTCACTTGGAGACAGTGACATAGTGTAATGTCACTGGGATGGTAATCCAGAGGTCCAGGGTAATTCTCTGGTTCAAGGGTTCAAATTCCACCATGGCAGATGGTGGAATTTATATTCAATTAATAATCTGAAGCTGAAAAGCTAGTCTCAGCAGTGGTGACCATGACACCATTGTCATTTGTCATTAAAAACCCATCTGGTTCATTAACATTCTTTAGGGAAGTAAATCTGCCATCCTTACCTGATCTGGCCTACCTGTGACTTCAGACCCACAGCCATCTGGTTAACACATAGCGACCCTCTGAAATGGTGTGGCAAGACATTTGGTTAAAGGGAAATTATGGACAAGCAACAACTGCTGGCCTTGCCAGTGACCCCACAATAAAACACCCTCCCTCACCTAAAACTCACCTTGGATCAATATTAACCCTGCCCACCTGACAGTATCCGAGTGGGCGGGCAGTTAAAATGGTCTGTGGGATTTAACTGCTATGTGACATTATGTCTGAATTTGTATTGATATCAAATTAAGATATCAGATCTGAAATGGATCTTCTGCAACATGAATTTGAGATGTTTAGTTTTCCAAGTGAGAAACAACTGGCAAAATTATCATCTAAGTGTAATGTACATTAGGAAAGATAATCTCACGCAACGTAATCACACTTGTCAGCATTTCCATGTGTGTTATCGTTGAGCTAGATGCTGAGAACTACTGATGTTCATCCTTTGTTTAATCAGTCTCTGATCTCTCCCTCCTCCTCTGTGCCTTGTATTCAATCTTCATGTCTTGGGTAGAAATGAGAAAGTCATGAGTGTGAATTTACTATTGATCTGTGACATATTACACTGAGCTGGCAGTTTTGTGCCACAGGAGCAATTAATCAGCCATTTTAAACTGGTAATCTTAGCCAGCTGCCACCTCATAGGAACCCATTTTATTTTAACAAAATTGACTTTTGAAGTTAATTATTGTAGCTTTGCAGTTTTGCCATTATATTTGTATGTTCCAGGTCACTCATATATTGCTATAATAACTCTTTTTAGTAGTGAAATGTAGTTTTTGAAAAAATGAAGTTTGCAATTTTCTGACCCAAATCCTTTGTAAGGATGAAATTGCAATGCCCGCTGCTTAAGGCACTATTTGGTGTTGTTTGCATTGCAATTCCTGTTTTGGAGTTGTTCCCTGATGGTATTAGTATAACGAGACAAAGTTAATATGAATTATCATGTGCGTTTGATATTGGAATTGATGTGTGTGGTAAGAAAGCTGATGCCTTTGGAGTACGACATGGAGTATGAAGCCAAACTTTGATACCCTAATTAAAAATAAAATATTTCAGCTGATATGATGAGAGCTGAAAAGAAGCGGCAAAGCTAAAAGGGTGAGAAATTGGGAAGGTTAGGCACCACTATACGCTTAGAGTTTCCAAGTGATGTCCATGGTGAGCATGTGAATTGTGCTGGTCATCATACTGGTGAAGCCATTAGCAGCACGCTGTCTACAACCACTGGAAAGCAAACAGATCATGATGCCAGTTAGCATGCCATGTTCATTTGCTGTCAACGCTGCC
This sequence comes from Scyliorhinus torazame, assembly GCF_047496885.1. Classification (NCBI taxonomy): domain Eukaryota; kingdom Metazoa; phylum Chordata; class Chondrichthyes; order Carcharhiniformes; family Scyliorhinidae; genus Scyliorhinus; species Scyliorhinus torazame. The sequence continues at coordinate 345,866,456 of NC_092708.1, forward strand.
ATCCTGGAGCTCAGTGCTGCAGCTAGCACCTTCTCTTGATCTCACGCAGTTGAAGAGACATTCAGCAGCAGGAAGACCACCCATTTGCACCTGCCCCCCCCGGCTTGGTGGTTGATTGTTTTTGCTGTTGCTACATATGTTTGGTGCTTTGTACAGTTGTTTTAAATTGTTACATGGAGTCACATGGCAGGTGTTGAAGGACTACTTGCTGTATTACTGCTGACCTTCTCTCCATCACAAGGTCAGAAGTGAGGATGTGTTGCTGCTGATTGCACAATGCTCAGTACCATTTGCGCCTCCTCAGATACTGAAGCATTAATGTGTCCATATGCAGCAAGACCTGGACAATATCTAGGCTTGGGCTGATAAGTGGCAGGTAACATTTACGCCATAACACCAGTGTCAGGTAATTACCATCTCCGAGAGAGAATCTAATCATCTCCCCTCAACATTCAACAGCATTGTGTTATGGGCCAGGGTTTAGAGAATCCCAAAGTGTATCATGGAGTTCACCTGACCCACAACTTTTAATAGATTGTGGTATGGGGAGCACACGGTTCACTCTACCGGTATGGTACAGCAGAAAATGGACCAGTGGTTTTTAAAACAAAACAATGTTTATTCCATGAACTCAAGTTAACCTTTTTAAAACAAACAGTGAATATCTTAGCAACCAGTAAATCAAATACACCCCCCAAAGAATACAACACTAAGTAACATGTAAGCTGTCCTTTTAACATCCAAAAGACTTAACAAACCTCTAAACAGAAGCACATCAGGGTTTACATTCAAGACTGAATACATTTATAATTCTTCTGAATTCACCAAATGATCAAGAGATAGTCCTTCATGGCAGAGATCAACAGTACAGCCCTTTGTTTTAACTCCAGATGCAGCTCACTGAAAAGCACAGACACACCCAAGCTTTTTCTCAAACTGAAACTAAAAAGCAGAAGTAGAGCTCAGCTCCACCCAGACTCTGACATCACTCCAGTAACATGAGCAGCTCCATTTCTTAAAGGTACATTTCCTAAACACTCATTTCTTAAAGGGTACTCTCACATGACACCTCCCCCCAAGAAAAAAAAACCATCACCTTCAAGATGGTTTCATTTTTCACCTTTGCACTATCCTTTAAGAAATGCACACAGTAAACATACTTGTTCGTTTCAAAATACAACACACGCAAACAGGTAAAATAATATAGTCCATTTTCTCCGTTCTTCTTCCTCCAACTGAAATCCGTCTCGATTGACAGTCTCTTTGAACAAGTCGGTCTCTGCACGATCCGTCCATTTCTCTATATCTCGGCATTTCTCTTTAAAGTCACATACTTTAGTTCAATCTGATCACAGAGTCCCTTGCAATTCTCCAACACAGGAGCATTGGTTATCACAGCTTTCAGGCAGTCAAATGCCTGTCGAAAGTCCGCTGTCCATTGAAATTTTCGACGTTTCTTACGCAAGTCCATCAGCGGAGCAATCACGCTACAAAACCTTTGCACAAATTTTCGAACAAATCCACTCATGCCAAGAAATCGCATTATTTCCTTTTGTCTTGAGGGTATCGGAAACTCCTCAAGGAAAGTGACTTGGGCGTTTTCCAAATTCACTTTTGGCTCGGTTTATCAACAAACCTGCCTCCTGAAGTCGATCGAATAACTCCATCAGATGTTTTAAATGTTCTGTCCATGTCTGGCTGAAAATGACCAGATCGTCGATGCATACCGCACAATTGGGTAATCCTGAAACAAGTTTGTTTTTTAACCGTTGAAATATGGCTGGGGCGTTTTTCATGCCAAATGGCATAAATTTGAATTGGTATATACCATCTGGAGTCACAAAAGTTGAAATCCCCTTCGCCCTTTCGGATAAAGGTACCTGCCAGTAACCTTTAAGTAAATCCAATTTGGAAATAAAAACTGATTGCCCCACTTTCTCAATGCAATCCTCCAAACGTGGGATAGGATAAGTCAGTTCTTGTAACTGCATTAACCTTTCTATAGTCCACACACAACCGTTGGGTACCATCTGGTTTTGGTACCATCACTATGGGTGAGCTCCATTGGCTGCAACCCACTTCAATTATGCCATTTTTCAGCATACTCTCAGTCTCTTGGTTAACCTGTGCCCATTTTAAAGGGTTAAGTCTGTATGGATGTTGTTTGATTGGAACAGCATTTCCCACATCTACTTGCAGGCACGCAGATGGGTTGAAGTGTGTATACTTCAATGCAAGAAGCATCAGGAATAAGGTGGGTGAACTTAAGGCATGGATCGGTACTTGGGACTACGATGTGGTGGTCAGCACGGAAACTTGGATAGAAGAGAGGCAGAAATGGTTGTTGGAGGTCCCTGGTTATAGATGTTTCAATAAGATGAGGGATGGTGGTGAAAGAGGTGAGGGGTGGCATTGTTAATTCGAGATAGTAGAACAGCTGCAGAAAGGCAGTTCGAGGAGTATCTGCCTACTGAGGTAGTATGGGTTGATGTCAGAAATAGGAAAGGAGCAGTCACCTTGTTGGGTGTTTTCTATAGGCCCCCCAATAGTAGCAGAGATGTGGAGGAACAAATTGGGAAACAGATTTTGGAAAGGTGCAGAAGTCACAGGGTAGTAGTCATGGGTGACTTCAACTTCCCAAACATTGAGTGGAAACTCTTTAGATCAAATAGTTCAGATGGGGTGGTGTTTGTGCAGTGTGACCAGGAAGCTTTTCTACACAGTATGTAGATTGTCCGACCAGAGGGGAGGCCATATTGGATTTGGTACTTGGTAATGAACCAGGGCAAGTGATAAGTGTGTTACTGGGGGAGCATTTTGGGGATAGTGACCACAATTCTGTGACTTTCACTTTAGTAATGGAGAGGGATAGGTGCGTGCAACAGGGCAAGGTTTACAATTGGGGGAAGGGTAAATCCGATGTTGTCAGACAAGAATTGAAGTGCATAAGTTGGGAACATAGGCTCTCAGGGAAGGACACAAGTGAAATGTGGAACTTGTTCAAGGAACAGGTACTACGTGTCCTTGATATGTATGTCCCTGGCAGGCAGGGAAGAGATGGTCGAGTGAGGGAACCATGGTTGACAAGGGAGGTTGAATGTCTTGTTAAGAGGAAGAAGAAGACTTATGTAAGGCTGAGGAAACAAGGTTCAGACAGGACACTGGAGGGATACAAGATAGCCAGGAGGGAACTGAAGAAAGGGATTAGCAGAGCTAAGGGACGACATGAAAAATCTTTGGCGGGTAGGATCAAGGAAAACCCCAAGGCCTTTTACACCTATGTGAGAAATATGAGAATGACTAGAGAGAGGGTAGGTCCGATCAAGGACAGTAGCGGGAGATTGTGTATTGAGTCTGAAGAGATGGGAGAGGTCTTGACCGCGTACTTTTCCTCAGTATTTACAAATGAAAGGGGCCATATTGTTGGAGAGGACAGTGTGAAACAGACTGGTAAGCTCGAGGAAATACTTGTTAGGAAGGAAGATGTGTTGGGCATTTTGAAAAACTTGAGGACAGACAAGTCCCCCGGGCCTGATGGGATATATCCAAGGATTCTATGGGAAGCAAGAGATGAAATTGCAGAGCCGTTGGCAATGATCTTTTCGTCCTCACTGTCAACAGGGGTGGTACCAGGGGATTGAAGAGTGGCAAATGTCGTGCCCCTGTTCAAAAAAGGGACTAGGGATAACCCTGGGAATTACAGGCCAGTTAGTCTTACTTCAGTGGTAGGCAAAGTAATGGAAAGGGTACTGAGGGGTAGGATTTCTGAGCATCTGGAACGACACTGCTTGATTAGGGATAGTCAGCACGGATTTGTGAGGGGTAGGTCTTGCCTTACAAGTCATATTGAATTCTTTGAGGAGGTGACCAAGCATGTGGATGAAGGTAAAGCAGTGGATGTAATGTACATGGATTTTAGTAAGGCATTTGATAAGGTTCCCCATGGTAGGCTTATGCAGAAAGTAAGGAGGCATGGGATAGTGGGAAATTTGGCCAGTTGGATAACGAACTGGCTAACCGATAGAAGTCAGAGAGTGGTGGTGGATGGCAAATATTCAGCCTGGATCCCAGTTACCAGTGGCGTACCGCAGGGATCAGTTCTGGGTCCTCTGCTGTTTGTGATTTTCATTAATGACTTGGATGAGGGAGTTGAAGGGTGGGTCAGTAAATTTGCAGGCGATACGAAGATTGGTGGAGTTATGGATAGTGAGGAGGGCTGTTGTCGGCTGCAAAGAGACATAGATAGGATGTAGAGCTGGGCTGAGAAGTGGCAGATGGAGTTTAACCCTGAAAAGTGTGAGGTTGTCCATTTTGGAAGGACAAATATGAATGCGGAATACAGGGTTAACGGTAGGGTTCTTGGCAATGTGGAGGAACGGAGAGATCTTGGGGTCTATGTTCATACATCTTTGAAAGTTGCCACTCAAGTGGATAGAGCTGTGAAGAAGGCCTATGGTGTGCTAGCGTTCATTAACAGAGGGATTGAATTTAAGAGCCGTGAGGTGATGATGCAGCTGTACAAAACCTTGGTAAGGCCACATTTGGAGTACTGTGTACAGTTCTGGTCACCTCATTTTAGGAAGGATGTGGAAGCTTTGGAAAAGGTGCAAAGGAGATTTACCAGGATGTTGCCTGGAATGGAGAGTAGGTCTTACGAGGAAAGGTTGAGGATGCTAGGCCTTTTCTCATTAGAACGGAGAAGGATGAGGGGTGACTTGATAGAGGTTTATAAGATGATCAGGGGAATAGATAGAGTAGACAGTCAGAGACTTTTTCCCCGGGTGGAACAAACCATTACAAGGGGACATAAATTTAAGATGAATGGTGGAAGATATAGGGGGGATGTCAGAGGTAGGTTCTTTACCCAGAGAGTAGTGGGGCATGGAATGCACTGCCTGTGGAAGTAGTTGAGTCGGAAACATTAGGGACCTTTAAGCAGCTATTGGATAGGTACATGGATTATGGTAGAATGATATAGTGTAGATTAACATGTTCTTAAAGGCAGCACGGTAGCATTATGGGTAGCACAATTGCTTCACAGCTCCAGGGTCCCAGGTTCGATTCCGGCTTGTGTCACTGTCTGTCCAGAGTTTGCACATCCTCCCCGTGTCTGCGTGGGTTTCCTCCGGGTGCTCCGGTTTCCTCCCACAGTTCAAAGATGTGCAGGTTAGGTGGATTGGCTATGCTAAATTGCCTTTAGTGTCCAAAATTGCCCTTAGTGTTGGGTGGGGATAGGGTGGAGGTGTTGGCCTTGGGTAGGGTGCTCTTTCCAGGAGCCGGTGCAGACTCGACGGACCGAATTGCCTCCTTCTGCACTGTAAATTCTGTGATAATCTATGATTAATCTAGGACAAAGGTTCGGCACAACATCGTGGGCCGAAGGGCCTGTTCTGCGCTGTGTTTTTCTATGTTCTATGTTCTATGTATAGCCATTTTAGTACTTCCCAATTTATCTCTGCAAACTTGCCCATGTGATATCAATAACACTTTCAGGTCAGCTCGTTTTTCCTCTGGAAGATAACTCAACAATTTATCCCAATTTTTAAGAAAATCCTTGTTTTCCAATTTACTTTGAGGTATGTCAAATTCACAGTCATCTGGATTTGGTTCGTCACTTTGAGTTAGAATCATTGAAACCTTCTCCTTTTTCTCTCCTTCCCTTTCAAAGTACCTTTTAAGCATATTCACATGACACACTCGGTGATTCTTCCTTCTATCTGGTGTTTTTACCACATAATTCACCTCACTTAATTTCCTTTCAATCTGATAAAGTCCACAAAACCGAGCTTTTAAAGGTTCACCTACCACTGGTAACAACACTAAAACTTTATCTCCACTGGTAAAACTACAAACTTTGGATTTCTTGTCCGCGACCCGTTTCATCACATTTTGTGCAACTTTCAAATGTTGTCTAGCCAATTCACCGGCTCTATTTAATTGTTCACTAAAATTTGACACGTAATCCAATAATGTAATTTCCGATTTCTCACCCACCAATTTTTCCTGAATCAATTTAAGTGGTCCTCTTACCTCATGACCAAAAATTAGTTCAAAAGGACTAAATTTGTAGACTCATTAGGTGCATCCCTAATTTACGGGCAGCACGGTAGCCTTGTGGATAGCACAATTGCTTCACAGCTCCAGGGTCCCAGGTTCGATTCCAGCTTGGGTCACTGTCTGTGCGGAGTCTGCACGTCCTCCCCGTGTGTGCGTGGGTTTCCTCCGGGTGCTCCGGTTTCCTCCCACAGTCCAAAGATGTGCAGGTTAGGTGGATTGGCCATGATAAATTGCCCTTAGTGTCCAAAATTGCCCTTAGTGTTGGGTGGGGTTACTGGGTTATAGGGATAGGGTGGTGGTGTTGACCTTGGGTAGGGTGCTCTTTCCAAGAGCCAGTGCAGACTCGATGGGCCAAATGGCCTCCTTCTGCACTGTAAATTCTATGATGATGATGATGATAATTGCAAATAGTACGAATGGAACTCCTTTATCCCAATCCTCTGGATAATCTTGACAATAAACCCACAACATTGTCTTGATGTCTGATGCCACCTTTCTAACGCACCCTGCGATTCTGGATGGTAGGCAGTTGATTTAAATTGTTTTAGAACATAGAACATAGAAAATACAGCACAGAACAGGCCCTTCGGCCCACGATGTTGTGCCGAACCTTTGTCCTAGATTAATTATAGATTATCATTGAATTTACAGTGCAGAAGGAGGCCATTCGGCCCTTTGAGTCTGCACCGGCTCTTGGAAAGAGCACCCTACCCAAACTCAACACCTCCACCCAACACCAAGGGCAATTTTGGACATTAAGGGCAATTTATCATTGGCCAATTCACCTAACCTGCACATCTTTGGACTGTGGGAGGAAACCGGAGCACCCGGAGGAAACTCACGCAGACACGGGGAGGACGTGCAGACTCCGCACAGACAGTGACCCAAGCCAGAATCGAACCTGGGACCCTGGAGCTGTGAAGCAATTGTGCTATCCACAATGCTACCGTGCTGCCCTTAAGAACAAATATATCTACACTATATCATTTTACCGTAATCCATGTACCTATCCAATAGCTGCTTGAAGGTCCCTAATGTTTCCGATTCAACTACTTCCACAGGCAGTGCATTCCATGCCCCCACTACTCTCTGGGTAAAGAACCTACCTCTGATATCCCTCCTATATCTTCCACCTTTCACCTTAAATTTATGTCCCCTTGTAATGGTTTGTTCCACCCGGGAAAAAGTCTCTGACTGTCTACTCTATCTATTCCCCTGATCATCTTATAAACCTCTATCAAGTCGCCCCTCATCCTTCTCCGTTCTAATGAGAAAAGACCTAGCACCCTCAACCTTTCCTCATAAGACCTACTCTCCATTCCAGGCAACATCCTGGTAAATCTTCTTTGCACCTTTTCCAAAGCTTCCACATCTTTCCTAAAATGAGGCGACCAGAACTGTACACAGTACTCAAAATGTGGCCTTACCAAAGTTTTGTACAGCTGCATCATCACCTCACGGCTCTTAAATTCAATCCCTCTGTTAATGAACGCGAGCACACCATAGGCCTTCTTCACAGCTCTATCCACTTGAGTGGCAACTTTCAAAGATGTATGAACATAGACCCCAAGATCTCTCTGCTCCTCCACATTGCCAAGAACTCTACCGTTAACCCTGTATTCCGCATTCATATTTGTCCTTCCAAAATGGACAACCTCACACTTTTCAGGGTTAAACTCCATCTACCACTTCTCAGCCCAACTCTGCATCCTATCTATGTCTCTTTGCAGCCGACAACAGCCCTCCTTACTATCCACAACTCCACCAATCTTCGTATCGTCTGCAAATCTACTGACCCACCCTTCAACTCCCTCATCCAAGTCATTAATGAAAATCACAAACAGCAGAGGACCCAGAACTGATCCCTGCGGTACGCCACTGGTAACTGGGATCCAGGCTGAATATTTGCCATCCATCACCACTCTCTGACTTCTATCGGTTAGCCAGTTCGTTATCCAACTGGCCAAATTTCCCACTATCCCATGCCTCCTTACTTTCTGCATAAGCCTACCATGGGGAACCTTATCAAATGCCTTACTAAAATCCATGTACACTACATCCACTGCTTTACCTTCATCCACATGCTTGGTCACCTCCTCAAAGAATTCAATAAGACTTGTAAGGCAAGACCTACCCCTCACAAATCCGTGCTGACTATCCCTAATCAAGCAGTGTCTTTCCAGATGCTCAGAAATCCTATCCTTCAGTACCCTTTCCATTACTTTGCCTACCACCGAAGTAAGACTAACTGGCCTGTAATTCCCAGGGTTATCCCTAGTCCCTTTTTTGAACAGGGGCACTACATTCGCCACTCTCCAATCCCCTGGTACCACCCCTGTTGACAGTGAGGACGAAAAGATCATTGCCAACTTCAATTTCATCTCTTGCTTCCCATAGAATCCTTGGATATATCCCGTCAGTCCCGGGGGACTTGTCTATCCTCAAGTTTTTCAAAATGCCCAACACATCTTCCTTCCAAACAAGTATTTCCTCGAGCTTACCAATCTGCTTCACATTGTCCTCTCCAACAATATCGCCCCTCTCATTTGTAAATACAGAAGAAAAGTACTCGTTCAAGACCTCTCCTATCTCTTCAGACTCAATACACAATCTCCCGCTACTGTCCTTGATCGGACCTACCCTCGCTCTAGTCATTCTCATATTTCTCACATATGTGTAAAAGGCCTCGGGGTTTTCCTTGATCCTACCCACCAAAGATTGTTCATGCCCTCTCTTAGCTCTCCTAATCCCTTTCTTCAGTTCCCTCCTGGCTATCTTGTATCCCTCCAATGACCTGTCTGAACCTTGTTTCCTCAGCCTTACATAAGTCACCTTTTTCCTCTTAACAAGACATTCAACCTCTCTTGTCAACCATGGTTCCCTCACTCGACTATCTCTTCCCTGCCTGACAGGGACATACATATCAAGGACCCGTAGCACCTGTTCCTTGAACAAGTTCCACATTTCACTTGTGTCCTTCCCTGCCAGCCTATGTTCCCAACTTATGCACTTCAATTCTTGTCTGACAACATCGTATTTACCCTTCCCCCAATTGTAAACCTTGCCCTGTTGCACGTACCTATCCCTCTCCATTACTAAAGTGAAAGTCACAGAATTGTGGTCACTATCTACAAAATGCTGCCACACTAACAAATCTATCAGTTGCCCTGGTTCATTACCAAGTACAGTATTCCTAAACTATCCATAAATTCCTTGAATAACCTCGAGGTAAAATTTGATCCTTGATCCGATTGTATTTCTGTGGATAGTCCATATCTAGTAAAGAATTTAAGTAACTCCTCCACAATCTTTTTAGCTGTAATATTACGTACTGGAATGGCCTCTGGAAACCCAGTAGACACATCCATTATAGTCAAAAGATATTGATTCCCACTTTTCGTTTTAGGAAGCCATCCTATGCAATCAATTAGGACCCTTGTAAAAGGTTCCTCAAATGCTGGAATGGGTATTAAGGGCGCTGGTTTTATCACTGCTTGAGGTTTCCCTATCACTTGACATGTGTGACATGATTGACAAAATTTAACTACATCTTTATGTAGTCCAGGCCAATAAAAATGTTTTTGGATTTTAGCTTGAGTTTTTCTTATTCCCAAATGACCTCCCACTGGTACCTCATTTGCAACTCGCAACACCTCCTTTCTATACCCTACCGGCAATACTACTTGATGAACTTCTGCCCACTTTTCGACCGCCTGCATATGTAAAGGTCTCCATTTTCTCATCAAGACATCACTTTTATGGTTATAACACTCTGGTATACACTCAGATTCCGCTTCTGTATATGCTTTCTGATACATCCGGTTTATTTCTCCATCTTTCTGTTGTAACTCCGCCAATTTTCCTGAACTAAAAATATCCACCTCATCCTCCACCTGTTCTTGTTCTGTTTCAGCCATCTGATCAAAAATCGTTCCTGATAATTGCACTTCAACTTCATCTTCACTCTTTGATTTCTCCTCTTGTCTTAACCTGTGACTTTGTGACCTTGTTACTACACAATCCGGAAAAATCCCAGGATGTTCGTCCTCCATCACTTCAGTTGTTTGATTTTCCACTGGCTTATCAACCACAGTAGGCATCACTCCCACTTGCGATCCAGCTATATCATTACCCAAGATAAACTGTATTCCTGGACAAGATAGTTTCTCTATTACTCCTACTACCACTTCACCACTCTTCACTGGACTTTCCAACCTTACCTTATATAATGGAATGCTACTTCTCTCACCCTGAATTCCACATATTACCACCTTCTCTGGCAACATTCTTCCCAAACTACATAACTCCTCATCTCTTACCATTAAAGATTGACTAGCTCCCGTATCTCTTAAAATTGTGTCTTCTTTATCTGCTCCTCCTGATACACATGAGTAAACTTTACCCACACAAGTAAATTCTTTAAAGACATCAGGCACCTTCTTATCAATCACCTCTTGATCAGGCTGTACAATCTTTTGCACCTCCTTCACTTCCCTTGGGCTTTCCTTCACCACTTTAACAAACCCCACTGTCTTATCCTGTTTTACCACATCAGCCTTCCCAGTGCTTTTCTTCAATCGCCAACACTGTGACTTTACATGGCCTAGTTTATTACAGTGAAAATATTTGAAACTTTTCATGCCTCTTCCACCCTCCTGGATTTCTTTTTTAGTCTGAGCTACACTCTCCTTATTATCTCCCATCAGATCACCTTTATCTTTACCACTTGAGTATTTCTCATGTCCCCAGTTTCTATCCCTCACAGGCTGAAACTGATGTCTGAAAGCAAGCTTTGATTTATGAATTAATTCATAATCATCTGCCATTTCTGCTGCTAATCTCGCAGTTTAACCCTCTGTTCTTCCACATGAGTTCTCACTACATCAGGAATTTAATTTTTGAACTCCTCCAAAAGTATAATTTCTCTGAGAGCTTCATACGTTTGATCTATTTTCAAAGCCCTTATCCACCTCTCCAAATTACTCTGTTTGAGGCTTTCAAACTCCATGTATGTTTGACCAAATTATTATTTCCTTAAATTTCTAAACCTTTGGCTGTAAGCTTCAGGCACTAGTTAATATGCACCTAAGATGGATTTTTTCACCTCCTCATACGACCCAGATACCTCCTCTGGTAGTGATGCAAATACTTCACTAGCCCTACCTACCAGCTTTGTTTGAATCAGTAATACCCACATGTCCTGTGGCCATTTCATTTGCTTAGCCACCTTCTCAAATGAAATGAAAAAGGCTTCTACCTTCTTCTCTTCAAACCTTGGCAATGCTTGGACATATTTAGATAAATCCCCACCACGCCTTCGACTTAGATGCTCTTTCTCACTATCCTCATCACTATCATCCAACTGTACGTTTCCCTTTATGCCTGCCAATTTTAAATGGCTGTCATGTTTCATGGTCATTTTCTGAAGTTCAAACTCTCTCTCTTTATCTTTTTCCCTGATCTGTATCTTCCTTTCTCTTTCTTTTTCCTCTCTATCTCTTTCGTATTCAAGCTGCTTTAATTCTTTCTCATGTTCCATTTGTTTAATTTGCAACAGAATTTTTGCCAATTCCAATGAGTCAAACTGTATCTCAGGCAACTTTAAATGCTTAGCCACCACCATAATTACCTCATCTTTTCGCATTTTGTCAGTTAATGCTAACTGCAATGTTTTTGCCAAATCTAACAGCCTGCTTTTAGTCTCTGTCCGTAAGGTACTGCGTGTGACCGTCGCTACCCCCAAAAACATCTGAGCCTCTGAAAGAGCCATTGTCCACAACACACTCCCCACTTAAACTAAAATACCACACCTGAAAAGCAACCACAATATGCTCACCCCTCACTGTCTTCAAGTTCACTAAGCCAATCCAATAGATAGACTTTATCCCGGACGAGCCCCCAATTTGTTATGGACCATGGTTTAGGGAATCCCAAAGTGTATCATGCAGTTCACCTGATCCACAACTTTTAATCGATTGTGGTATGGGGAGCACACGGCTCACTCTACCGGTATGGTACAGCAGAAAATGGACCAGCGGTTTTTAAAACAAAACAATGTTTATTCCATGAACTCAAGTTAACCTTTTTAAAACAAACAGTGAATATCTTAGCAACCAGTAAATCAAATACACCCCAAAGAATACAACACTAAGTAACATGTAAGCTGTCCTTTTAACATCCAAAAGACTTAACAAACCTCTAAACAGAAGCACATCAGGGTTTACATTCAAGACTGAAAACATTTATAATTCTTCTGAATTCACCAAATGATCAAGAGATAGTCCTTCATGGCAGAGATCAACAGTACAGCCCTTTGTTTTAACTCCAGATGCAGCTCACTGAAAAACACAGACACACCCAAGCTTTTTCTCAAACTGAAACTAAAAAGCAGATGTAGAGCTCAGCTCCACCCAGACTCTGACATCACTCCAGTAACATGAGCAGCTCCATTTCTTAAAGGTACATTTCTTAAATGCTTATTTCTTAAAGGGTACTCTCACATGACAATTGCCATCACTGAATCCCTCAATATCAACTTCCTGTGATGAGTTACCATTGACCAGAAAGTTAAATAGACTAGCCACTTAAATACTGTGGCTACAAGAGTAAGTCATGGTCTGGGAATTCTTCAGTAAATAACATACCTCCTGGCTTCCAAAACCTGTTCATCACCTTTAATAATTTTTAGTAATCTTTATTGTCACAAGTAGACTTACATTAACACTGCAATGAAGTTACTGTGAAAATCCCCTAGTTGACACATTCCGGCACCTGTTCAGGTGTACTGAGGAAGAATTCAGAATGTCCAATTCACCTAAAAGCATGTCTTTCGGGACTTGTGGGAGGAAACCGGAACACCCAGAGGAAACCCACGCAGACACGGGGAGAATGTGCAGACTCCGCACAGAGAGTGACCCAAGCCGGAAATTGAACCCAGATCCCTGGCGCTGTGAAGCAACAGTGCTGACCACTGTGCTACCGTGCCTACTATGCAAAGTCAAGAGTGCGATGAAAAACTCCCCACTTGCCTGAATGAGTGCAGCTCTAACAACTCAAGATGTTTGTACAATTCAGGACAAAGCAGCCTGCTTGATCGTCATCCGCTACCATTTAAAAAAAAATGTTTATTAAGAATGTTTTCACAAAATTTTCAACCATACAAACAAACCCCACCCCCCCCCACCCGCCCCTGTAGCACAAAAGAAAGAAAGCTCGCATAGCAAGACATGAACATGGCAAGTCAATATGATACAGAACTTTGTACATTGGATTCCTCCCGTATATATCAGTTTTCCGGATCATTCATGTATTTTCTTGCTCAAATGCCCCCCAGAAAAAAACCCTTCCCCCCCCTCCCCCGCCCCCCCCCCCCCCAAGAAAGATATTCCCCCCCCCTCCACCCCCCGGGTTGCTGCTGCTGCTGTCCGACCCTCATCTAACGCTCCGCGAGATAGTCTAGGAACGGTTGCCACCGCCTGTAGAACCCCTGCGCAGACCCTCTCAAGGCAAACTTTATCCTCTCCAACTTGATAAACCCTGCCATATCATTTATCCAGGCTTCCACGCTGGGGGGCTTCGCCTCTTTCCACATTAACAAGATCCTTCGCCTGGCTACTAGGGACACAAAGGCCAGAATGCCGGCCTCTTTCGCCTCCTGCACTCCCGGCTCGTCCACTACTCCAAATAGTGCTAGCCCCCAGCTTGGCTTGACCCGGACTTTCAACACCTTAGATACTGTTCCCGCCACTCCCCTCCAGAACTCCTCCAGTGCCAGGCATGAGCAAAACATATGGACATGGTTCGCCGGGCTTCCTGAGCACCTCCCACATCTGTCCTCCACCCCAAAGAACCTACTCAGCCTCACCCCCGTCATGTGCACTCTGTGAACTACCTTAAACTGTATCAGGCTGAGCCTGGCACACGAGGAAGAGGAATTAACCCTACTTAGGGGGTAGCCCGAACATCTCCTCCAGCGCCCCTAAGCTCGCAAACGTCCCATCAATGAACAGGTCCCCCATTCTTTTAATCCCTGCCCTATGCTAGCTCTGAAACCCCCCATCCATCCTTCCCGGGACAAACCGATGGTTGTCTCTGATCGGGGACCACACCGAGGCTCCTATCGCACCCCTGTGCCGTCTCCACTGCCCCCAGATCTTTAGCGTTGCCGCCACCACCGGGCTCGTGGTGTACCTTGTCGGCGAGAGCGGCAGCGGTCCCGTCACCAGCGCCCCCAGGCTCGTTCCTTTGCAGGACGCCATCTCCAACCTCTTCAATGCCGCCCCCCTCTCCCTCCATCACCCACTTACGGATACCCATCCGCTACCATAATCATTCACTGCCTCCATCACTGACGCACAGTAGTATCAGTGTGTACATTATTTAAGATGCGCTGCAGCAACTTACTAAGGTTCCTTCGACATGTCCTCCATCATCTAGAAGTACAAGGGTAGTATGGGAACACCACAAGCTAAAAGGTCCATTCCAAGGCACACACCATACTGGTTTGGAAGCATATTGTCATTCCTTCACTGTCACCGGCTAAAAATCGTGCAACTCCCTGTTCTCCAGCTGCACCTTTCCAACAGCTGTCCCTAAGCCAGATGGACTGCAATAGTTCAAGAAGGTGGCTCATCACCACCTCCTCAAGGGCAATTAAGGATGAGCAATAAACGCTGGTTTAGCCAACGCTCACATACCAAGAAAGAATTTAAAAAATCAAGGCTTTTGGTAAAACTAGTTGGACCCAGATTTGTTATTCCCCTTCAAATACATCATGGGCGAGATTCTCAGGCCTCTCAGCTGTGTTTTTCTTGGCCGTTTGCTGGCAGTGGGATTCACTGTTCCCAGCGCTGGAAATGCGCATTCTCATTTGAGCCATCCCATGTCACCAGGAAACCCATGGGCGGGGGTGCGCTGCCCACGGGCCCAGAGAATCCCGTCGCCAGTGAATAGCTGGAGAATTCGGTCCTTGACTGGGAGAATGAGGAGAGAGCATGTAGAGCAGTTCAAACTGATGGAAGAGGGAGGAAGAGGAGAGTCAGAAGGGAGGGCGGCAGTAGTCTGGGCAAGGCTCTGGGCAGTGGCAAATGGACAAAGGGAAAATGCTGCCATCTAAAAGAGGGCACCTAGTTTGCACTCCGTGCAGCCTTTGCTATTGCCTCTAGGCGATGCCAAAACAATCCTTTCTTAAAATAAATTGAAAGTGCCCAATTCTTTTTTTTCAATTAAGGGGCAATTTAGCATGGCCAATCCACCTACCCTGCATATCTTTTAGGTGTGGGGGTGAGACCCACGCAGACACGGGGAGAATGTGCAACCCTCAACAATCCAAGTAACTTTCCGGAGGACAGATTTCCGGACTGCTGTATCACCGTGCAAGCCCCTTTGCAATATGCAGTCATGATGGTGGCAATCTGAATTTCCACTGGAACGTTGGCTATCTGGTGCTTGTGCTGCAATGGAAGCTGCAATTTTGCCCATCAGCCGATGGATCATATTCGGATCCAATAACGTGTGAATGGAGTTGGCTGCCACTTCCACACTGGACAGGACCGGCTTCAAGTTCTGCAAACACCATAGCAGGTGACTCCTACATGCTACAGGCTTTTTTGGCAGGCTTTCCAATGTACACATGCTTTCCAATGTGCAAACCATCAGCTTCTTCTGTAGGCTTCGCTGTCAAAGTCCTCACCTGAGTCCTCAGCAGTTGAGCTTGTGTATAACATTTACGTCTGCTGAACTGAGACCTTTGCTATCCTTGCCCTTTGACAGATATTGGTCCATTCATGCTCAATAGAGGTGCCCCTTTATGTTACAGTCTTAATGCACAATGTCGGCATTTGAGTGTGAAATCTGGTGATGATGTGTCACCATCCTCACTGATCTCTTGCTGTTCCATCAATCCTTGGCCAGGTTGCAGTTCATTGATATCTGAAAGGAAAGATATGGTTGTGGGGCATTAAGGGGGCAAATAAGTGTGAATGCTTACACCATCGGTAGCTGGTACATCAGAAGAGAGTGTGGGATGAGGCAGAGGCGGGAAGCGAGAAAGAGGATTATGTATGAGGATATGATTATCTTCAATGGTTTCAGCTCCGCTGCTGGCCATGACCTCAGCAATGGTTATCCAAGTAATGGCTAGTAGTGTCTCCTCTATCGGGGTTAGGATATGCACTTGAACCTCTCCCTCTCCAGTTAGCTTCTGCTGCCTGTGACTGTGTGCTCTCATCTCCTGCGAGAGAGAGCAAGTTTGCCAATGAGTGTCATGCAACCTGTTTCTGTGTGTCTGCCGTGGTTGAAAAGCTGACAGTGGGTATACGCTGTGAGATGTAAGTGTGAGGATCGCTGTAATGCCACATGTCCAAGGGTGTGGTGGAGCATGGTGAATAATGGGGGTGCAGTTAATTGGTCAGTGTCTGAGGCTATAACAGTTAGTAGGATATAAGATTGGAAATGCATTTACTGACCGTGATTAATCATGTGATGCTCTTGAACTTCCTTCAGCGCTGCATCTGGGTCTTCAGGGCTAGTCTCCTGGATTTGCCATCTATGGCTATCAGCTGCCACTGCCTTCTGAGTGTGTTTCTGGAGGGAATCCTGAGCCCTGCAGATGCAGGACAGCTCTCCTCCTTTCCATCTTCTCCATCCAGGCTTCCATGGACCATGCCCAGAAACATTGGAGCTGTCTCCCATGTAGTGCCTTTTTTCTTTTAAAAAAAAAAAAAATGTTTTATTGAAAATTTTTTCGATCAAAATTTTTTCCCCTTACAGATCAAACATAACAGTAAAGAAAGTTTAACAATAAACAAATAGCTAATCAACATGGTAATCTAATCGTTTAACATAAACTAAAACTTCCACCCCCCCCTCCCCCCTGGGTTGCTGCTGCTGGTCATCTGTCTTCCCTCTAACGTTCCCCTAGGTAGTCGAGGAATGGCTGCCACCGCCTGGTGAACCCTTGAGCCGATCCTCTCATGGCAAACTTTATCCGCTCCAGTTTTATGAACCCCGCCATATCGTTTACCCAGGCCTCCAGTCCGGGGGGTTTCGCCTCCTTCCACATGAGTAGAATCCTACGCCGGGCTACTAGGGACGCAAAGGCCACAACGTCGGCCTCTTTCGCCTCCTGCACTCCCGGCTCATCCGCAACTCCAAATAGAGCTAGCCCCCAGCCTGGTTTGACCCGGGCCTTCACCACCTTGGAAATCACTCCCGTCACTCCCTTCCAATACCCCTCCAGTGCCGGGCACGACCAAAACATATGTGCGTGGTTTGCCGGGCTTCTGCCGCACCTCCCACACTTGTCCTCCACTCCAAAGAACCTGCTCAGTCTTTCTCCCGTTATGTGTGCTCTATGTAGCACCTTGAATTGAATCAGGCTAAGCCTGGCGCACGAGGAAGAGGAATTTACCCTGCTTAGGGCATCAGCCCACATACCCTCCTCTATCTCCTCCCCTAGCTCTTCTTCCCACTTTCCTTTTAATTCGCCCACCAACTCCTCCCCCTCTTCCCTCATCTCTCGGTATATCTCTGACACCTTGCCCTCTCCGACCCACACCCCCGAAAGCACTCTGTCCTGAATCCCCTATACCGGGAGCAGCGGAAATTCCCTCACCTGTTGTCTTGTGAACGCCCTCGGGGCAACTTATACTTTTCCTCCAATGCTCCCAAGCTCGCAAACGTCCCATCTATAAATAAATCTCCCACCCTCCTAATTCCCAACTGGTACCAGCTCTGAAATCCTCCATCCATTCTTCCTGGGGCAAACCTATGGTTGTTCCTGATTGGAGACCCCACCAGGGCTCCCCGCACCCCTCTCTGTCGCCTCCATTGTCCCCAGATATTCAATGTTGCCGCCACCACCGGGTTCGTGGTAAACTTTTTTGGTGAGAGCGGTAGCGGCGCCGTCACCAGCGCCTCTAAGCTCGTCCATTTACAGGACTTTCTCTCCAGTCTTTTCCATGCCGCTCCCTCTCCCTCCATCATCCATTTACGAATCATCGCCACATTGGCGGCCCAATAGTAGTCGCCCAAATTCGGTAGCGCCAATCCTCCTCTGTCCCTGCTACGTTGTAGGTACCCCCTCCTTACCCTCGGAACTTTCCCTGCCTTTGGATTTCGGCGGCAGCGGTGCGCAGGGGCCTTCTTGGAGGTGAGTAGTGAGTTTAAAAACCTTACCTTTACAGGAGCAGCCCTTTGGATTTCGGCGGCAGCGGTGCGCAGGGGCCTTCTGGGAGGTGAGTAGTTAGTTTAAAAGCTCTTACCTTTACAGGAGCAGCCCTTTGGATTTCGGCGGCAGCGGTGCGCAGGGGCCTTCTTGGAGGTGAGTAGTGAGTTTAAAAACCTTACCTTTACAGGAGCAGCCCTTTGGATTTCGGCGGCAGCGGTGCGCAGGGGCCTTCTGGGAGGTGAGTAGTTAGTTTAAAAGCTCTTACCTTTACAGGAGCAGCCCTTTGGATTTCGGCGGCAGCGGTGCGCAGGGGCCTTCTTGGAGGTGAGTAGTGAGTTTAAAAACCTTACCTTTACAGGAGCAGCCCTTTGGATTTCGGCGGCAGCGGTGCGCAGGGGCCTTCTGGGAGGTGAGTAGTTAGTTTAAAAGCTCTTACCTTTACAGGAGCAGCCCTTTGGATTTCGGCGGCAGCGGTGCGCAGGGGCCTTCTTGGAGGTGAGTAGTGAGTTTAAAAACCTTACCTTTACAGGAGCAGCCCTTTGGATTTCGGCGGCAGCGGGGCGCAGGGGCCTTCTGGGAGGTGAGTAGTTAGTTTAAAAGCTCTTACCTTTACAGGAGCAGCCCTTTGGATTTCGGCGGCAGCGGTGCGCAGGGGCCTTCTGGGAGGTGAGTAGTTAGTTTAAAAGCTCTTACCTTTACAGGAGCAGCCCTTTGGATTTCGGCAGCAGCGGTGCGCAGGGGCCTTCTTGGAGGTGAGTAGTGAGTTTAAAAACCTTACCTTTACAGGAGCAGCCCTTTGGATTTCGGCGGGAACCGGAAGTTCGACCTCTGGCAAGTCTCCCCCCCCCCCCCCCCCCCAATAAATTCTGGTGGAGAGGAAACCCGAGACACTACACGTGTAGTGTCTCCCACCCACCCTCCTCCTCTAACCTAATAATAAGACCCATTGGTGTAAGGTAAGTGCCATATTATATTATTATATTATTAGCATTGTGCAGGCCAAGGATTGGAGGTGGAGGAGCAGTCTCTGTCAGCGAGAGAACCTGAGAACATCTCAGAAGGTAAGCAAGTGATTTTTACTTTTATACCTTTTTTTCAAATTGTGTGTGTCGGGGGGAAACTGAAGTGACATCACAGAAAAGCTGTGACCTGAGTGGCTGGTTGGGATTCTAACCTAAATTTTTTTGAGTATTTGGGAACTAATTAAACATAATAACTTAATTATAATTTAGAGGATATCTAAGCCAGAGATCGGAGGATATTATAGTTAGCTATCGCATTTCTATTAGAAATCTAGTGCTAGGAAACAGATAGTTGACAGTAACTTTGTAATTTAAAAAAAAAAAGTATTTATAAAAAAAAAAGACAAATTTTAATTTTAATTAATTGACGCAATGTCAGTTAGAGGGGTGCTGTGCTCTGACTGTGAGATGTGGCAGGTCCGGGAGGCTTCCAGCGTCCCGGATGGCTTCATCTGCAGAAAGTGCACCCAACTGCAGCTCCTCACAGACCGCATGGTTCGGTTGGAGCAGCAATTGGATGCACTTAGGAGCATGCAGGTGGCGGAAAGCGTCATAGATCGCAGTTATGTAAGTGTGGTCACACCCAAGGTGCAGGCAGAGAAATGGGTGACCACCAGAAAGGGCAGGCAGTCAGTGCAGGAATCCCCTGTGGTTGTCCCCCTCTCGAACAGATATACCCCTTTGGATACTGTCGGAGGGGATAGCCTATCAGGGGAAAACAGCAGCAGCCAGAGCAGTGGCACCACGGCTGGCTCTGATGTTCAGAAGGGAGGGTCAAAGCGCAGAAGAGTAATAGTTATAGGGGACTCTATAGTCAGGGGAACAGATAGGCGCTTCTGTGGACGTGAAAGAGACTCCAGGATGGTATGTTGCCTCCCTGGTGCCAGGGTCCAGGATGTCTCCGAACGGGTAGAGGGAATCCTGAAGGGGGAGGGCAAACAGGTAGAGGTCGTTGTACATATTGGTACTAACGACATAGGCAGGAAGGGGCATGAGGTCCTGCAGCAGGAGTTCAGGGAGCTAGGCAGAAAGTTAAAAGACAGGACCTCGAGGGTTGTAATCTCGGGATTACTCCCTGTGCCACGTGCCAGTGAGGCTAGAAATAGGAAGATAGAGCAGACAAACACGTGGCTAAACAGCTGGTGTAGGAGGGAGGGTTTCTGTTATCTGGACCACTGGGAGCTCTTCCGGGGCAGGTGTGACCTGTATAAGATGGACGGGTTGCATCTAAACCGGAGAGGCATAAATATCCTGGCCGCGAGATTTGCTAGTGTCACACGGGAGGGTTTAAACTAGTATGGCAGGGGGGTGGGCACGGGAGCAATAGGTCAGAAGGTGAGAGCGTTGAGGGAGAACTAGGGAATAGGGACAGTGTGGCTCTGAGGCAGAGCAGACGGGGAGAAGTTGCTGAACACAGCGGGTCTGGTGGCCTGAAGTGCATATGTTTTAATGCAAGGAGCATTACGGGTAAGGCAGATGAACTTAGAGCTTGGATTACTACTTGGAACTATGATGTTGTTGCCATTACAGAGACCTGGTTGAGGGAAGGGCAGGATTGGCAGCTAAACGTTCCAGGATTTAGATGTTTCAGGCGGGATAGAGGGGGATGTAAAAGGGGAGGCGGAGTTGCGCTACTTGTTCAGGAGAGTATCACAGCTATACAGCGAGAGGACACCTCAGAGGGCAGTGAGGCTATATGGGTAGAGATCAGGAATAAGAAGGGTGCAGTCACAATGTTGGGGGTATACTACAGGCCTCCCAACAGCCAGCGGGAGATAGAGGAGCAGATAGGTAGACAGATTTTGGAAAAGAGTAAAAACAACAGGGTTGTGGTGATGGGAGACTTCAACTTCCCCAATATTGACTGGGACTCACTTAGTGCCAGGGGCTTAGACGGGGCAGAGTTTGTAAGGAGCATCCAGGAGGGCTTCTTAAAACAATATGTAAACAGTCCAACTAGGGAAGAGGCGGTACTGGACCTGGTATTGGGGAATGAGCCCGGCCAGGTGGTAGATGTTTCAGTAGGGGAGCATTTCGGTAACAGTGACCACAATTCAGTAAGTTTTAAAGTACTGGTGGACAAGGATAAGAGTGGTCCGAGGATGAATGTGCTAAATTGGGGGAAGGCTAATTATAACAATATTAGGCGGGAACTGAAGAACATAGATTGGGGGCGGATGTTTGAGGGCAAATCAACATCTGACATGTGGGAGGCTTTCAAGTGTCAGTTGATAGGAATACAGGACAGGCATGTTCCTGTGAGGAAGAAAGATAAATACGGCAATTTTCGGGAACCTTGGATGACGAATGATATTGTAGGCCTCGTCAAAAAGAAAAAAGAGGCATTTGTCAGGGCTAAAAGGCTGGGAACAGACGAAGCCTGTGTGGCATATAAGGAAAGTAGGAAGGAACTTAAGCAGGGAGTCAGGAGGGCTAGAAGGGGTCATGAAAAGTCATTGGCAAATAGGGTTAAGGAAAATCCCAAGGCTTTTTACACTTACATAAAAAGCAAGAGGGTAGCCAGGGAAAGGGTTGGCCCACTGAAGGATAGGCAAGGGAATCTATGTGTGGAGCCAGAGGAAATGGGCGAGGTACTAAATGAATACTTTGCATCAGTATTCACCAAAGAGAAGGAATTGGTAGATGTTGAGTCTGGAGAAGGGGGTGTAGATAGCCTGGGTCACATTGTGATCCAAAAAGACGAGGTGTTGGGTGTCTTAAAAAATATTAAGGTAGATAAGTCCCCAGGGCCGGATGGGATCTACCCCAGAATACTGAAGGAGGCTGGAGAGGAAATTGCTGAGGCCTTGACAGAAATCTTTGGATCCTCGCTGTCTTCAGGGGATGTCCCGGAGGACTGGAGAATAGCCAATGTTGTTCCTCTGTTTAAGAAGGGTGGCAGGGATAATCCCGGGAACTACAGGCCGGTGAGCCTTACTTCAGTGGTAGGGAAATTACTGGAGAGAATTCTTCGAGACAGGATCTACTCCCATTTGGAAGCAAATGGACGTATTAGTGAGAGGCAGCACGGTTTTGTGAAGGGGAGGTCGTGTCTCACTAACTTGATAGAGTTTTTCGAGGAGGTCACTAAGATGATTGATGCAGGTAGGGCAGTAGATGTTGTCTATATGGACTTCAGTAAGGCCTTTGACAAGGTCCCTCATGGTAGACTAGTACAAAAGGTGAAGTCACACGGGATCAGGGGTGAACTGGCAAGGTGGATACAGAACTGGCTAGGCCATAGAAGGCAGAGGGTAGCAATGGAGGGATGCTTTTCTAATTGGAGGGCTGTGACCAGTGGTGTTCCACAGGGATCAGTGCTGGGACCTTTGCTCTTTGTAGTATATATAAATGATTTGGAGGAAAATGTAACTGGTCTGATTAGTAAGTTTGCAGACGACACAAAGGTTGGTGGAATTGCGGATAGCGATGAGGACTGTCTGAGGATACAGCAGGATTTAGATTGTCTGGAGACTTGGGCGGAGAGATGGCAGATGGAGTTTAACCTGGACAAATGTGAGGTAATGCATTTTGGAAGGGCTAATGCAGGTAGGGAATATACAGTGAATGGTAGAACCCTCAAGAGTATTGAAAGTCAAAGAGATCTAGGAGTACAGGTCCACAGATCACTGAAAGGGGCTACACAGGTGGAGAAGGTAGTCAAGAAGGCATACGGCATGCTTGCCTTCATTGGCCGGGGCATTGAGTATAAGAATTGGCAAGTCATGTTGCAGCTGTATAGAACCTTAGTTAGGCCACACTTGGAGTATAGTGTTCAATTCTGGTCGCCACACTACCAGAAGGATGTGGAGGCTTTAGAGAGGGTGCAGAAGAGATTTACCAGAATGTTGCCTGGTATGGAGGGCATAAGCTATGAGGAGCGATTGAATAAACTCGGTTTGTTCTCACTGGAACGAAGGAGGTTGAGGGGCGACCTGATAGAGGTATACAAAATTATGAGGGGCATAGACAGAGTGGATAGTCAGAGGCTTTTCCCCAGGGTAGAGGGGTCAATTACTAGGGGGCATAGGTTTAAGGTGAGAGGGGCAAAGTTTAGAGTAGATGTACGAGGCAAGTTTTTTACGCAGAGGGTAGTGGGTGCCTGGAACTCACTACCGGAGGAGGTAGTGGAGGCAGGGACGATAGGGACATTTAAGGGGCATCTTGACAAATATATGAATAGGATGGGAATAGAAGGATACGGACCCAGGAAGTGTAGAAGATTGTAGTTTAGTCGGGCAGTATGGTCGGCACGGGCTTGGAGGGCCGAAGGGCCTGTTCCTGTGCTGTACATTTCTTTGTTCTTTGTTCTTTGTTCACATGAAGCTCGTGATGCTCCTGTCTATTTTTAAAAAAGTCTTAGTGATTAGTATAGGGAGACATTGAAATACAAATAAGAACCTCGGGAGGACCATCATCTTAATTGCCTGCACTCTGCCCGCCAACGACAGAGGCTGCATGTCCCACCTCTTGAAGTCCTCCTCCATTTGTTCTACCAATCGTGTCAGATTAAGTCTGTGCAAGGTTCCCCAGCTCCTAGCGATCTGAATCCCCAGGTATCGGAAGTTTCTTTCCACTTTCCTTAGAGGCAGGCCTTCTATCTCTCTACTCTGGTCCCCTGGGTGTATCACAAATAGTTCACTCTTCCCCATGTTAAGCCTATATCCCGAGAAATCTCCGAACTCCCTCAACATCTGCATAACCTCTATCATCCCCCCCGCTGGGTCCGACACATACAACAGTAGGTCATCCGCGTATAGCGAGACTCGGTGTTCTTCTCCCCCTCTAATCACCCCTCTCCATTTCCTGGAGTCTCTCAACGCCATGGCCAGAGGTTCAATTGCCAACGCGAACAACAGTGGAGATAGCGGGCATCCCTGTCTTGTTCCCCTATATAATCGGAAATACTCCGATCTTTGCCGACCCGTGACTACACTTGCCGTTGGGGCCCATAAAGAAGTTTGACCCAGCTAATAAACCCGTTCCCGAACCCAAACCTCCTTAACACCTCCCATAAATACTCCCACTCCACCCTATCAAATGCCTTCTCTGCATCCATTGCCGCCACTATCTCTGCCTCCCCCTCCACTGGTGGCATCATTATCACCCCTAATAGTCGTCGCACGTTGACATTCAGTTGTCTCCCTTTTACGAACCCTATCTGGTCTTCGTGCACCACCCCCGGGTCACAGTCCTCTATCCTCGATGCCAGTACCTTTGCCAGCAATTTGGCGTCCACATTCAATAATGAAATAGGTCTATAGGACCCGCACTGCAACGGATCTTTATCCCTCTTCAGAATTAGCGATATTGTCGCCTCCGATATTGTCGGGGGTAAAGTCCCTCCTTCCCTGGCCTCATTGAACGTCCTCACCAACAACGGGGCCAACAAGTCCACGTACTTTCTATAAAACTCCACCGGGAACCCGTCTGGTCCCGAAGCCTTCCCTGCTTGCATGTTCCCCAGCCCCTTAATAACCTCGTCCACCCCAATCGGTGCCCCCAGGCCTTCCACCTCCTGCTCCTCCACCCTCGGGAACCTCAATTGATCCAGGAACTGCCGCATCCCCTCCTCTCCCTCTGGGTGTTGGGACCTATACAGTCCCTCATAAAAGGTCTTGAACACCTCGTTTATCCTCCCTGCTCTTCGCACCGTGGCTCCCTTTTCGTCTCTAATTCCCCCTATCTCCCTCGCCGCTGTCCTCTTTCGCAACTGATGAGCCAGCAGGCGACTAGCCTTTTCCCCATATTCATACCTCCTCCCCTGTGCCTTCCTCCACAGCACCTCCGCCTTTCTGGTGGTCAGGAGGTCAAACTCCGCCTGGAGTCGTCTCCTCTCCCTGTACAGTCCCTCCTCCGGGGTCTCTGCAAATTCCCTGTCCACTCTTAAAATCTCCCCCAGTAATCTTTCCCTTTCCTTGGCCTCTGTTTTCCCTATGTGGGCCCCAATGGAGATCAGCTCTCCTCTGACCACCGCTTTTAGTGCTTCCCATACCACTCCCACACGGACCTCCCCGTCATCATTGACCTCCAGGCATCTCTCAATACACCCCTGCACTCTTCCACACACTCCCTCATCCGCCATCAATCCCACATCTAATCGCCAGAGTGCTCTCTGCTCCCTTTCCTCTCCTAGTTCCAGGTCCACCCAGTGGGGGCATGGTACGAAACCGCTATGGCTGAATACTCAGCTTCTTCCACCCTTGAGATCAACGACCTTCCCAGAACAAAAAAATCTATCCGGGAGTACACTTTATGGACATGGGAGAAGAAGGAGAACTCCCTGGCCCTCGGTCTAAGAAATCGCCATGGATCCACTCCCCCCATTTGGTCCATAAACCCCTTGAGCACCTTGGCCGCTGCCGGCCTTCTTCCGGTCTTTGATCTGGATCTATCTAGCCCTGGGTCCAGCACGGTGTTGAAGTCCCCTCCCAATATCAGGTTTCCTACCTCCAGGTCCGGTATACGACCCAGCATCCGTCTCATAAATCCCGCATCGTCCCAATTCGGGGCATATACATTAACCAACACGACCTCCATTCCCTCCAGCCTGCCACTCACCATTACATATCTACCTCCGCTATCTGCTACGATGTTCTTTGCTTCAAATGCTACCCGTTTCCCCACCAATATGGCCACCCCTCTATTCTTTGCATCTAGTCCTGAGTGGAACACCTGTCCCACCCATCCTTTCCTTAACCTAATTTGGTCCGCCACCTTCAGGTGTGTCTCTTGGAGCATAGCCACGTCTGCCCTTAGTCCTTTCAAGTGCGCGAGCACTCGGGCCCTTTTAATCGGTCCATTCAGGCCTCTCACGTTCCACGTGATCAGCCTCACTAGGGGGCTACCTGCCCCCCTCCCGTGTCGACTAGCCATCACCCTCTCTAGGCCAGTCCCATATCCCGCCTCCGCTCTCCCACTCGCTCCCCAGGCGTCGCATTCCATCCCCATCCACCCACTCTTTAGCCATTTCATTTTTGATTTCCGCAGCAGCAACCCAGTTGTCCCCCCCCCCCCCCCCCCCACCCCGCTAGATCCCTTTCTAGCGTGATTGCTCCCCCCATATTACTTCCGCAAGTCAGCTGACTTCAACTGACCCCGGCTACTCCTGCTCACTCCTTGACCCCCCCGTGTGGGGAACTCCCATCCGCCTTGCACCTGTCTTCCCGCCATAATCTTTCTGGCGCGGGAACATCCCTTTATCTGACCCGCCTCTTGTGGCGCAGCTCCCTCTCCCACCCCACTCCCATTCCTCATTCTCCACCTATGTCCCTTCTTTCCCCCCTCACCGGCGCCCACATTTCCTAGTGTCTCCCCCATCCCAATTTACTTCTCTATTTACATCAACCATAACAATAACTATAACATTCCCTGCAGTATCAGTCCCTCAGTTCCGATCCAATTTCTCCTCTTTAATAAAGGTCCATGCTTCTTCCGCCGTATCAAAATAATGGTGTCTCTCCTGGTACGTGACCCATAGTCGTGCCGGCTGCAGCATCCCGAACTTCACCTTCTTTTTGTGTAACACCTCCTTGGCTCGGTTAAAACTCGCCCTCCTTCTCGCCACCTCCGCACTCCAATCCTGGTACACCCGTACCACTGCATTCTCCCATCTGCTACTCCGCACCTTTTTAGCCCAGCTCAGGACCTCTTCTCTATCTTTAAGGCGGTGAAATCGCACGCTTGTCGCCCTGGGTGGTTCTCCCGCTTTTGGTCTTCTCGCCGGGATCCGATGTGCCCACTCCACCTCCAAGGGGCCCGCAGGGGCCTCAGTTCCCATCAATGAGCTTAGCATCGTACTTACATAAGCTCCACAGTCCGCTCCTTCCACTCCCTCAGGGAGACCCAGTATCCGAAGGTTCTTCCTTCGCGCTCTGTTTTCTAGGGCCTCAATCCTTTCAGTACACTTTTTATGGAGTGCCTCGTGCGTCTGTGTTTTGACCGCCAGGCCCAGGATCTCGTCCTCATTATCCGTCACCTTCTGCTCCACCACGCGGAGCTCTGTCTCCTGGGTCCTTTGTGCCTCCTTGAGCCCCTCAATTGCCTGTAGCATCGGGGTCAGCACCTCCCTCTTTAGTAGCTCCACACACCGTCTCAGAAATTCGTCTTGCTCGGGCCCCCATGTCGCCTGGGCTTTCTCCGCCGCCATCTTGTGTCTTCTCCCTTTCTGTCCCTTTCGTCGACGATTCCTCGTGCTGCAGCCGCCGCCGCCGATATTTTCCTCTTTCGTTGGGGGGGGGGGACTCCCTATTCACTCACCCCACACCGGGTTGCGTCGCCCAAAAATTTCCCGTTGGGGCTCTTAAAAGAGCCCGAAGGTCCGTTGGAGCTGGAGCCGCCGAAACGTGCGGCTAGCAGAGCATCGCCGCAACCGGAAGTCTGTAGTGCCTTTTTTCAATGTTTCACAGGTCAGATTCACTTCATGCATGCCTGTCAGCACCTGCAGGAAAGTTCAGAGATGCAGGCTGATTTTAAGCAGTGCAGTCGGGTTTTAACTGATGCCAGCCACTCTTAATATTGCCCCCCCCCCCCCCCCCCCCTCCCCTCCCGCTGACGCATACAGATAATCAACTGCTCAGATAGTGCTGGCTGGATGCTGATGTCATTTAAATCAGCAGGCAGCGGGAAGTTGGCCTGCTGCCTGCATTGCAATGAATGTACACGGGATAATTGAACAGCACAATGTCCATTCTCATTTTCCGGCGCTACCTAATTTATCCCCCAAACTGCTAATAGGTTTACGAGCATGGATTTTTAACTACCGATGATGCAGTTAGAGATGTTACAGACAGAAGGCAAGTGACTTGCACGCTGTTGTGGAAACAGATAGCAACTTGGCAGGATCATTTTGCCCTATTAAAATGATGGGAATCTATCTAGAAACCGTATTTATAACGCAGTTGGTTAAATAAGCCAATGGCAGAAAGTCTGCCTCCACGCAGAGCAGGTATTTTTCATTCTCCGTTAAAGCAATGTGAAATAGTGTTTGTAGTAGTGCAAAGGGACGGGCTCCATGGACCATGTGACTGGCTTGGGACCAACTCCGTGGGAACGTGTGAACCCCAGCCAATGGGGAGTGCGCACGGCGCCCTGGGAGCAGGACCCCGGGCAGTGTGGGCCAAGGGTTAAGGCCCGTTGTTTCGTGTTCTGTGCCTGTTACTTAACTGCCTTTGCCTTTCATCCATAAACTCCTTTGTTAATCACTGGGAGCCTCCAGCCATGTCTCGAGCCTCCACATGAGCAACGAGGTAAAGGTTTTCAATCGCATCCGACAGTTGTCGTGAATCGAGGGGGGAATGAACAGTTGAGGAAGTAGAAAACCACTCCAGCAAGAGTTGGAATTATTTAAACTGTGAGTGGAAATGCCCATCATTGGGAAACTAGACCCATTTCACCAGGGGGTTGAGTCATGGAGCCAGTTCAGCGAATGGCTCTTTATGTTTTACCGCGAGCGAGATCACAGGTGCGGACCAGCAGAAGATAATATTTCTGACAGTTTGCCGTCCCCAAAATATCATTTGATTAGGATCCTCCCATCCCTGGAGACACCCGACTCAATCCCCTTTGACCCGAGAGTGAAATCGGTTAAAGAACATTTCAATCCAACGCCCTTGATTATCCTTCAACGTTTAAGTTTAACCCTGCAGCGAGGGACCACAAGACTCTGCCTCAGCTTTCATAGCCTGGTTTCACCAGCTTGCTGAACACTGTGAGCTCGGCACCATGCTTGGTGACATGTTGCGTGATTGGCTGGTTCATGGGATCCAAAACATTAACATCCTGAAGATGTTTTTGGCGGAGACCACAATTACGTTGGAAAAAGTGATCAAGGTAGCTCAGGCGATGGAGTGAGCCGAAAAAGGCACCACTGAACTTCAAAATGAGGTCTGAGGCGGGATCAATAGGCACAGTGCGGAACCAGACACTATCCTCGGGACAGGACTGGCGCCCAAGGAGTGGGATGGAGTTGGGGCATCGACCTGAATCCGAGGTGGACTGCTATCTTTGTGGGGGAGACCATCCCTAGGACACCTGCCATGTTTGGCAACTTGTGTGTTTCTGATGCAACCGAAGGGGGCGCATTCAAGCAGGCAAAATGCGCCAATGCAACAAAAAAAAACAACTACAGTAGCCCACAGCACCACTGAACATAGTGAGGAAGAGCTCTGGAGAACAGCATAAAATCTATCGGTTGATTGCAATTCCGATTGAAATTGTCTTAAGGGTAAATGGTAGTCCCCTTCAAATGGAAATTGATACCAGGGAACATACACCAAACACTGGGAAATTTTGAAGATCGTCAGAACAGCCAATATCCCAGTGGCATATAGAGGGCAGGCTGCCAATCTGCCTTTGGTTGTCGTGGAAGGACACAGACTCAGTCTGTTGGGAAGAAACTGGTTCCAGAAGATTAGGCTCAACTGGCTGGAACTCTTCAAAATATCTACCGGCTTCCTCCGAGATGTCTTACGGAGGTCTGAAGCCTCTGATCTCCGGGTAAGCGTTCTCCAAGGCAGCCTTCAGGACGCGCGACAATGCAGAATCGCGGAGCAGAAACTTATAGCCAAGTTCCGCACACATGAGTGCGGCCTCAACCGGGACCTGGGATTCATGTCGCATTACATTCATCCCCCACCATCTGGCCAGGGCTTGTGAAATGCTACCAACTGTCCTGGCTTGAGACAATTCACACCTCTTTAACCTGGGGTTACCCCTATCTCTGGATCTGTAAAGACTTAATTACCTGCAAATGCTCGCATTCTAAGCATTGTCTTGCTTCTTTGACTTTGTCTATATACCTCTTCATTCACCTGAGGAAGGAGCAGTGCTCCGAAAGCTAGTGATTTGAAGCAAACCTGATGGACTTTAACCTGGTGTTATAAGACTTCTTACTGTGCTCACCCCAGTCCAACGCCGACATCTCCACATCATGGACAATTATTTATTTAAAAAATATATATATTTATTCAAATTTTCAACGATTTTCAACAAAACACTCCAACCAGAAAAAAAAAGAATAAAGCACAAAACAAGCAAAAATTATACATGAGATTTCCAACAAAATACAATAATCCCCATTTCACAAGTAAACACACCAGTAAGGATAAATGCCCCACTCTCACCTAAACAAAACAGAAAAACCAAACGCCCCCCCCCCTCCTCCCTCCCCCCCTGCTGCTGCTGTTGACCTCCACCTAACGTTCCGCGAGAAAGTCTAGGAACGGTTGCCACCGCCTGGAGAACCCCTGCACAGACCCTCGCAAGGCAAACTTTATCCTTTCCAGCTTGATGAACCTTGCCATATCGTTAATCCAAGCTTCCACGCTTGGGGGCTTCATCTCCCTCCACATTAGTAGGATCCTCCCCCGGGCTACCAGGGACACAAAGGCCAGAACACTGGCCTCTTTAGGCTCCTGCACTCCCGGCTCGTCTGAGACCCCAAATAGTGCTATCCCCCAGCTCGGCTTGACCCGGGTGTTCACCACTTTGGACATAGTCCTCGCAAAGCCCCTCCAGAATCCCACCAGCCCGGGCATGTCCAGAACATGTGGGCATGATTTGCTGGGCTCCCCGAGCACCTCACACACCTGTCCTCCACCCCAAAAAACCTACTCATCCTCGCCCCTGTTATATGCGCCCTATGGACAACGTTGAACTGTATTAGGCTGAGCTTGGCGCAAGAGGAGGAAGAAATATCCCTACTCAGGGCATCAGCCCACAGATCTTCATCCAGCTCCTCTCCCAGCTCCTCCTCCCACTTATCCTTTAACTCCTCCACCGAGGCCTCCTCCGCCTCCTGCAGTTCCTGACAGATCACCGAGACCTTCCCTTCTCCAACCCATTCACCCGAAATCACCCTGTCCTGAATCCTTCGTGCTGGGAGCAGCGGAAATTCCCTCGCCTGCCTTCTCACAAACGTCCTCACTTGCATGTACCTAAAAGCATTCCCGGGAGGTAATCCAAATTTCTCCTCTAGCGCCCCTAGGCTCGCAAAAGTCCCATCGTTGAATAGGTCCCCCATTCTTTTAATCCCTGCCAGATGCCAACTCAGAAACCCCCCATCCATCCTTCCCAGAACGAACCTGTGGTTCTCTCGTATCGGGGACCAGACCGAGGCTCCCACCTTGCCCCTATGTCGCCTCCACTGCCCCCAGATCTTCAGAGTTGCTGCCACCACCAGGCTCGTGGTGTCCCTTGTTGGCGGAAGTGGCAACGGTGCCGTCACCAGCGCCCCCATACTCGTACCCACACAAGACGCCACCTCAAACCTCTTCCATGCCGTCCCCTCTCCCTCCATTACCCACTTACGGATAATTGCCACATTAGCTGTCCAATAATATCCACATAGATTTGGCAGCGTGTCAAATTGAGCTTGTGCAGGGCTCCCCAGCTCCTAGCTACCTGGATCCCCAGGTATCGGAAGCTCCTCTCCGCCCTCTTCAGCGGTAGCACGTCTATCCCCCTTCCCTGGTCCCCCGCATGCACCACAAAGAGCTCACTCTTCCCCACGTTGAGCTTATAGCCCGAGAAGTCCCCAAACTCCCTAAGGATCCGCATAACCTCCACCACCCAGTCCACTGGGTCTGCAACATATAACAACAGGTCATCAGCATATAACGACACCCGGTGTTCCTCCCCCCCCCCCCCCGGACCAATCCCCTCCAGCTCCTAGACTCCCTCAGTGCCATGGCCAGCGGCTCAATTGCCAGTGCAAACAACAAGGGAGATAAAGGACACCCCTGCCTCGTCCTGCGTACTCCGACCTCCGCTGGTTCGTAGCCACACTCGCCACCGGGACCCTATATAACAGCCTGACCCATCTTATGAACCCTTCCCCGAACCCAAACCTC
Source organism: Scyliorhinus torazame (assembly GCF_047496885.1). Lineage (NCBI taxonomy): Eukaryota > Metazoa > Chordata > Chondrichthyes > Carcharhiniformes > Scyliorhinidae > Scyliorhinus > Scyliorhinus torazame. The sequence continues at coordinate 345,898,555 of NC_092708.1, forward strand.
CCAAGCACTTCCCAGAGTTACTCCCACTCCACCCGATCAAAGCCTTCTCCGCGTCCATAGCCGCCACTACCTCCACTTTCCCCTCCACCGAGGGCACCATGATCACATTTAAGAGCCTCCGCACATTCGTGTTTAACTGCCTGCCCCTCACAAACCCCATTTGGTCCTCATGGATTACTCCCGGGACACAGTCCTCAATCCTCGTAGCCAGCACCTTTGCCAACAAAGTAGCATCTACATTGAGGAGCGAAATCGGCCTATACGATCCACATTGAAATGGATCCTTATCCCGCTTCAAAATCAACGAGATCAGCGCCCGGGTCATTGTCGGGGGCAGGGCCCCCTCCTCCCTCGCCTCATTAAAAGTTCTCACCAGCAACGGGCCCAGCAGGTCCACATACTTTCTGTAAAATTCAACCGGGAACCCGTCCGGTCCCGGGGCGTTCCCCGCCTGCATGCTCCCCAATCCTTTAACCAGTTCCTCCAGCCAAATCGGCGCCCCCAAACCAGCCACCTGCTCGTCCTCCACCCTCGGGAACCTCAGTTGGTCCAAGAATCGCCGCATCCCCCCCCCTCCGGGGGCTCAGACCTATACAGATCCCCATAGAACTCCCTAAATATCTTGTTTATTCTCACCGCACTCTGCACCGTATTCCCTCCTCTATCTCTAATTCCACCAATCTCCCTCGCTGCCTCCCTCTTACGAAACTGATGTGCCAGCATCCAGCTCGCATTCTTCCCATACTCATATACCGCCCCCTGCATTTTCCTCCACTGCGCCTCTGCTTTTCCCGTGGTCAATAGATCAAATTCCACTTGGAGTTTTCGTCGCTCCCTCAGCAGCCCCTCCTCGGGGGCCTCTGCGTAGCTCCTGTCCACCCTTAATATCTCCCCCACCAATCTCTCCCTCTCCCTCCTCTCTCTCTTCTCCCTATGGGCCCTCATGGAAATTAGCTCTCCCCTAACCACCGCCTTCAGAGCCTCCCAGACTACCCCCACCTGCACCTCCCCATTGTCGTTGGCCTCCAAGTATCTTTCAATACACCCCCGCATCCGCCCGCACACCTCCTCATCCGCCAACAGTCCCACATCGAGGCACCACAGCGGGCGCTGGTCCCTCTCCTCCCCCAACTCCTGCTCCACCCAATGCGGGGCATGGTCCGAGATGGCTATAGCCAAATATTCCGTTCCCTCCACTTTCGGGATTAGTGCCCTACTCATTATAAAGAAATCTATCCGGGAGTAGGCTTTATGGACGTGGGAGAAAAAAGAAAATTCTCTGCCCACCGGCCTGGCAAACCTCCACGGATTCACTCCCCCCATCTGGTCCATAAACCCCCTGAGCACCTTGGCCGCAGCCGGCCTCTACCGTCCTGGACCTGGAACGGTCCAGTGCTGGGTCCAGCACTGTGTTGAAGCCCCCCCCCCCCATTATCAAGCTCCCTGCCTCCTGATCCAGGATCAGACCCAACATACGTTTTATAAATCCGGCATCATCCCAATTCGGGGCATATATGTTCACCAGTACCACCCGCGTCCCCTGCAACCTACCACCATGGACAATTATTAAGCAAGGTTTATTTTGAACTGAGCCACAACATTAGCACCATTACAGCAGCTATTAAGGAGGAATCAGTGGTGACAATGGAGAGAGCCCCTCGAGGAAGTCTTCCAAGTCACAAACCAAGCATCACAGCCTTCAAACATCTTGGTGCATTTTTATCGCACAAAATGGGAGATGGTTCGGAGTGCCCTATCATCTTTGCCTCAAGGACTGTTTCTGAAGCAGAATGAAACTACACCTAGATTGAGAAGGAGGGGTTAGCGGTTATATTTGGTGTGAAGAAATTACAGCAGTATGTGTACGGTCGACGGGTCAACATAGTGAGTAACCACAAGCCATTACTGGGCCTTTGAAGGGAAGATAAGCCCATACCGCCCATGGCCTTGGCAAGTGTGCAGCTTTGGGCCTTGGTGGCGGCCTACAACTATGCTTTTCAGCTTTGGCATGGGACACAAATTACTGATGCGGATGCAGTATGTCACCTGCCCCCCGGTAGCCCCTGTAATAGGGGAACCCCCAGAACCCCTGTAATAGGGGGACCAACCCAGGGAACCATGCAATGGGGGATCCCCAGGGACCCCTGAAATAGGGGGCTCCACCTACAGGGACCCCTGTAATAGGGGGACCCCCACAGGGACCCCTTTCATAGGGAGACTTCCCACATGGCCCCGTGTAACATGGGACACCATGCTTGAGTGATTGGAATGCATTTAATGCTCAGAATGCACTTTGATGTGGTCAATATTTACAAATATTGATGTTTCACCACTTAGGCCACTGAAGGGATAGGATATGAATGGATAAAAGCTGCAGATGGTTTTAAGAGCTGTCAATCACAGACTACTACTCGAAAGCTATGAATGGCCTGCTGAGAGTGGATCATTGGGAACCAGATGTAGGCACAGCTACTCTCATTCGAGGAATGGACTCGTGGAGCTATAAGGTAAGTATTACAGCTATCATGCTTTCCACTGCCCTGTCTGGACTGCTCTCTAACTTCCAGATAGGTGTCCCTTTTCTAGGGGTGGGGGTCTGTGTGTATGGGGGTCATGTCTGTGGAGAGGGTTCCTTTAGGCAGCGGGTCCTTGTGAGGGATCCTTATATTACAGGGGTCCCTGGGGGGGTCCCCTACTATTACAGGGAGCCCTGGGGTACCCCCCATTACAAAGTCCCTGTGGGGCCCTCCTATTACAAGGATCCTGGGGGGTCCCTCATTACAGGAGTCCCTGTGGGGGTCACCCTATTACAGGGAGCCCTGTGGTGGGTGCATGGGGAGGGTCTACTAGAGGAGGCATGGGCAGGCAGTGCATTGTTGGAACGAGTGGCCCTCGGATGGTCTCTACCTGTGTGGCCTCATGGTGGGCCAACTCTTGGCCGACCGCAAGGTCCACTACGCCAGGGCCACGGTTGCTGAGACCGCAAGTGATTTGAGGCCACGTGATTCCTGGTCACAGGGAGCAGAGAATCATGGGAGGCCTGAGTATCGGGCGCCTGGCCCGCTAAATAGGTCATTAAGATCAAATTTGCATTTATTTACATCCCTGCTGGTGCGTACCGTGGATCTCATTCACGCTGCCAGTGTGGGGATTGGAGCATCGCGCTCGGATCAGCGTGATTATCTCCTGGCACCCAATTCTCTGTCCCATCGAGGAACACATTCCAGGTGTCCCGGCCGGAGAATCCGTCCCCTATTCGTTCAAAGATTAAACAAATGACAGTAAGGTTGACGTTACGAGAAGTCTGAACAGCTGAGGCCCAATTCACTCATCAGTACAAGTGGATGTGTGAAGAGGGTGCGATTATGTAGGGATCACAGATGGTGCTTCCGCCTCAGGCCAGGGGGCTGATCCTTCAAGAGCCACATAGCGCCCACCCAGTGCAGATAATGAAGATGTTAGCATGGTGTTATGTCTGGTGGCCAGGCATAGATAAAGCTATTGACGAACCAGTACAATCGTGCAACTCTTGCCAAGTGCAGCAGTCTTTACCACCTCCCGCCACCCTTGGGAATGGCCAAGTTGCCTGCGGAGCAGGGTTCACATTGATTATGCAGGCCCATTTATGGGCAAGATCTTTTTGGTGATGGTGGATGAATAGGTTGATATCGGTTCAAGAGATGGAGACCACTACCTTGGCGGCCACATTAGATGCCTTGTGCTGAATGTTTGCCATTCATGGGCTTCCTGAGTCAATTATTTTGGACAATGGCACCTCCTTCAGGCATTTGTGCGTGCCAATGGCATACAACAAATGAGGATAGTCTCCTATCACCAGTCTGGCTGAGAGGGCCATTCAAACTTTCCAGTGCCATGAAACATCAATCTGATAAACCCTTTACCCAGAGGTTGGCTAATTTTTTGTTGTTGTACAACTCAATCCCCCATTCAACCATGGAGGTCACACCCAGCTGAGCCGTCGGTTGAGAACCCGATTGGATCTTGTGCTTCCAAATTTGGTGAGGGTAGAGGTATGTTAGACCTCCCCCAAGAGACAATGGTCAGAGCAGAGGGGAGACAGTGGTGGCACGGTAGCACAGTGGTTAGCACAGTTGCTTTGCAACTCAACGGTCCCAGGTTCGATTCCCGCCTTGGGTGACTGTGTGGAGTCTGCACGTTCTCCCCGTGTCTGCGTGGGTTTCCTCCGGGTGCTCCAGTTCCCTCTCACAGTCCAGAGATGTGCAGGTTAGGTGGATTGGCCATGCTAAATTGCCATTAGTGTCCAAAATTGCCCTTTGTGTTGGGTGGGGTTACTTGGTTACGGGGATAGGGTGGATGTGTCGGTTTGGGTAGGGTTCTCTTTCCAGGGGCCGGTGCAGACTCGATGGGCCGAATGGCCTCCTTCTGCACTGTAAATTCTATGATTCTGGGTGGGAGACTCGGTTTTGGTGTGTAGTTTTGCCTTAGGCCCACCTTGGTTAGAAGGGCGGGATGTGGGCCGGTGTCTTATGTGGTGAATGTTAATGGGAAGGCCATCCACTTTTAGTTTTACCCTGGGATTTCAAACGTGGTACATAATGGATTTTTCAGTCTCAAGGGTGACAAGAGTTTCTCCAGGCCTTACAAGGAAACCGTGACGCTCTCTTGAACTGGGCTTATCACCTTCATCGATTGTGGTAAAATCTCTCTGGTCCCAATTACTCCAAGAGCTCTTCCAGCTCTGAAAACTGCAGGACCCCTTCCGCCTCCCCACAGCCTTGCTCATCCACCACTTTACCTTGATTCAAGAACCAGCCTGGCCCACCTCTATTGCCCTCTCTGGCCTCCGATCCCGATTAGGCCCTGAACCCCAAACACTGCTAACTCTCGGGTCCTGCTGGGTGAGGCTTCTTGACACGTTCCTACACTCCCTCCCAATTGCCAGGCTGTTGGATGGGAGATTGCAGCATTTTATTAAACTGAGGTCCTGTCACTTAGATCAGTCTTTCCAGGCTTCGCAGCTGATTACAGCCGTTTCGTATCCATCCCAACGTCAGGGCCAAAGGATCACCAGAGGAATTGGACAGAATTCCCTGATGGAAAGGGAAGTTACGGGAGCTTAGAGAGACGTTGAGAGGAATTCTAATACTTCCCCCTACCCCAACCCAGCCCAAAACAGCTGAGTTTGGGCTGATGGGATCTAAAATCTGAAAAAAACCCAACCTGAATCTAATCTGCCACAAACCTGGCCACGTCCAGGAGGTAGAGTGGGGAATGGTAAAGGGGGCATGGGCAACTTTATAGGGAGCAGCTGAGGCTTGTGGCCTGGAAGGGGTAAGCCCATTTCTAGCACTGCTGGTGGACCAGGAGTAACATTCATGTTACCGCAGCTCCCCACAATAAGCTGCCTCTCTTTTCAAGATCATATCTGTCTGCGATATCACAAACTCCGCCCCCATGCTTCCATGCACGGTAGCACGGTAGCATTGTTTCACAGCTCCAGGGTCCCAGGTTCGATTCCCGACTAGGTCACTGTCCCCGTTCTCCCCGTGTCTGCGTGTGTTTCCTCCGGGTGCTCCGGTTTCCTCCCACAGTCCAAAGATGTGCGGGTTAGGTGGATTGGCCATGATAAATTGCCCTTAGTGTCCACAAAATATCAAGTGGGGGTTGCTGGGTTGTGGGAATAGGGTAGATATGTGGGCTTCAGTAGGGTGCTCTTTGTAAGGGCCGGTGCAAATGCGATGGGCCGAATGGCCTCCTTCTGCACTGTAAATTCTATGATTCTATGGATACCATCCATATTAGCAACAAAAATTCCTCAACGCTGTTATGGACCTCCTCCCAATCCTACAAGCCATTTTCCCCCTACCACCCCAGTTTCATCCATACTCCTCTACTGCACCCCCCCCCTCCCCCCCCCCCCCCCCTCCCTGCCTCACCCTCTCCAATCATGTTCTCCAAAAGTAACGGGGATCTTGCATCTTAAAAAAGGTTGCATGCTGTGGGGTCAATCCATCGTAGTGTCAAACTCCTCACTCCTTGGAAATCCTGCACCGGCAAAGATTTTAAACATTTAATTTTGAAAATGGTACTGATCAGAGGGAGGAAAAAAACATCTGTGCAACAGCTGCATGCAAGAGTTACGCTTCTGAGAACAACAGCGAGGTTAGTTCCTCTGAGGGAACTGATATTAGAAGAATGAAGAAACGCTGTGATGACAGATGGAGATTTATTGTACTGCCATTCTTGGAGTGACATCCTGGAGATAAGCATAAGTGTCCCAGGGGGAGGCGAAACAGTCAATTCCACTACGTGACTCAGTGCACAACTCATGGCAGCAATGCTAAAGTTGGAATTTACCAGCAAAAAGCTAAACAAACTATACTTTTAACACATATGCGAAACTTGATATTGAAAGTTGTAAATCACCAGCTATACATCGAGTCTAGTCTTAGCTAACTTACTTGAGATATGCTCTGTCTTGGACTTTAAGCACAATATTAACATGTATTAATAATATTGCTAAATACATATGATTGGATTTTGGGTCCCAGCGAATTGATGCCAGGTAATTGGAAGTGGGTGCTGGGAATCTGCCAGCGGGTGCTGGTTGACTGCAAGTGAGTCCTGGTGCCTGAGAATGTGTGCCACAAACTTGCCAATGAGTGCCAGGTAGCTGAGAGTGAGAGGCAGGTGTGGGCAATGTTCACTGTAGTTTCACCCATCCATGTGCAGAATGAGTTTTGTTTATGTGCACCAATATCAAGGTACTGAGTGGATGTGTGAAATAAAAATAACCTATATATAATCCATACTTTCTTTTTAGAAGTTACCTTAAGTATGGAAGAAGAAAGAACACCCCTCCACCCTCCACCAGCCATTAGCACGGTAACATGCTCGATTCACTGAATTGAATTTTAAATTTACCATGATGATGGGATCAGTGCTGTTCCCAATTTACATGAACGATTTGGACTTTGGGATCAAAAAGACAATTTCTAAATTGCTGAGATTAGTCAAACCTGAGGAGGGCTGCGACAAATTACAGGACAACATTAATAAACTTGCAGATTGGAAAAATAATTAGGAAATGAAGTTCGGCACACATAAATGTGAGGTGGGGCATGTTGGGAGGGAGGATGGGAAGGTCTCTTATTATTTGGAAGGGTTGGCCGAGGAACAAAAGGATCCTGGGGCTTGGAGTACAAATGCACTAATCACTAAAAGTTCCGTCACAGGTGAGCAAGGTCATAAAAGTATCCTACCCAATGCAAGACTTTATTTCTAGAGGGATAGAATTGAAAAGGAGGGAAGTTATGGTAAACCTGTATTTACCCTTGGTTAGATGATTCTTACCTTACTGTGTGGTTTTCATATTATAAAAGAGGCTGTGGAGAGGGTGCAGAGAAGATTCACAAGCATGGTGGCAGAAATGTGTGGACATACATATCAGGAAAGGATTCACAGGCTGGGTTTCTTTTCACTTTGATATGTTGGGTAGGCTGGGTCGATGTGGACTGCACTTGATGCAGTGTAGTGAGAGACAGACCTCAAACACTTGATAAGATGCAACACAATTTTATTTAACATCTAAACTATTATACATGTTCAACTGTGGGTTGACACTATGCTGGAGACCTGATACTAGCCTAACCAGACTTACTAGCTACCACATGGTGTTTGCACTGGCCAGCTCATTAACTCTGACTGTCCCAGAGGCTGGGTCCTGAGAGAGCGGGAAAACTGGTGCCCTCTGGCTTTATAGTGGTCGTGTCCTGTCTGGTGATTGGCTGCTCTGTTCTGTGTGCTTAATGGTCATCCTGTGTGTCTATCACTGCCTGTCTGCACTCCATTGTATACATAGATGTATATTATGACACACTTGAAAATAGAAGGCTGAGAGGTGACCTATTTAAATTATGAATGGTCTTGATAAAGTGGAGACAGAGAGAATGCTTACTCATGAGGGGAAGAGAATAACTAGAGGGCATCATGAGAGCCACCAAGGAAACTAATCAGGAATTCAAAAGGAACTTCTTTATTCAAAGAGGGATGAGAATATAGAACTCACTACCACAGGAGTGATTGAAATGAATAGTTCCAGTGCATTTAAGAGGAAGCTAGACAAAGGAGAAAGGATCAGATGGTTATGATGGTAGATTTAGATGAGAAAATGCAGGGTCAGCACGGTGGCGCAGTGGGGTAGCCCTGCTGCCTCACGCCGCTGAGGTCCCAGGTTCGATCCTGGCTCTGGGTCACTGTCTGTGTGGCGTTTGCACATTCTCCCCCTGCTTGTGTGGGTTTTGCCCCCACATCCCAAAGATGTGCAATGTAGGTGAATTGAACACGCTAAATTGCCCCTTAATTGGAACAAAAATGGATTGGGTATCCTAAATTTATTTAAAAAAAGATTTAGATGAGAAAAGATTGGAGAAGCCTCAAGCAGAATGTAAACACCAGCATGGATTGATTGGGCCCAACAGCCTGTTTCTGTGCTATATATTCGATGTAATCCTATGAATCTTGGCTTCTCCTGATGGTGATTGTGAGCAATGACTCCTCCAACCATTTCTTTATATTGATTGACCGAATCTACTCATTAACAGGCAATAAAAATTAGTAAAATCTAAGCCATATTCTGCGAATCCTTCTATTTTCAGATGCTCGTGTGATAAATGAAATGAAATGAAAAATGAAATGAAAATCGCTTATTGTCACAAGTAGGCTTCAAATGAAGTTACTGGGAAAAGCCCCTAGTCGCCACATTCCAGCACCTGTTCAGGGAGGCTGTTACGGGAATCGAACCATGCTACTAGCCTGCTTTCAAAGCCAGCGATTTAGCCCTGTGCTAAACAGCCCCTTATAGTGCATTTTCAGAGTTTACACATTTAAACATTTATGTGGCAGGATTTTGCGCCCCCTTTTGTTGCAGCAGGCGTGAATGGCAATGGAGGCGCAAAATCTCGTGAGAGGTCGAAGCTGAGAATCCCGCCAAGCACGTTGGGGGCAGTGCCAGGGGCAGTGCCAGAGGTGGGGGGCCTTCTCTGGAAAGGACAATGGTAGGGAGTGTCTTGGATCACTCCAAGGGTTCTTTGCGATTCAAACACAATGTAATTAAGAGAACAACAACAGAAGTATTGATAAGAATAATATGATACAAGAATATAATATAAGAATAATATAAGATAAGAATACAACACAAGAATCTCTGGTCCATCAGCTTGTCGGGGGCCCCGGTGACGACGGCAGCTTCGAGACTCAGCTCCTGGCACCTGTCACGACTCAGGTCTAGGTGAAGTCCAACGGCCAGGACATTGTCTATGCTCCAATTTTTAAACTATCATTTTCTTTTGACTTTTCCTTCAATTCACCTTCTTTTATCAGGCAAATTAATGCACCAGCTGAATTAGGCTAATAATTATTTATGGTGTTTTGGGTTTGGGTGAATAATCAAGCCCCATTCCATTTCCTTGCAACACATCTTCATCGCTATGCCCTGATGTCCTGAACAGCTCCTTCAGGCTGATGTTGATGTTACCACTTGTTCACAGATAGAACATCCCCCTGGGCTGTAGCTTTTCAATATAACAAGTTCCTCACAAAATGACTTTGTCTTGACGACAGTGTTAGCTTTTCTGCTGTTCACGTTGTTTGGAGATGGTCAAACTATTATTCTAATTTCTGTACACTTGTCTGAAAAATAGGGATCTGCAGAGTCTTAGATAATTGCAACCTATTACAGTGAACTGTTAAAACTGATGATAATTATATCAAGGTGATTGTGTTCCTGACAGTCACTGCATAGCAGAAGTAGGCAGCCTTTAACCACACAGTTACATTATCGGAATGATCAACATTGATTTATAATAGCCGTGGAATATTTGCCAACTGCAAAAAAAGAACTGTTTTAAGAAATATATTATTGATTTGAAATTTTATTCTTCAGGGTCAAAGAATGGCATCTGAAAATCAAAATGAAGGCACCCTTAGAGATGTAATTTGGTTAGCATTAGGATAAACATTGAACTTGCTATGTCAGGCCTCCTAATATTGCGAGCATACATGAAGCTGAAATTAATGGTACATGCAGCTGCCTTTTGCAAAAATGAAGAACGAGCTCCTCTCTGTAACAGGGATCAGTTTTGATGGTGTGGTAATCATTCAGAGAAAGTCATGATGCCACAATAATTGTGAAATTGCAGAATTGCACTAGCCTTTTTGTTTAACAGACTTTATCCCATTGTTCAAAAACACTTATCTAAGGGACTTCTTATGGATCAATATGTAAGCCACAGCAAGAGTACTGTGTGCAGTTCTGGTCGCCACATTTTAGGAAGGCAGTGTTTGCACTAGGGAGGGTGCAGAGGAGATTAACCAGGATGTTGTCTGGGCAGGAGTTTGCCATGAGAGAATGGATAGGCTGAGGTTGTTTTCCTTGGAGCAGAGAAGGCTGAGGGTGGCCTGACTGAGTTGTATAAAATTATGAGGGACATGGATAGGGTGGATAAGAAGGAACTTTTTCTCTTAGTGAAAGGGTCAATAACCAGGGGGTATAGATTTAAGGTAAGGGGCAGGAGGTTCAGAGTGGATGTGAGGAAAAATCTTTTCACCCAGAGGGTGGTTGAAATCTGGGACTCACTGCCTGAAAACGGCGGGAGCCCTCACAACATTTAAGAAGTATTTAGATGAGCACGTGAAATAGCATAGTATACAAGGATACGGGCTAAGTTCTGGAAAATGTGAGTAGAGTACACATGTGCTTGATGGCCAACGTGGACACGATGGGCCAAAGTGCCGTTTACTGTGCTGTAAAATTTCTATGGGCGTGATTTAACGCGCAAAATATAGAGTCCTGTTTTGGACGCGTTTAGCGGGGTGTTTGTTGGCGCCTGCAGCGCCGAGAACAACTCTGCTTTCTAACGGGACTATGGCATTTCTTTTGGCCTTCGTTGGGAATGCCCCACTGAGGCCGCACTTACCTCATTTCCTGCACTGACGAGCTGAGCTTGTCAATGTAGGAAGATGACTTGCGGATAGGGGCATCATTTTAAAGTATTTTCTAATTTTTACTCTTTATTCACAGACTTCAGATTCTCACTTTTCTGTTAGCTGTTTCAACCAATATTCACTTAAAATAGTCATTTAATTGTACTTGAGTGTTACTGAATAAAGAGATATGCAATCAAAGTTTTTCATCTTTCACTCTTCATGACAGCAATGCAAGATAACTCAACAGTAAAGGGAAACATCAATTTATACTACATGAGAAGAGAGTGATGATTGTTGGGCAAGTGCATTCTGATTGGTAAACGTGTTGCCAAGGAGAATGTAACATAGAACATTTAACTGTTAACCGCCAAGCTTTTGTTTCAAATTCAAACCAGGCAGATTGATTCAGATTGGTCAAGATATTGCCTTGGGGAATGAACCAGGGAATGGTTGTATCCCTAGCTTCTGTTTAGTGAGAAACAAACATAATGCGTGGATATGCTCCTTCTGTCTGCAAAGGAGAGGGAACTGTATGTGAATATAAGTAAAAGCAAAGTCGCCATAGTCACAGATGACCATAGGCTGCTTTACTCTTTGAGGGTGAGAGCTGACTGGTGGTAGAATCATAGAATTTACAGTGCAAAAGGTGATTTAACTTGAGGATCATCACACCCCAGGTTCGAGGCAAGGTTGAGAAGACATGGCCTTCATCAATAACCTCAGCTGGTATGGGAATTGAACCCACGCTGTTGGTGTCTTTCCGCATCACGAACCAGCTGTCCATACAACTAAGCTAAACCAGCTGCCCATGTGGCTCCGAACATTCATAGCCAACCATGATTCCTCTGCAATTCTCTTCCCGCACCTTGTGGTGCACTAAGACAGCCTTTTGCCTGTTTCCAAAGCTAATTATTCCTGGAACAGGTCGCTAGTCTGTCATCAGAGGCTTATAGCTTGAGGGGCGCCATTCCGCATCAAACAGGGACCTTCATGGCTTCGATGGCCTTGACCTTGTCTGTGTCCAGGCGCACGCCCTGCTGAGAGATCTGGTCACCGAGGAACTTGAGTGTCGACATGCCAAAGCAACATTTGAACCTTCAGGCCATTGGCATGGACACGGCGGAGTATCTGCTGGAGACGGGAAACATGCTCTTCAGGGGTCGTGGACCATATGATGATGTTGTCCACATACACACGAACCCCTTCAATGCCCTCCATCATCTGCTCCATGATGCGATGAAAGATGTCCGATGCCGAGACAATGCCAAACGGCATGCGATTATAGCAGTATCTGCCAAACGGTGTGTTGAAGGTGCAGAGCCTTCTGCTGGACTCATCCAGCTGGATTTGCCAAAATCCATGTCACACATCTAACTTGGTGAAAAAACGTGCGTGTGCCATCTCACTGGTGAGTTCCTCTCGCTTCGGGATGGGGTAGTGTTCACGCATTATATTCTTATTGGGATCAATGCAGATGCGCAGGTCTCCCGAAGGCTGTCTGACACATCCCATCGAGCTGACCCAGTCAGTCGGTTCGGTTACCTTGGAAATGATGCCCTGTTGCTGCAGATCCTTGAGCTGTGCCTTTAGGCGCTCCCTCAGCGGAGCCGGGACCCGGAGTGGTGCGTGGACCACTGGCTTGGCATCAGGTCGTAGCAGAATCTTGTATCGATATGGCAGCATACCCGTTGTTATGGGTCCGAGTTTACAGAACCCCAAAGTGTTTCATGGTGTTCAACCAACCCACAACTTTTAATAGATTGTGGTGTGGGAAGCACACGGCGTACTCTTCAGGTGTGATACAGCACAAATGGACAAGTGGTTTTTAAAACAAAACAATGTTTATTCCATGAACTCAAGTTAACCTTTGCAAAACAAACATTGAATATCATAACACCCATTACTTCAAAGATAACCCCAAAAGACTATAACAGTAAATAATCCTTCAAACATCCAAAAGACTTCAAACCTTCAAAAATAGGAGCACATTAGGTTACATTCAATATATTTATAGTCTTTGGATTGCAGAAATCACCAGACCAGCTCTGTTTTTCTTCATGCAGCTCACAGCAAAACACACAGACACTCCCAGCTGCGTTCTCAAACTGAAACTCAAAAAGCAGAAGTGAGCTCAGCTCCCCCCACCCTCTGACATCACTTCAGTAATATGATCAGCTCCATTTCTTAAAGGTACATTGCTTAAACATCCATTTCTTAAAGGTACTCTCACATGACATCATCCCATCGAACACATCCAGATACTGAGCGTGGATGTCGTCAATGCCGGCCTGAAGATCCATATTGGAGGATGTTGTTGTGTAAACCCGCTGCACGAGGTTCAGCTGCTTGCAGGCATGCGCGCCAAGTAGGGATGCCCTGTTTGGCTTGACGATTTCAAAACGTAACCGAGCATGGGTGCTCCGGTTGGAGACGAGTAGTTGGCAGGATCTCAGTGCCGTGATGGCATTTCCGTTGGAGCCCAGGAGCCTGCAGGCTGCAGGAAGGACCTTGGGGGGCCTGTGAGAAGAGGTTGGCAGAAGCACCGGTGTCCAGCTTAAACTGGATGGAGCAGTGGTTGACCTGCATCACCGCACACCATTCGTCCGCAGTATCCGCAGCGAGGATGGATCCAAGTTGTGATGAGTTGGATGTGGTATATTCACATTTGGTAATGATGCTCATACAGTAGGCGGAGTCCAGGCATTCTTCCCCTGGATCCATTGTGCTGCCAGGATCAGAATCCTGTAAAAGCTGTTGCACACTCTGAATGCGCTGTAATCGGAATTGAGAGCGCTGGCCCCTGACTGGTGGTGCAGACCTGCACAAGGCTGCATAGTGTCCAGACTTCCCGCAGTTTAAACATCGCCTGCCTCTTGCAGGGCAGTGTTTCTTTAAGTGGGTGTTGCCACAGTTCGAGCATGTCATGACATTGGCGTCCTGACGGTCCGCGCGTCGTTTCACATGCGCAGTGCGGGTGACGGCCGCTTCGTTATCCCGTTCGCATCACGCATGCGTGGGGCCCCGGGAAAAGCGTGCAAAATGGCCGCTTTCATCAATGCTGAGGCGCTGCATCCGGGAGATGACCTGCACACTGTCTGCCTCGTGGGAGGCAAGTTTCTCATTTCCAGCCGATTTGTACTGGGCATAGCGATTTTTGGCGTGTTCATGCACTGTGCATGTTTCAATCGCGACTGGCAGGGTCATATGCTTGATTTTCAGTAGCTGCTCTCTCAGAGGATCAGAGTGAACTCCAAAAACGATTTGGTCTCTGATCATGGAGTCAGCAATATCACCAAAGTTGCAGGACAGCGCTAGCAGGCGGAGGTTAGTTAAGAAGGAGTTGAAAGATTCATCTTTACCTTGGAGACGCTGTTTAAATATGTAGGGCTCGAAGATTTCATTGGTGTCCACTTCACAGTGACTGTCAAACTTGTCCAGGATGGTCTGAAACTTTGTCTTGTCCTGGCCTTCGGTGAAGTGAAAAGAGTTGAAGAGTTCGCTGGCTTGATCTCCCGCTGTTGAGAGGAGTAGCGCGATCATCCTTGCATCAGACGCACCCACGAGGTCTGAAGCCTCGATGTACAGCAGAAACGTTTGCTTGAATGTCCGCCAGTTGGCACTGAGATTGCCGGAGGCCCTGAGCTGGTGAGGAGCCTGAATCTTCTCCATGGTGCCGGGATACATTCGCTGGTCATCACGGAACGGACTGAGGTAAACCACCTAGATTAAACAGTCTCCTGGTAGCATAATGTGTTCTGTACTCTGGGATAACACAGGCTTCAACTGGATGCAGCTTTGACCAAAAGATACTCCAGACCTTGAAGTTAGTTGATTTATTGAACCAGTAGCACAGTTAGCACAATTCTCTCTGAGTTCGACTCTCTGCTAATCTAAGTGTGGTTACTCTGTCTGACTGAACCAGACTAGCTCTTAGCCACGTGCTGGAGGTGTGATACTGTACATACACCCTGACTCACTCTGTAGATGTTCATCAGTGGAAAGAGGCGGAGTGTGAGTGCATCATGCCTTTTATAGTGAGATACCACCCCTGAGTGTCCTGTCTGCTCATTGGTCATGTCCTGTTCTCTGTGTTCATTTTCTGCCTGTCTGTATATCATTATCTGCATGTTTACATATCATGACAAGAGGGAAGGATCATTTTCTCTGACATGAACAACTCACTTGAGACAGGTCACCTGGGTGAAGGGGCAGTGGATCTTCACCTCTGCAGAACAGGCCAACCTCGCTGTCGGTGACAGCTCTCTCCTTGGTCTACCCTGTGATCCCCAAGGCCGGATCCTCAGAGGGGGTGTGGATCTCTGGTACTCTGTACCCCAGTCTTGGCCCTTTCCCTCTTATTATGGGCCATCTTCTCCTGTGTGAACCCACTTAAGCCCACTTGATGGATCAGGGGACGTCTATGGCAGGTAGCACCTCGGGCACCGGAACTGGACAAGAAGGGTTTGTGTTGTTGGGTTCCATGGGGTGCTGAGGAACAAGCTGGAAGTTCAGATGTGGAGGGTGTGAGGTTTGGGAGTTGGAGGGGGGGGGGGGGGGCTGTTGGGAATTTGAGGGTGGCAGGCGGAACTGATGGCAGGAGAGTGGTGGGAACTTACCCTTGCAGCTCGGAGGAGGTCATTGTTCTTCTGACACTGTACAGCGGTCCTCCTGGTCATGCTGCCTGCACTGACAGCCGCTGCCAATGCCTCCCAGGCGGCATTTGTGACCCTCCTGCTGGTCCTCTGACCCCCCTCGGGGGAACAGGATGTCCCATCTCTTGCATCCACAGCATCCAGAAGCCTGGCCAGGTGGGCATCCCCAAAATGAGGAGCAGGTTGGCGCGCTGCCATGCTTGTATGTTGACTGGGAGTGAGTGGTGAGGGATCATTTAAAAGCAGCTCCCCATGTTAGCAGTGTGGCGCTGAGGCACCAGTCTGGCTAATCAGACAGCGAGATAGCCAGTAATGGTGAGAAGTTTGTGGGAGCTCATTTGCGGCAGTAGGTGCCATTAAATATGGGCCACATTCTCGCCAATGCGGCTGTTGGGAAACACCCTGTCAAACACACCTAAAATGACACTGAGAAAAGTTTCCATTAAATCGTGCCCAACAATTCTCATTTGCTGAAATGACAGATTTCACAGGACAATGCACTGAAGTGGCCTCTCGGCTGAAAGCCTCCGAAATTATGGTTAACCAAAGAGTCCTCCAGAACACAGAAAGTTCAATGAAGGGTCTGAAAACCAGCCCCAATCAACTCACAGCCAAACTCCAACCTGCACAACTTGCCAAGATGCTGTCCGCCTTTTATCCTGCCCTGGGTCGAGTTTTTGTGAACAACATGATGGCTGCCTGGTCGAGTAGCCCCTGTGGCAAGCGTGAAATTGCACGGGCCATGTACAGTCCTGGTGACCTCCCTTTTTAATTGGCCTAATTGCCCCACAAATTGCTGGTGAGCGCATTTCGAACACTGACCCCCCCCACCCCCCCCCAAGAAGAACATGTGGTATTATCAGGTATTGCGGTACCTAAGAGGCTGATGACCATTGGTTAAACCTAGGAGTTTACCATTGGCTGTTGATACATAACTCCGCCCTGACAGGCGGAGTATAAGAACCGGTGCCGTCCCAGCAGCCTTCACTTTCTGTACCGAAGCTGCTGGGGAGCAAGTTCTAGTCGATTAAAGTCTTCAGTTATGAAATCACGTTGTCTTGAGTGTAATTGATCGCGCATCAGAACATTCTTTTCCAATTGTCTGCGTCGCCTGAACTTGACGCATTTGAACATTTGCATTCATAAGGCACGATCAGGATGTATCAGATTAGTTGGAAGGAATATATCACAAAACTGCCACGTTTTGTTGCTGAAGTCAGTTTGTCAACTCTAATGAAAAGATGTGCATATGTTTGGGTGTTGCCACTTCAGTAGGAGAAGCTGCTGCACATCAACATCTTTACCCTCAGCTAAATTACTTTGTTTAGAGTTGGATGAGTTGTATCAATCAATAAATTAGATGAAAGCTATTCATAATATAAAGTGTTTTACTGAGGAGGCAGATACCTACCTGTGTTTTGTCTTCACTTTCCGCTTAACGCACAGGGCTCATCTTCCACTGTCAACGTGTATTATGAACTATTGAATCAATTTATGGTGACAGCTTTGTTTTCTGTTGCTGATCCAGTTCTTTTGTGCCTTATCCAGTTGAAAGCAACTTTCACATTGATCAGAATGCAGTTAGGGAAGAGGCTCCTGTGGTGAACCACTGTATTAGGAGATGTCAGGTAGGACCTGCACTACAGGTTCGCCGGTAGCTCCTGCCGGCTGGCTCCGCCCACGGAGAACTGTATAAATATGCATGACCTCCAGTGCCCTGCCATTTCGCCAGTTGCAGCAGGAGGCCACACATCTGACTGTAATAAAGCCACAGTTATACCCAACTTTAGTCTTTGTGCAATTGATCGTGCATCAATTTATTACAGTCAGATTTTCCACAGAATGGATATCAGAATCAAGCCCGATCGTCTGCAGCTGGATCCGCACTCGCCCGACGCCAGGAAAGACTTTACTCACTGGCTAGCATGTTTCGAGGCTTACATCAACGCGGCGGACCCCGCGCCAATGGAGGCTCAGAGGATAAACGTCCTGTACTCCAGACTGAGCTCCAGCGTGTTCCCGTTGATCCAAGACGCCGCGACTTACACAAAAGCAATGGAACTCCTCAAAGAACACTACGTGCAGAAGGCGAACACGCTCTTCGCCAGGCATGTACTTGCCACCCGCTCGCAACTACCTGGTGAGTCCATCGAAGACTTCTGGCGGGCCCTAATTCCACTTCTCCGGGACTGTAACTGTCAGGCCGTCACGGCCGCCGAACACGCGAATCTCCTCATGCGCGATGCCTTCGTGATGGGGATTGCGTCGGACCGCATCCGAGAACAATTGCTGGAAGGGGCCACGCTCGAACTGGCGGAGACGAAAACCTTGGCGCTCTCCATGACGGTCGCATCCCGTAATGTACAGTCTTACCCCTCCCGCCGCGCTTCCCACCCTTCTACCCCTTCCTACCCCTCCTGGACCCCACCGACGACCTCCTCAGCCGGGGCCATGCCTTCGCAATACGCCTGCGCCGTACGCCGATCCGCGCACCCTGGGGGTCCCCGCTGCTACTTCTGCGGTCAGCAGAAGCACCCCCGCCAACACTGCCTGGCCCGCACTGCCACTTGTAAAGACTGCAGTAAAAAGGGCCACTCCGCGGCTGTGTGCCAGGCCCGCGCAGTCGCTGCGATCGTGCCCGCTATCGCCCCTTCCCCCACGCCAGATGCACAATGGGAGCCGCCATCTTCTCCTCCCGGGTCCATGTGCGACCAATGGGCGCCGCCATCTTTCCCGACCCCGCAATGTGCGCATCTTGTCCTGACCCCGCAATGTGCGCACCATGAGCGCCGCCATCTTGTCCCCCACAGGGTCTCCGGACATCCCGACATCGGAACTGCACACGCTCGCTACCCGAAGCATCCGAAGGCTACCAGCAGCTTGCTTCGATGACGCTGGACCAATCTCGCCCGCACAACCTGGCCACCGCGTTGCCGACGGTTAAAATCAACGGCCACGCGACCTCGTGCCTGCTGGACTCCGGGAGCACCGAAAGCTTCGTTCACCCAGATACGGTAAGGCGCTGAACCCTCGCGGTCCACCCTGCCAATCAAAGGATCTCCCTAGCCTCCGGATCCCACTCCGTCCCGATCCAAGGCTTTTGTACAGTCACCCTCACGGTCCAGGGCGTAGAATTTAGTAACTTCCGCCTCTATGTCCTTCCTAATCTCTGCGCTGCAGTCCTGTTGGGCCTGGACTTCCAGTGCAACCTCCAGAGCCTCACCCTCAAATTCGGCGGGCCCTTACCCCCACTTACCGTTTGCGGCCTCACGACCCTCAAGGTCGATCCCCCCTCCCTTTTTGCCAATCTAACGGTGGATTGCAAGCCCGTTGCAGATGGTACAGCACCCAGGACAAGACCTTCATCAGGTCCGAAGTCCAGCGGCTGCTTAAGGAGAGTATTATCGAGGCCAGCAACAGCCCCGGGAGAGCCCAAGAGGTAGTGGTTAAAACTGGGGAGAAACACAGGATGGTGGTGGACTACAGCCAGACCATCAATCGGTACACGCAGCTCGACGCGTACCCCCTCCCACGCATATCTGACATGGTCAATCAGATTGCGCAGTACCAGGTCTTCTCAACAATTCACCTGAAATCCACCTCCCACCAGCGCCCCATCCGAAAGTCGGACCGGCCATACACTGCCTTCGAGGCAGGCAGTCGCCCCTACAACTTCCTTAGGGTCCCTTTCGGTGTCACAAATGGGGTCTCGGTCTTCCAAAGAGAGATGGACCGAATGGTCGACCAGTGCGGTTTGCGGGCCACCTTTCCGTACTTAGATAATGTTACCATCTGCGGCCATGACCAGCAGGACCATGATTGCAGCCTCGATAAATTCCTCCGCACTGCCATTCTTCTCAACCTGACCTACAACAAAGAGAAATGTGTGTTCAGCACGAACCGGTTAGCCATTCTCGGCTATATAGTCCAAAACGGACTTCTCGGGCCCGACCCCGACCGCATGCGGCCCCTCATGGAACTTCCCCTCCCCCACTGCCTCAATGCCCTCAAACGCTGCCTGGGGTTCTTTTCCGACAACGCTCAGTGGGTCCCAAACTATGCGGACAACGCCCGCCCACTCATTCAGTCCACCCAATTCCCCCTCGCGGCCAAGGCACAACATGCTTTCGCCCGCATCAGAGCAGATATCGCCAAGGCTGGGATGCGCGCAGTGGACGAGTCACTGCTTTTCCAAGTAGAAAGCGACGCTTCAGACGTCGCCCTTGCCGCCACTCTAAACCAGGCAGGCAGACCCGTGGCATTCTTTTCCTGCACCCTTCACGTCTCTGAAATTCGACACTCATCCGTCGAAAAGGAGGCCCAAGCTATTGTTGAAGCTGTGCGGCATTGGAGGCATTACCTGGTCGGTAAGAGATTCACTCTCCTCACTGACCAACGGTCGGTAGCCTTCATGTTCAATAACACACAGCGGGGCAAGATCAAAAATGATAAAATCTTGCGGTGGAGAATCGAGCTCTCCACCTATAATTACGAGATCTTGTATCGCCCCGGTAAACTCAACGAGCCCCCAGACGCCCTCTCCCGAGGTACATGTGCCAGCGCACAAGTGGACCAACTCCGGGCCCCACTCGACAGCCTTTGTCACCCGGGGGTCACTCGATTGTACCACCTGGTCAAAGCTCACAATCTGCCCTACTCCGTCGAGGAAGTAAGGACAGTCACCAGGGAGTGCCAGGTCTGTGCGGAGTGCAAGCCGCACTTCTACCGGCCGGACCGTGCGCACCTGTTGAAGGCCTCCCGCTCCTTTGAACACCTCAGCATGGATTTCAAAGGGCCCTTCCCCTCCTCCGACCATAACACGTACATTCTCAGTGTGGTCGATGAGTACTCCAGATTCCCCATCGCCATCCCATGCCCCGATATGACGTCTGCCACCGTCATCAAGGCCCTCAGCACCATCTTCGCTCTGTTCGGTTTCCCCGCCTACATCCACAGTGACAGGGGATCCTCATTCATGAGCGATGAGCTGTGTCAGTTCCTGCTCAGCAGGGGTGTAGCCTCCAGCAGGATGACCAGCTACAACCCCCGGGGAAACGGGCAAGTAGAACGGGAGAATGGGACGGTTTGGAGGGCCGTCCAGCTGGCCCTACGGTCCAGGAGCCTCTCAGCCTCTCGCTGGCAGGAGGTCCTCCCTGACGCTCTACGCTCCATCCGGTCACTATTGTGCACCGCCACTAATAACACACCCCATGAACGTGTTTTTATGTTCCCCAGGAAGTCCACATCCGGGGTGTCGCTCCCGACTTGGCTCGCTGCTCCAGGACCGGTCCTTCTCCGTAGGCACCTCCGACTCCACAAGGCGGACCCCTTGGTGGACAGGGGTCACGCCAACCCTCAATATGCCTACGTTGAGTTCCCCGACGGCCGCCAAGATACTGTCTCCATCAGGGACCTGGCACCGTCAGGTTCCACCCCAACACGCCCCCCCCCCCACCAATGCGCCCCCCCCACCTCCCATCGCGCCGCCAATATTGACCACACCAGACCACACCACCCCCCTCCCCTTTTCCGCACAAGAGGACGAAGAAGACTTCGGCATGGTCCCGGAGTTCCCCGATGACTGTGCAGCATCAGCACCGCCAGCGGTGCCACCTCCACCACTGCCAGCACTGACTTCGCCGCCACCGTTACGTCGCTCCCAACGAACCAGCAAAGCACCGGAACGGCTGAACTTTGACGGACTCCGGACCGTCAACATAGACTTTTCTTTCCCTGCCACTGTACATAATTGCACTAATTGTATATAGTTTCACGTCACCCCTGCCAGACTCATTTTTAACAGGGGGTGAATGTGGTGAACCACTGTAATAGGAGATGTAAGGTAGGACCTGCACTACAGGTTCGCCGGTTATGGAGAACTGTATAAATATGCATGACCTCCAGTGCCCTGCCATTTCGCTAGCTGCAGCAGGAGGCCACACATCTGACTGTAATAAAGCCACAGTTGTACCCAACTTTAGTCTTTGTGCAATTGATCGTGCATCAGCTCCAATATCACTGACAGCGCAGAGATTAGTAAATGCTGGAGGGAATAATCAAATCTGTGCAGCACTGATCACTTCACCATGAGCTTTGAACAAATGAGATAGAGCAGAAAAACGAGGAGCCATAGCCAGACCTACATGAAAAGTAGTCCATACTCCAACTGAATGAGTACTTCAACCAGGATAATTAGCTTGTACCCAATGAAATACTAGTCATAACTCATCATAACTATCTTGTCAAGCAAATGCCATCAAATACAATTATTGGGCGAAATTCTCCATTATCGGCGGAAAGTCCGCCGATCGGCGCAAAAAACGGCGCAAATCCCACTTGCGTCACGTCATAAAAATGGGCCGATAGTCTCCGGCCCGAAATGGGCTAGCAGCGACGTAACGGGATCCGCGCTTGCGCAGTGGTTCACGCCGTGCAGCGTCATACGCGCTGCACGGCGTGACGGCTCATAAGGCCGCGCAGCTCCCCCCCCACCCGACCGGAACAGCCGACCGCAACACCCGACTGGATGGCTGGCCGTCGCTCAGCCCCGAGGTTCGAGTCACGCGATGTGGAGGCGCTCCTGGACGCGGTGGAGCAGAGGAGGGACGCCCTGTATCCCGGGCACGGCCGCAGAGTTGCCCCACGCCACAGCCGGCGTCTGTGGAGGGAAGTGGCAGAGGCCGTCACCGCTGTGGCCCTGACACCACGGACAGGCACCCAGTGCCACAAGAAGGTGAACAATCTCGTCAGAGCAGGCAGGGTGAGCCTCCCCCATATCCCCCCTCCCCCATATCCCCCCTCCCCCATATCCCCCCCTCCCCCATATCCCCGCCTCCCCATATCCCCCCTCCCCATATCCCCCCTCCCCCATATCCCCCCTTCCCCCATATCCCCCCTTCCCATATCCCCCCCATATCCCCTCTCCCCCATATCCCCCCTCCCCCATATCCCCCCTCCCCCATATCCCCCCTCCCCATATCCCCCCCATATCCCCCCTCCCCATATCCCCCCTCCCCCATATCCCCCCTCCCCCATATCCCCCCTCCCCCATAACCCCCCTCCCCCATATCCCCCCTCCCCATATCCCCCCCTCCCCCATATCCCCCCTCCCCCATATCCCCCCCATATCCCCCCATATCCCCCCTCCCCATATCCCCCCCATATCCCCCCATATCCCCCCTCCCCCATATCCCCCTCCCCCATATCCCCCATATCCCCAAGTGAATCCAGCCCTAACCTTAACCTCTGCAATGCACGCGCAACCGATGGCGTACATTCATATACCTGCCTAACACTGTTGCCTTTTACCCCTGCCACCACCCCCCCCCCCCCCACAGGAGAAGCGCGCACACAACAATAGGGAGCATGTGAGGACTGGAGGAGGGCCCGCTGATGAGAGGCCACTGACCGTACACGAGGAAAGGGCCCTGGAACTGGCTGGCGGACCTGAGGACCGGGAGGTTGCTGATGCAGAGGTCGGGGGCCCACGAGCAAGTGAGCCACCAACAGCCCGTCCCCATATCCCCCCTCCCCTATATCCCCCTCCCCGTATCACCTGATCACTGCCTGATGTCTAACCATGCATGCTTCATTGTGTATCGCAGGACCAAACGTCCAGGCACCCATCCCCGCAGATGCACACCGCCCGCAGGATGCCCCTCGGAGACCACAGGAGACGGAGAGACCCGCACCCTCCAGCATGCGACGCCCGCAGGATGCGCCTCGGAGACCACGGGAGACGGAGAGACCCGGACCCTCCAGCATGCGATGCCCGCAGGATGCGCCTCGGAGACCACGGGAGACGGAGAGACCCGGACCCTCCAGCATGCGACGCCCGCAGGATGCCCCTCGGAGACCACGGGAGACGGAGAGACTCGGACCCTCCAGCATGCGACGCCCGCAGGATGCCCCTCGCACACCACGGGAGACGGAGAGACCCGGACCCTCCAGCATGCGACGCCCGCAGGATGCCCCTCGCACACCACGGGAGACGGAGAGACTCGGACCCTCCAGCATGCGACGCCCGCAGGATGCCCCTCGCACACCACGGGAGACGGAGAGACCTGGAGCAACAGGGAGACGACACCCCCGTCACGTGCGGGAGCGACCACCCAGCGATGAGGGGGGCAGCCACAGGCCCCCGTCACATCCGAGCCAGGACACCACTACCCAGGACACCACTATCCAGGACACCCCTACCCGGGACACCACTACCCAGGACACCCCTACCCGGGACACCACTACCCAGGACACCCCTACCCGGGACAGCACTACCCAGGACACCCCTACCCGGGACAGCACTACCCGGGACAGCACTACCCGGGACACCCCTACCCGGGAAGACGAAATACCGGACAGTGACTCAGAGTGGATGGGTGGAGACGAACCCCCACCCCAAAGTGCCATGGAGTCAGAGTGGGACGAATAGCACGACACAACGCCACTGCTGTCACCAACACCCTCCACCATCGCAGAAACACTCACCACGGTTGGGCACTTTAGTGATGAGGCGTCTGGTACACTCACTGGTGCACACAACACAGCCGTCCCGGTACAGCAGGTGGAGGTAGGAGCAGCAGAGGGACCGGGCGGTCGGAGGGCAGCCCAGGCCAAGCGAACATCTGCCGCCCAGATGGATCCCGGGTTCCTGCAGTTACCACACCCACACATAGATCCGATGCAACCACCGACACGGAGACGAGCGAATAGGGTGACGGGTGGCTTGCGGCGGCTGCGGTCGCAGGTGGAGGAGTCCACCCGCGTCCAGGAGCTGGGAGTGGTCCCGGTCATGCGTGCCACCCAGGCTGACACCGCACGGGTGGCGTCCGCGGTGGAGGCAATGAGTGCGACGGTGTCAGATATGGGGAACGGTTTGCGAGGCCTGGGGCCTTCCGTGCAGGCGGCGTCTGTGGCCCAGGAAATGGCTGCCCTCTCACAGGAGGCCATGAGCCAGTGCCAGCGCCAGATAGCAGAGGCGCTCAACGCCATAGCCCAGTCTCAGCAGGCCATGGCCCAGTCTCAGCAGGCCATAGCCCAGTCTCTGCAGGCCATGGCCCAGTCTCTGCAGGCCATGGCCCAGTCTCTGCAGGCCATCGCTGAGGGCATCGGCGCCAGTGGCCATGTGCGAGCCGGCGTCGCACTGTCACAGACAGGGTTTGACAACCCCCTGGGCTCCATGGCTGCAAACCTGCAGACCCCTGTCGATACCAGCACGGGCCTCCAGGACTGGCAGCGCCAGATGTCGGGGGCGCGTCGGATGGCCAGTCCGTTCGCATCCCCCACCCATGTAGAGGCCTGGGGGCCATCGGGCACCCCGAGTGAGGAGGAGGTGGTGTGGTCCGTCCCGGCTCCCTCTGTAGGGGAGGTCCCGGTACACCGCGACACCTCGGACTCCCCCCCTTCCGTCCCAGGTGCATCGGGTGGACAACGGGCAGGACAGGCTGGCAGCTCGCCATCCCAGTCGCCCGGGCCGCAGCCTGGCCCATCTAGGCCAGGACGCCCCAGGAAACGGCCGCCAAAGGGATCCAGTGTCAGAGGGCAGGAATCACAGGAGTCCACCTCCAGTTCTGCTGTACCGTCTGGGGAACCACGTAGACGTAGTCAAAGGGCCCGTAAGGCCAAACAATTAGACACTGAGTAAGTTGGCACGGGTGCAGGGCACAGATGAGTTTTAGGGGCTAGGGCACGTGCATGAACTCCTTTGGTTATTAAAGTCAATGTTACACCTACCGAAGCTGCCTTTGTGCTCTGTCCAAAGTGTGCGGGCGTGTCATGTACGTTGAGCGCAAGTGTGTGTGTGACGGGTGGTCTTACCTCAGCCCCAGGTGAGTCTGCCCCCTTCCCCCTGGGCCGCCATCAACATCCCCCGGGCAGAGGACGGGACCGTGCGCTGCAGTGTCACAGCCGCATGCAGGGATGGTCCGGGTGGATGGTGGTACTGTGGCCATGGGTCAGACACAGTCCAACGATGTAGAGCCAGGAGCTCATCGGAGGCGGGTTGTCATCATCCTCCATGGCCTGCGATAGACACGCGTCCACCCGCAACTGGGTGAGCCCGGCCCGTTGTGCCGCCGGTGGATCGGCAATTGGGGGGGGGGGGGGGCTGGTGTGCATGCGGGTGGGGTGTGTGGGGTTGGGGAGGGGGGTGAGGGTGCTGGGTGGGTGGATGGGTGGGGGGTGTGGGTGGTCGGCTGTTGCCATGGTGTGCGGTCTGTGGCCATACTACCCGATTCCCACGCCCATCTAGTCAGTGAAGCGGGCGTCTATCAGTCTGTCCCGTGCCCGCTGGGCCAGCCGGTAACGGTGGACAGCCACCCGCCTGTGTCTACCCCGTCTGCCCTGACCATTGCACCCATCCCCCTCATCTGGGGAGGACTGCGCCTCTTCCTGCTGCTCCTCCACTCCGCCCTCCTCTGCCTGCGGCACATCGCCCCTCTGCTGGGCTATGTTGTGCAGGACGCAGCACACCACAATGATGCGGCCGACCCTATCTGTCCGATACTGGAGAGCGCCCCCAGAGAGGTCCAGGCACCTGAAACGCATCTTCAGCATGCCAAAGCACCTCTCGATCACTCCCCTTGTCGCTACATGGGCATCATTGTAGCGGTTCTCCGCCTCATTACGTGGCCTCCGTATAGGCGTCATCAGCCACGATCGCAATGGGTAGCCCCTGTCGCCCAGCAACCAGCCCCTCAGCCGGGGATGGCGTCCCTCGTACATGCCGGGGATGGATGACCGCGACAACACGAATGAGTCGTGTACACTGCCTGGGTGACGGGCGCAGACGTGCAGGATCATCATGCGGTGGTCGCAGACCACCTGTACGTTCATCGAATAGGTCCCCTTCCTATTAGTGAACACTGCCCTGTTCTCTGCAGGTGGCCGCACCGCGACGTGCATCCCATCGATCGCGCCCTGGACCATGGGGAACCCGGCAACGGCAGAGAAGCCCACGGCCCGGGCATCTTGGCTGGCCCGGTCCACGGGGAAGCGGATGTAGCGGTGCACCAAGGCATAAAGGGCATCTGTCACTGCCCGGATGCACCGATGCACCGATGTCTGCGATATGCCGGACAGGTCCCCACTCGGTGCCTGGAATGACCCCGTTGCATAAAAGTTCAGGGCCACCGTAACCTTGACGAACACGGGGAGAGGGTGTCCCCCGCCAGTGCCACGTGGTGACAGGTGTGCCAGCAGGTGGCAGATGTGTGCCACGGTTTCCCGGCTCATCCGGAGTCTCCTCCTGCATTCCCGGTCCGTGAGGTCCTGGTATGACTGCCGGGGCCGGTACACACGGGGCGCCCTCGGGTGCCTCCGTTGCCGTGGGGCCGCGACGTCCTCCTCCCCCTCCTCGTTCTGTCGGTCAGGTGTCCCTCCAGCCTGGGCGGCTGCCGCCTGCCCCTCTGCGGCAGCCTGCGCCGCCTCTCTGGCACGCTCCTCCTCCTCCTCCTCCTCCTCATCCAGGGCAACATAGACATGAGCGGCTGCCACCACGGCGGCCAACATCGCTGGATGGTCTGAAAACATGACGGCCTGGTTGGGGGGGAGGGGAACGACGACATGTCATCATTGCCCATATCCCCTCCTCCCCCCAGCCAGGTGGCATGGACCGCATGGGTCCAACTGTTGGAGGCTGGCACCTGGCCAGGTGGACCAACTCATTTGCCCTCCCATCACCCACCCCGGCACAGACCCCCCCAACCCCCAACCTCAACCCCAGCACGGACCCACACCCCCCAACCTCCACCCCGGCACGGACCCCCTCCCCAACCTCCACCCCAGCACGGACCCCCCCCCAACCTCCACCCCAGCACGGACCCCACCCCCCAACCTCCACCCCGGCATGGACCCCCCCCCCAACCTCCACCCCGGCACGGACCCCCCCCCCCCCCAACCTCCACCCCGGCACGGACCCACTCCCCAACCTCCACCCCGGCACGGACCCCCCCAACCCCCAACCTCCACCCCAGCACGGACCCCCCCCCAACCTCCACCCCGGCACGGACCCTCCCCCCAACCTCCACCCCGGCACGGACCCCCCCCCCAACCTCCAACCCGGCACGGACCCCCCCCAACCTCCACCCCGGCACGGACCCCCCCGCCAACCTCCACCCCGGCACGGACCCCCTCCCCAACCTCCACCCCAGCACGGACCCCCACCCCAACCTCCACCCCGGCACGGACCCCCCCCCAACCTCCACCCCGGCACGGACCCCCCCCCCAACCTCCACCCCAGCACGGAACCCCCGCCCCCAACTTCCACCCCGGCACGGACCCCCCCCCCAACCTCCACCCCGGCACGGACCCCCCCCCCCAACCTCCACCCCGGCACGGACCCCCCCCCACCCTCCACCCCGGCACGGACCCCCTCCCCAACCTCCACCCCAGCACGGACCCCCCCCAACCCCCAACCTCCACCCCAGCACGGACCCCACCCCCAACCTCCACCCCGGCACGGACCCCCCCCCCCAACCTCCACCCCGGCACGGACCCCCCCCCAACCTCCACCCCGGCACGGACCACCCCCCAACCTCCACCCCGGCACGGACCCCCCCCCAACCTCCACCCCGGCACTGACCCCCCCCCCCAACCTCCACCCCGGCACGGACCCCCTCCCCAACCTCCACCCCAGCACGGACCCCCCCCAACCCCCAACCTCCACCCCAGCACGGACCCCCCCCCCAACCTCCACCCCGGCACGGACCCCCCCCCCAACCTCCACCCCGGCACGGACCCCCCCTCCCAACCTCCACCCCAGCACGGACCCCCCCAACCTCCACCCCGGCACGGACCCTCCCCCCCAACCTCCACCCCGGCACGGACCCCCCCCCCCAACCTCCACCCCAGCACGGACCCCCCCCCCCCAACCTCCACCCCGGCACGGACCCCTCCCCCAACCTCCACCCCAGCACGGACCCCCTCCCGGCACTCCTCCGGAGCCCAGCCTACTCTAACCACCCCCCCCCCCCCGCCGCACACACACACACACAAGCCGAGACACACCTCTCCTCACGCAATCAGTCTGCGGCCACGCCATTTCCTGCCCAGAGCCAACCCCCCAGGCCGTCACTCACCTCCTCGCTGGTCGGCGTGAGCCTGGAGCACCGGGTCACGCCGATGAAAAGGCGGTTTGATTCACGTCGACGTGAACGGTCATCACGTCGACGGGACTTCGGCCCATCCGGAAGAGAGAATATCGGCAGGCCGAAAATCGGCTGCCTTGCGCAGACCCGTGACATTCTCCGCGGCAGCGGCGCCATTAACGCCCCGCCGACTTTTCTCCCTTCGGAGACTTCGGCGGGGGCGGGGGCAGGATTCACGGCGGCCAACGGCCATTCTCCGACCCAGCGGGGGGTCGGAGAATGACGCCCATTGTGTCCAAGTGGACTGGATTCATAAAATTATTTATTAAGCATATTTACTGTTATTTTGAACCTTACTGTTGCAGCAATGATGCATTCAGAGAATCATGGAATCCCTACAGTGCAGAAGGAGGCCATTTGGCCCATCAAATCTGCACCGACCCGCCAAAAGAGGTCCCTACCTAGGTCAACTCCCCTGCCCTATCCCCATAACCTCACCTAACCTGGACACTAAGGGGCAATTTACCAAGACCAATCCACCTAGCCTACACATCTTTGGACTGTGGGAGGAAACCGGAGCACCCGGAGGAATCCCACGCAGACACGGGGAGAACGCGCAAACTGCACTTAGACAATCACCCGAGGCCGGAATTGGTGCTGTGAGGCAGCTGTTCGAGCCACTGTGCCGCATTAAATTCTTAAATTTATGAC
Organism: Scyliorhinus torazame; assembly: GCF_047496885.1. Taxonomy (NCBI): domain Eukaryota; kingdom Metazoa; phylum Chordata; class Chondrichthyes; order Carcharhiniformes; family Scyliorhinidae; genus Scyliorhinus; species Scyliorhinus torazame. The sequence continues at coordinate 345,927,968 of NC_092708.1, forward strand.
TTATTGTCCTGCTTCATGTTACAGTCAGGACAATCTGAGCTTGTTTCTGCTTTTGAGTTATACCACATGATAGCCCCTTAGTGTCGAAAAGCTTAGGTGGGGGGGGGGCAGCACGGTGGCGCAGTGGTTAGCACTGTCACCTCATGGCACCGAGGACCCGGGTTCGGTCGCAGCCCTGGATCACTGTCTGTGTGGAGTTTGCACATTCTCCCCGTGTCTGCTTGGGTCACAACAGAAAAAGATGCGCAGGCTAGGTGAATTGGCCACGTTAAATTGCCGCTTAATTGGAAAAAAATAGAATTGGAGACTAAATTTGTGTTAAAAAATCTAAAGGTTAGGTGGTGTTCCTGGACTAAGGGGATAGGGTGGGGCCGTGGACCAATGGGCCGAATGGCCTCCTGCACTGTAGTGATTCTATGATTCCAGGAAACGGGTTCTAAAACTGTTAATATAAATAAAGAATCACCACAAGATCTCATACGGTACAGCACGGTGGCAGCACAGTAGCATCGTGGTTAGCACAATTGCTTCACAGCTCCAGGGTCCCAGGTTCGATTCCGGCTTGGGTCACTGTCTGTGCTGAGTCTGCACATCCTCCCCGTGTGCGCGTGGGTTTCCTCCGGTGAAGTGTTGGGTACTCTGATACACAGACGAGCCAACATGGTTGCGAATGGTACAACGCAGTTTTATTTCAATGAACTATTAACATATTAAACTCTGGTATTCAGCACATGGTGAACCTCTGAGTGGCTGGCAATGAGGTCTGTGCCCTGAGCTCTCTCCTGCTCGAGTGCCCAGGAAGTGTCGTGTTCCCTGCTTTGTACTGTGTATGCTCTTGTCCGTGATTGGCCGTCGTGTTTTGTGTGTTGATTGGTCCGTTGATCTGTCCATCATTATGTGTGTATGTATGTGCTGTGATGTTCACCTGAATATCATGACATCCCCCCTTTTTTTTAACAGGATTATGTGCCTACGTGTTTATAAATAGAGATGTGTAGTGAGTGTAGCTAAATGTGTGTGTGTGCAATATTTACAGCATGTACATGGGGCTTAACTATATACAAGGGGCGATGTTGGGTGTGACATAACAACGAGGTTGTACCATAACAAAGAACGGGGAAATGTTGAACAACAAAACGAATTCCTGCAACGATAAGAACATAAACATATTAACAAAGTGGTTGCATGAGTTCAATGTATAAACAGTCTCATAAGTCCAGTCTAGTAGGTGGGCGACGAATTCGGGTTGACCGCCTCAAGGGTAGGTCTGGAACCACCGGCTGAGGAACGGGCCTGGCCACGGGCGACGATGGAAGGGTCATGGTAGCAGGCAGCTCCACGAAGTCGAAATCAGGAACAACAGGAGGGCACGGTGTCGGTGTAAGATCTCGTAGCGAGCGTGGAAGCAGGCAAAGAGCCCAGCGATTGCGCCTACGAATGGATCCATCAGGCATGCGAACCAGGAACGAGCGGGGAGCCACGCGTCGGAGAACTTCGGCAGGTGCTGACCAGCCACCTTCTGGTAGGTGGATGTGGACTTCGTCTCCAGGGGCCAGGGCGGGAAGATCAGTTGGCCGTGCGTCATATGACCTCTTCTGGCGACCGCGCTGCAGTTGCATCCTGTGCAGTACCAGAGCATGGTCGATTGTAGGCGCCAGAATGGAAGGCACAGTAGTTTTGAGGGTGCGACCCATCAACAGCTGGGCTGGTGAGAGACCAGTGGCTAGTGGGGCCGAGCGATAGGCCAGCAGGGCGAGGCAGAAATCCGATCCGGCAGCAGCAGCCTTACAGAGGAGCCGCTTGACAATGTGAACGCCCTTCTCCGCCTTTCCGTTGGACTGGGGGTGCAGAGGGCTAGACGTCACGTGTGTGAAGCCATACGAGGCTGCAAACGATGACCATTCCTGGCTGGTGTAACAGGGCCCATTGTCCGACATGACAGTAATCAGAATGCCGTGGCGAGCGAAAGTGTCTTTGCAGGCCCTTATGACAGCGGACGATGTCAAATCGTGCAGGCGTATGACCTCTGGGTAGTTGGAGAAGTAGTCAACGACGATGATATCGTCCCTGCCGAGCGCGTGAAAGAGGTCCACACCCACCTTCGCCCAGGGGGACGTCACCAGCTCATGGGGCAGAAGCGTTTCAGGAGGTTCATCCGGCTGAAACCTTTGGCAGGTTGGGAAGTTGAGCACCATATTGGCAATATCATCACTGATGCCCGGCCAGTATACCGCCTCTCGGGCCCTCCTTCTGCACTTCTCGACCCCCAGGTGGTCTTCGTGTAGTTGGTCGAGAACCAGCTTGTGCATGCTGTGCGGAATCACAATCCGGTCCAGCTTCAGAAGGACACCATCAATGACGGCCAAGTCGTCTCAGACATTGTAGAATTGCGGGCACTGCCCTTTGAGCAACCCTCCCGTCATGTGGCGCATCACACGTTGTAGAAGGGGGTCGGCCGCAGTCTCTCGGCAAATACGGGCCAGACTGGAGTCGTCAGCTGGCAGATTTGCCGATGTGAAGGCCACCTGCGCCTCGACCTGACATACGAACCCCTCCGAATCTGGCTGCGTGCTCACTGCTCTCGATAGGGCATCTGCAATGATAAGGTCCTTCCCTGGGGTGTAGACCAGTTGGAAGGCATACCTCCTGAGTTTAAGTAGGATGCGCTGGAGGCGAGGGGTCATCTCGTTCAGGTCCTTGTTTATGATGCTGACCAGGGGGCGGTGGTCAGTTTCAACAGTGAACCGGGGAAGACCATACACATAATCATGGAACTTGTCTAAACTGGTTAGCAAGCCCAGGCACTCCTTTTCGATCTGCGCTGCTCTGTGGGGGTCATCGCCCACGAGGCATAGGCGACCGGGGCCCATGACGCAGTGTCATCCCGCTGCAGGGGCACTGCCCCAATGCCGGACTGGCTGGCATCAGTCGAGATTTTAGTGGCACGAGACGTGTAGAAAAAGGCCAGTACCGGGTGTGCAGTGGTGAGCTTGAGTTTGAGCTCCTCCCATTCCTGCTGGTGTGTGTGCTGCCACTGGAACTCCGTGGACTTTTTGACGAGGTGGCGCAGAGCTGTCGTGTGGGAGGCAAGGTTGGGAATGAACTTCCCCAGGAAGTTGACCATGCCTAGGAAGCGTAGTACTGCTTTCTTGTCTGCCGCCTGCGGCATGGCTGTGATGGCGCTCACCTTGTCTGCATCCGGACGGACCCCTGACCGGGAAATGTGGTCCCCCAGGAACTTCAGCTCGATTTGGCTGAAAGAACACTTGGCTCGGTTGAGGCGCAGGCCGTTTTCACACACGCGTGCAAAGACGCGTTGGAGACGATAGATGTGCTCCTGTGGTGTGGTGGACCAGATGATGACGTCATCCACGTAGACGCGCACCCCTTCGATGCCTTCCATCATCTGCTCCATGATCCTATGAAAGACCTCGGATGCCGAGATGATGCCAAATGGCATTCTGTTGTAGCAGAACCTGCCGAAAGGGGTGTTGAAAGTGCACAGCTTTCGGCTGGACGGATCCAGTTGGATCTGCCAAAAGCTTTTAGAGGCATCCAGTTTGGTAAATATTTTCGCCTGGGTCATTTCACTCGTGATCTTTTCACGTTTGGGTATGGGGTAATGTTCCCTCATAATATTGTTATTGAGGTCTTTCTGATCAATACAGATCCGGAGCTCGCCGGAGGGCTTCTTGACACACACCATGGAGCTGATCCATGGCGTGGGCTCCATGACCCTGGATAGGACCCCTTGGTCCTGGAGATCCTGCAGCTGCTGCTTGAGGCGGTCTTTGAGTGGCGCAGGGACCCTGCGAGGTGCGTGAATGACCGGGGTGGCGTCTGGTTTGAGCCGAATTCTATAGGTGTATGGCAGTGTTCCCATGCCCTCGAATGCCTCCTGGTGGTGGGCGAGGAGCGACTGGAGCTGTGCGTTAAACTCTGCATCCGGGAAGTCAGACATTCCGTCTGGAGAGAGGGAGTGGACTTGTTGCACGAGGTGGATAGCCTTGCACACCTGTGCGCCTAGCAGGGAGTCCTTCGATGAGCCGACTATCTCGAATGAGAGTGTGGCCGTGTGTGTGTTGTGTGTCACCTGGAGCTGGCAGGATCCCATAGCTGGGATAACGTTCCCGTTGTAGTCGACCATCCTGCACCGGGACGGCCGAATTGGTGGTCTGACCTTCATGGCGTAGAAGACTGACCATGCTATGAGGTTGGCGGAGGTGCCACTGTCCAGGCGGAAAGTTATCGCCGATCGGTTGACCGTCAGGGTGGCACACCATTCATCACCCGGATTGATCGTGTTAACTCGGTTCCCATCAATGACCGCAACACGTAACCGCAGGACTGCGCGAGGATGCGGAGATGGGTAAGGGGGGAATGATTGAAAGAGCTCTTTCTACCTTGCAGGCGCTGCTGGAAGACATATCTCTCGAAGCTTTTGTTGACCTCGACACTGAAGTGTTGGTCGAGCTTGAGAAGGACCGTCTTGTATTTGGATTTGTCCTCGCCTTCCGTGAACACCAGGGAGTTGTAGACATGGATGGCGTGCTGCCCTGCGGTGGTGAGGAGGATGGCGATCTTTCTGGTGTCCGAGGCGCTCTCTCTTTCGTTGGCTTCCAGAAAGAGCTGGACGCGCTGCTTGAACAGCTTCCAATTTACGCCGAGGTTCCCAGCGACTTGCCGTGGCTGCGGTGTGTTGACGGTGTCCATGGCGCAGGATAGCAGATTTGTGGGTAGGTGTCAAATCACTCCTGGTACCATGAAGTGTTGGGTACTCTGATACACAGACGAACCAACACGGTTGCGAATGGTACAACGCAGTATTATTTCAATGAACTATTAACATATTAAACTCTGGTATTCAGCACATGGTGAACCTCTGAGTGGCTGGCAATGAGGTCTGTGCCCTGAGCCCTCTCCTGCTCGAGTGCGCAGGAAGTGTCGTGTTCCCTGCTTTGTACTGTGTATGCTCTTGTCCGTGATTGGCCGTCGTGTTTTGTGTGTTGATTGGTCCGTTGATCTGTCCATCATTATGTGTGTATGTATGTGCTGTGATGTTCACCTGAGTATCATGACATCCGGGTGCTCCGGTTTCCTCCCACAGTCCAAAGATGTGCAGGTTAGGTGGATTGGCCATGATAAATTGCCCTTAGTGTCCAAAATTGCCCTTAGTGTCGGGTGGGGTTACTGGTTTATGGGGATAGGGTGGAGGTGTTGACCTTGGGGTAGGGTGCTCTTTCCAAGAGCCGGTGCAGACTCGATGGGCCGAATGGCCTCCTTCTGCACTGTAAATTCTATGATAAACTGTCTTACCTGAACAATTGGAATTCGAGGATGTATAATTCATATCCGTGATATTCCTGAAGCGTGGCACGCACACCACAATTTAAAAATCACCAATTGTTATTTGAAGCTGGAATGAGTTTTTGGAAGATATTTTATGTACGCTTTGTATGCTGAAATTGTAAACCATTTATACAGATGCATTACACTGATGCATCAAAAGAAATCTCCCCCTTGCCGGTTACAAATAATAAATGTTTTATTTGTTTGTGACACGATCAATTCATTTTCAGAGGCAGAAGATGAAGTCCACAGTCCTCATAGCGTGATAGCACCATGATTGACAAGAATCGTAAAGTTTGCATTGTACGAAGAAAGATGTGAGAATGTTAACTCGAAGGCATATCTGGAAGATCAAAGATACCAGTTATAAAGACAAATTACTCCAACATTTGTTGCTGACTCACAGTCATTTTCTCTGCCGAAATTGAATGTAGTTTTGCAACAACATGTGTGATTATTGCCAGATGAGGCTTGGATTTCTCTGCACACTCATAAGCATTGAAGATGGCAGTAATTGGAATCATCTCATCATTTTTGCTTTCTGCGCCACTGCGAGCAGACGGCTTCAGGAATGGTGAGAACTATTGTGAGCTCACTTGATAAATATCTATCTTGTGCCTTCTGTCTATTTGTGTGGATGAAGGAGTAATCACTCCAGACCCCTGTGTAGATGTGAAGGAGATAGATGTGAATGTGTATGCAGTAGCAAATGGAACTGTGCAGGCCTTAGCTGAGAACATTTGGATAGCTCTTTACGTTTGCAAAAAGCAGCAGATTAATTTCTGATTGGGCAGCCAACCGTTGGTCTGGATTTTACCACCCAGTTGGGTTCTAGTTCAGAGATTAAAATTTTAAAACATTTTGTGATTAACCTGGCCCAACCTATCCACCCCTGGATTTAAGTGGGGCTGGGCAAGAATTGAATGGCTAACCTTGCTCCCAGAAAGCGGTTTGACAATATAAATATTTTAATGAAGCCGGCAGCTTCTGATTTAACCTGTTTTACCTGCTTAACTGTAGACTGCCGGGTTTTGCAGGCTTTGGCACCTGAAGGGTGTGGTAATCACCACTGTTGTACATATTAGAAGATGTGTGGTAAGACCCTGTACTACAGGTACGGTGGTAGTCCCTGCCTGCTGGCTCCGCCCAGTAGGCGGAGTATAAATATGTGTGCTCCCTATACAGCAGCCATTTCGCCAGCTGCTGTAGGAGGCCACACATTTTAGAGTAATGAAGCCTCAGTTGTATTCAACGCTTGTCTCTGTGCAATTGATCGTGCATCAATTTATTACACTAAGATTTTCAGAAGATGGATCTCCGCATCAAGCCGGATCACCTGCAGCTGGATCCGCAATCAAGCAATGCCAAAAGGGACTTTCAACACTGGCTAGCCTGTTTCGAAGCTTACATCAGGTCTGCACCAGACCCAATCCCGGAAGTTCAGAAGATCCAGATACTCTACTCGTGGCTGAGCTCCAAAGTCTTTCCTCTTATCCAGAACGCGCCGAACTACGCTGAAGCCATGGTGCTACTTAAAGAGAATTTCGCTCAGCAGACGAACACGCTCTTCGCCAGACACGTACTCGCTACTCGCAGTCAACTCCCTGGTGAATCCGTAGAAGATTTCTGCCGTGCTTTAATTCCTCTGGTCAGAGACTGTGACTGTCAGGCCGTCACGGCCACAGAACATTCGAACCTCCTCATGCAGGATGCCTTCGTTACGTGGATAGGGTCAGACCTCATACGCCATCGACTTTTAGAGGGGGCCACGCTCGACCTCGCAGCAACAAAAAACTGGCGCTATCGATGACGGTCGCCTCGCACAATATTCAAGCCTACACCCCCAGCGGCGCGGCCCACCCCTCCTACACATCGTGGACTCCGTAGACGGCCGCCCCACTGGGGGCCTCACCCAGTCAATACGCCTGTGCCACGCGCCAGCCAGCCAACCCCGGGGGCCCACGATGTTACTTCTGCGGGCAACAGAAACACCCCCCCGCCAATGCTGCCCGGCCCGCACCGCCCTTTGCAAGGCCTGCGGCAAGAAGGGGCACTTCGCTGCTGTGTGCCAGGCCCGCTCAGTCACCGCTATTGCCCCAACCTCCCTTGCGTACGGACAATGGGCGCCGCCATCTTCACCTCCCCGGACCACGCACGGCCAGTGGGCGCCGCCATCTTCTCCCCCTCAGACCACGCGCGGCCAGTGGGCGCCACCATCTTCTCCTCCTCAGACCACGCGTGGCCAGTGGGTGCCGCCATCTTCCCCTTCTCGGACCACATGCGGCCCATGGGCGCCGCCATCTTTTTCAACCCCCGTCACGTGCAGCTCGTGGGCGCCGCCATCTTGTCCACCCCAAGATCATCAGTCACCGCCACCTTGTCTTCCCCATGGCACTTGGGCACCACCATTGTTCCAGGACCTGTGCCCCCCCGGGCGCCCCATCGTTCGACACCACGACGACCGGCCACGACTCACCTCGGTCACGATCGACCAGTCTCGCCCGCACAATCTAGCCACCGCCTCGCCAAGCGTGAAGATCGATGGGCACGAGACCTCTTGCCTGCTGGACTCCGGGAGCACCGAAAGCTTCATGCATCCAGATACGGTAAGGCGCTGGTCCCTTGCGGTACACCCCACCAATCAAAGAATCTCCCTGGCCTCCGGATCCCACACCGTGGCGATCCGGGGGTACTGTATAGTCACACTCACGGTCCAGGGCGTAGAATTCAGCGGCTTCCGCCTCTATGTCCTCCCCAATCTCTGTGCTACCCTGCTACTCGGCCTGGACTTCCAGTGTAACCTCCAGAGCCTAACCTTGGAATTCGGTGGGCCCCTATCACCCCTTACTGTGTGTGGCCTCGTGACCCTAAATGTTGACCCACCTTCCCTATTTGCAAACCTAACCCCGGATTGCAAACCCGTCGCCACTAGGAACAGACGGTACAGCATCCAGTGCAGGACCTTCATCAGGTCCGAGGTCCAGCGACTGCTTCGGGAAGGCACCACCGAGGCCAGCAAGAGCCCCTGGAGAGCCCAAGTGGTAGTGGTGAAAACTGGGGAGAAACACCGAATGGTCGTGGACTACAGCCAGACCATCAATAGGTAAATGCAGCTCGACGCGTACCCCCTCCCACGGATATCTGATATGGTCAATCAGATTGCACAGTACCGGGTCTTCTCAACTGTCAACGTCAAATCCGTCTACCACCAGCTCCCCGTCCGTAAGGCGGACCGTCCATACACTGCCTTCGAGGCAGATGGCCGCCTCTACCATTTTCTCATGGTTCCCTTCGACGTCACTAACGGGGTCTCGGTCTTCCAAAGGGAGATGGACCGAATGGTCGACAGGTACGGGTTGTGGGTCACCTTCCCGTACCTAGACAATGTCGCCATCTGCGGCCACGATCAGCAGGACCACGATGCCAACCTTATCAAATTTCTCCACACCGCCACTCTCCTAAACCTCACGTATAACAAGGAGAAGTGCGTGTTTCGCACGAACCGCTTAGCCACCCTCAGCTATGTGGTTCAGAACAGAGTTCTGGGGCCCGATCCTGACAGCATGCGCCCCCTCATGGAGCTCCCCCTTCCCCACTGCCCCAAGGCCCTCAAACACTGCCTGGGGGTCTTTTCATACTACGCCCAGTGGTTCCCAAACTACGCAGACAAGGCCCGCCCACTCATCCAGTCCACCCTTTTCCCCCTGACGGCCGAGGCTCAACAGGCCTTCGCCCGTATCAGAGCCGACATCGCCAAGGCCGCGATGCATGCAGTGGACGAGACATTGCCCTTTCAAGTGGAGAGCGACGCATCAGACATCTCCCTAGCCGCCACCCTCAATCAGGCAGGCAGGCCCGTGGCATTCTTTTCCCGCACCCTTCATGCCTCCGAAAATCGGCACTCCTCCGTCGAAAAAGAGGCCCAAGCCATCGTTGAAGCTGTGCGGCATTGGAGGCATTACCTGGCCGGCAGGAGATTCACTCTCCTCACTGACCAACGGTCGGTTGCCTTCATGTTCAATAACACACAGCGGGGTAAGATCAAAAATGATAAAATCTTGAGGTGGAGGATCGAGCTCTCCACCTACAACTACGAGATTTTGTATCACCCCGGCAAGCTCAACGAGCCCCCAGATGCCCTATCCCGAGGTACATGTGCCAGTGCACAGGTGGCCCGACTCCGGACCCTGCACGATAACCTTTGTCACCCAGGAGTCACACGATTGTACCATTTCATAAAGGCCTGCAATCTGCCCTACTCCATCGAGGAAGTCAGGGTAATCACCAGGGACTGCCAGGTCTGTGCGGAGTGCAAGCTGCACTTCTACCAGCCGGACCGCGCGCGCCTGGTGAAAGCCTCCCGCCCCTTTGAACGCCTCAGCGTGGATTTCCCCTCCACCAACCGTAACACGTATTTCCTCAGTGTGGTCGATGAATACTCCAGATTCCCCTTCGCCATCCCATGCCCCGATGTGACATCTGCCACCGTCATCAAAGCCCTTAACACAATCTTCGCTCTGTTCGGCTTCCCCGCCTTCATCCACAGTGACAGGAGATCCTCATTCATGAGTGATGAGCTGCGTCAGTTCCTGCTCAGCAGGGGTATCGCCTCCAGCAGGACGACCAGCTATAACCCCCGGGGAAACGGGCAGCTGGAGAGGCAGAATGGGACGGTCTGGAGGGCCGCCCAGCTGGCCCTACGGTCCAGAAATCTGCCTGTCTCCCGCTGGCAGGAGTATCTCGCCGATGCACTGCAATCCATTTGTTCGCTACTATGCATCGCCACTAACGACACACCCCAGGAACGTCTCTTTGCCTTCCCCAGGAAGTCCACATCCGTGGTGTCCCTCCCGACCTGGCTCTCAGCTCCAGGACCTGTACTCCTCCGTAGGCATGTCCGACTCCACAAGGCGGACCCGTTGGTGGAGCCCGTTGGTGGAAAGGGTGCAATTGCTCCATGCAAACCCCCAGTATGCCTATGTGGCGTACCCCGACGGCCACCAGGATACTGTCTCCCTCAGGGACCTGGCACCAGCAGGTTCCACACACACATACCCCTCCGGCCCGCCTCCACCCCCCCTCCCCCGGTGCACCCAGCAGCAACACCCCCAGGACCATCCGTCCTCCCCCTGCCCATGCCCGAGGATGAAGAGGATTTTGGCACGCTCCCGGAGTCACCGAGGACCAGACCAACAGCGGAATCGCCGCCACCTCTGCATCGCTCCCAACGCCACAACAAGGCCCCAGACCGGCTAAACCTATAATTGGTTTGGGACTATCAAACCACCTTGTACTGGATTTCAGAAAGAAATATATATATTTTCGCTTCTGTACATTAAACTTGCTCTGTATATAGTTCTCCACCACTCTCGCCGGACTCAATTTTAACAGGGGGTGAATGTGGTAATCACCACTGTTGTACATATTAGAAGATGTGTGGTAATGCCCTGTGCTACAGGTACGGGGGTAGTCCCTGCTTGCTGGCTCCGCCCAGTAGGCAGAGTATAAATATGTGTGCTCCCTATACAGCAGCCATTTCACTAGCTGCTGTAGGAGGCCACACATCTTAGAGTAATAAAGCTTCAGTTGTATTCAACTCTCGTCTCTGTGCAATTGATCGTGCATCAAAGGGAAGATTTAAGGAGAAGGTGCGCGCCTTTACAACATTCTTTGTGAGCTAGGAGAAGCAGGAGAGTTTCTTCCCAGCATTCCCTCCATCAGATCCCTCCTCCCCTTACGAAGACTCATGGGGTTCAGATTTGGCCAACCCCCTCCCCAGGATCAGACACACAATGGCACCCCCTTGTACCACCCCCCCACCCCACCACCCCGCCAAACTCCGGGATCACCCTCTTCTCCTCACTCCCCATTTTAGGATTGGACAACTTTGTCAGGGTCAGAGTTTGGAGCGGAGCAAAGCCAACTGATCGGGTTCCATTCTCGTAGCGGCTGAGGTTATCCATGAAGGCCCTGCCTTCTCAACTTTGCCTCTTGCCTGAGGTGTGGTGGCCTTCAGGTTAAATCATCACCAGTCAGCTCTCTCCCATAAAGGGGGAGGGGGAGAGCAGCTGATGGTCCTGTTGAACTTTAGCGACTTTCATACAGATATAGCTACAGTATTACAATATAGTTCATAAATCATTGTGGAATAATACAACAATTAGCTGAATAACCTCCTCCTGGGTCAAAATCCTGGAGCTCCCAGCCTAACAGCATCGTGGGTGTGCCTACATAGACTGCAGCCGTTCAAGAAGGCATCACACCATCATCTTCTCAAGGGCAATTAGGGATGGGCAATAAATGCTGGCCTAGCCTAGAAGTGCTCTCACTGCCCATGAACAATGGCGATGTGACCGGCTCCATTTTGAAAGGGACCGAACTCTGCGTCCAAAGTGCATGTGTGTGTCAGGCCACTTTTCACATGGATCCTGGGTCCGATGATGAAATCCATGCTGGGACTGGCAGGAAAAGGTCAGAATGAACACCACAGTCTTCAGCTACTCTCTCAGTTACTAATGCTTCTGCACATCCTCCATGTGCAGAGGGGCAGCACGGTAGCATTGTGGATAGCACAATTGCTTCACAGCTCCAGGGTCCCAGGTTCGATTCCGGCTTGGGTCACTGTCTGTGCGGAGTCTGCACATCCTCCCAGTGTGTGCGTGGGTTTCCTCCGGGTGCTCCGGTTTCTTCCCACAGTCCAAAGATGTGCAGGTTAGGTGGATTGGCCATGGTAAATTGCCCTTAATGTCCAAAATTGCCCTTAGTGTTGGGTAGGGTTACTGGATTATGGGGATGGGGAGGAGGTGTTGACCTTGGGTAGGGTGCTCTTTCCAAGAGCCGGTGCAGACCCGATGGGCTGAATGGCCTCCTTCTGCACTGTAAATTCTATGTAAATTCTATGATAATCTATGATGTTGCTGCCTCCTTTTCTGAAATTGAACCCGATCATAAATCTCAGTTTTCCTGATGATGGAGAGGCCATTCTATCGGTGTGTCATGTTTTCATCTTCATTTTCAGTGCCATCATTTAGGTGGAATGGTTTAAGAATATCCTCTACTTGATCATTCCTGCAGTAAATTAAGGTAATTCTTTTCTTATCAGCCATTCCGAGCACGATCACACAATGCTGCAATTTATTTTTCTAGCTCAGTCATTTCTCAGGCTTAGAGAAAATACATATCACTGAGGAGCTGTAGCAATATCAGCTTTGGTATTAACTAATTTTGTATGATATTTACCCATATATTGAAATGTCCTGACAGTGTTTCTCCGGCAGCTCATGTGGTTTTGACTTTGCTGCATAATGAGTGTCCTGTTATTTGTTTACTGAGAACAAACATTTCACCAGCCAGAATTAATGGCTTTTGTTGGTTATGAGTCAATTTCTTTTCTTCTCAAGGAATATTGTTAAACTTTTTGCCACCATGGCCTGGATATAGTCCACCGGTCAGAGGAATGAGGGGAACCAACCTCCCCCCCTCAACCTGCCCCCCACCCTCAGTTCCATGGGGAGGCCCGACAATATTAAGTGCACAGGCCATTGTTGGGCCTTCCCTGGGATTCTGGACACTGGTGGTGAAGGTTTCCGCCCCCCCCTCCAAGAGCTACCAGCCTACCAGAGGCAGCTCTCTGCTGCTCGTCAGCGCCACCAGGAGTGGTGGCTGCTGCCCGCAATGCACCCATCAGTGGCCCTGGATCGTCGAGATACCCCAGGTCGAAAGTGTGTGAGGATGGTGAAAAGAGTTAACTCTTAAAAATAGCTACTGAGCATGTGCATAAGGAGATATGTCATAGTGTGTCACTCATTGAGTGACGATGAGTGAGAAGCACCTTGGAAAGGAGCTGTAGCTATGTCCAGAAGAACAGGAGGAGGCCATTCAGCCCGTCAAAACTGCTCTGCCATTTAATTAGATCATGGCTGATTATCTGCCTCAGCACCACTTTCCTGCACTATCTCCATATCCCTCGACGGCATTAATCTCCAGAACCGGACGATTTCTGTCTTGAACATGCTCAATGATTGAGCTTCCGCAGCCCTCTGGGATAAAGAATTCCAAAGATTCACCACCTTCTGAGTGAAGAAATGCCTCCTCATCAAAACCCTAAATGTCCTGCCCCTTAATCCCATTTGGTTTTAGACTCGCCAGCCAGGGAAAACATCTTGGGCGTAATCGAACCAAATTCGTTCTCAGCGTGGCGGCAAGCAGGAAATGTTGGAGGTTTCTCGACAACCAGATTGTTGGATGCGGTGGAGTCCAGACGGGATAGCCTGATCCCCCAAGGGGCTCTGGGGGGTCACCAACGGGGCAGCCAGTGTTGCCTGGGAGGAAGTGGCAGTAACCGTCAGCTCGGGGAGTGTGACCAGGAGGACCACCATCCAGTGCCGCAAGAAGTTAAACGACCTCCACCGGGCCATACGATGAGATGGCAGTGGCCTCCTGGCACTGGTCCCGCCTGTCACACCTGTCCCCCCCCCCCCCCCCCAACGACCATGCTTCTAGCATCATCCCTACCCAGCACCAGACCACACCCCAACCCACCCATGCCCAGCAGTGGTGCCCACGCCTCTATCCAAAGGTGCCAGCCCAGCCGAGGTGGTTCCCCCTCCCCACCTTCCATAAGAATACCTCAGGGAAGACCTCTGAGAATGCCACATAATCGCGTCATGGCTGTTATCCCCACCCTTCACCATCGCAGAGACACATATCTCGGTGAGCGAAAGCAGTGGAGAGGCTTCTGGGACACAATCTGGTGAGCGCCACACAATTGCAGATGCACAGCAGGTGGAGGCAGGAATACCCAGGCGAGACAGCGAGACAGTGTGGCACCGAGGCCAACACTGCTAGGCTGGCGACCCCAGTGGAGATCCTGAAGCATGGTCAGCACCATTAGTGGTTGTGTCCAAGGAGTTGCCAAGTCAGTGACAGCTATGGCTGAGCGCCTCAACACCATGCTTGGGTTGCTGGGGGACGTGTCCCTGACACAGATGGGCCTTTCCGAGGTGTTATGGAGCATGTCCCTTTCACTGAGGATCATGTCCAAGACATAGGTGGACCTTGCCGGGGCACTGTGAAACATGTCCCAGTGTCAGGCACTCTAGAGCATGTCCCGGTTGCTGTGGACCGTGTCCCAGACACAGGTGGACATTGATGAGGTGCTGAAGAGCACGGCCCACTCACAGAGGGACATCGCTGAGAGCATCAACACATGGTGCAGACATTGGGGAGCCACCAGGGCTGGCAGAGCAAGATGACACAGGTGCATCTGGAGCTCAATCCAACTGCGTCCCAATCCCAAGGTGATCCATAGGCACCAACCAGGAGGAGGGAGTGCTGGATGCTAACCCGGAGCCTCCCTATGGGGTGGCGATGGCAGCCACCAGCACCCCCGGGTTCTCCCCACCCCGAGCGCTGGAATAATCCTGAGGCACACAGGTTCAGGGCTGCGGTGACTTTTACTGCCACTGGGAGCAGGTGCCCTCCTCCCCGCAAGGACATGACACAGGTGCTGCACCATCCCCTTATTGAGGTGGAGCCTCCTGTGGTACATGCTGTCCACCATCTGTTTGAAGGACCAGCAATGTCTACACACCTTGGGCCGTCGCTGGCCACCCACTCTGGGCCCGTCCCTGGCCTGACGGCGGGCTGGGTTCTCAGGGTGTGGGGCTGGTTCCTGCACATGGGCCGGCGCATCAAGCCTCTGTCGACGCTGTTGCCGTTGCCTTCTCTGACATCTGCCACCAGCATCATGAAGGCAGCTTTCTCGGGATTCAAGGTATAATTGAACAGTGTAATATGTGTTGTAGCCATCTAAAATTGACACCTACAAAGGACCACGGGAATTGTGGGCAACCTGGGGCACAGCCAGGTACACAGCCTCTGTGTATTGTGCAAAGAAGCCAGACCTGACAGAAACGTGCACCTATTAAACGTCAATCACCATTTCCCCTGGACAATAGAACTCGAATCAAGCAACGGCAACAGTAGCAGACTAACCGGCGCCGCTTCCCCTTATTTTGAAAGGCCTACGTGCCTAGGACAATGACAGCTAGGACCCGCCCAGCCATTGAGGTATCCGCCCCCTAATTGGCCAGGATCAATAAGGGTGATCGAAACCCTATCGATCCATTGGATCTGGAATTAGGATCGCCCCAAAGGGCGCGAAAACCCAGGGGAATAAGAAGAACTGCAACCGAGAGATCGGCCTCTTTTGAACCGGCCTCTGTGCGACCAATTGCAGCATATCAACCAGCCAAGTTCAAGGATCCGCGATCGCTACCTGAAGGACGAGCCCAGCCGAGACGAACCTGATGACTTCCAACCGACCCACGTGGACACAGATAAAGGCCTTATCTCCCGCATAGAGCTGATCACCCCGAAGTTAAGTAAAGGTCATCTTAGTTATCAGGTTTAGTTTAGTGCGTAGCCGCGTGTATCATTGCATATTGAGCTAAGTTGTGTGTTTATTAATAAACTGTCTTTTGAACCAATATACTGGTTGTGTGGTCATTTGGTCAATATAAGAAACAGCTTGTGGTTCACATAGAAATAAAGAAGACAACAGTGTAAGGCACAGACTAGGGTGAGGCACAGACAATGAATATTGAACAGTGTAATATGTGTAAGGCACAGACGAGGGTGAGGCCCAGGCAATGAACTATGGCTTTCAGGCCTGCACACTCCAGTCCCCCATTGCTACATCCGTTTACCCCCCTAACATCCCCTGCCATCCCTCAAGGTGCCATCCAACACGCTCTGCACACTAGCCCCGGCTCCAGCGAAAGGCCTCGGGCACCAGACCCCAGATCCTGTTGGTGATGTTCCCTGGAATGGAGGCTGGTTTGCTCCCTGGTCCACATACCAACCCTCTGGTTGCAAGGATGTCCCCAGTACTGAGACCCAGCTTTTCAATGTTTGCATGTTGGCTTCTGCCTCTGTGGTGTTGAAACCTCTGTTATTCAGGCAGAGTGTCCAGGCCTCACGGTCTGGTTAGGATGCGAGGCAGTAACTCTCCCCGGTGACATGACACGTCTACCCACAGGAATCCATTTGGGGGTTGTGAAGTGTTCACATTCCTACGATTGCCAATTCTCTATTGGCAATAGCCTTCAACTGTACACCCGGAGGCCGCCACGGTCAATGGGGGTTACGGGTGGTCAATGGGACAGATAGACAGGAGACGGACCTAAGGCCGTAGGGACCCCCCCCCCTCCCCCCCCCCCCCCCCTCCCCCCCACTGATGGCCATCCCTTCTGGCGTCTCTTCTCCCTGCCCCACCCACACTTGCCCCGCAACTCCCGCCCCGCTCCCCCCTCCCAATCCCGGCCAGCAATCCCAGTGTTCCTGGCCCCACTGCCCAGGATCAGTGATGCCTACTCACCTCCTCGGATCCCCCTGACAGCTACTCCGCCAGCTTCACATTTTTGAAAAGGTGTACTAATCGGTGCCCGCGTGACCACTTGCTGCAGAGGGAATCATGGGAGGCCATAAGATAGGGGGTCGTTCCTGTCAATTATTTGGAGATTGGCTTTAATTGGTAATTATTTGTTTCCTGCCCATGCCACTGCAGGATCCTCAACTCACCAACGGGAGCGGGCCAGTTAGATCGCAAACTAATCGGAACCCGGCGCGGTTCCCAACCAATTGAGGGCTCTCCTGTGATCTAACGGCTGTGTCGCGCTCGAACGAGAGCACGACGTGGCCATTAAATCTCATCCCGCAAATCGTACCGGTCAATCATTCGGTCCATCTCCCGTTGGAAGACTGAAACTCCATTTGTGACACCGAAGGGAACCCTTAGGAAGTGGTAGAGCCGCCCATCTGCTTCAAATGCAGTGTACTTGCGGTCGCCCGGGCGGATGGGGAGTGGTAGGCGGATTTGAGGTCCACCGTGGAAAAGACGTTGTATTGTGCAATTTGATTGACCAAATCAGATATGCGGGGGAGAGGGTACGTGTCGAGCTGCGTATACCTGTTGATGGTCTGACTATAATCGATGACCATCCTGTTCTTCCCCCCGGTCTTTACAACCACTACTTGAGCTCTCCAGGGGCTGTTGCTAGCCTCGATAATACCTTCCTTCAGTAGCCGCTGGACTTCCGACCTAATGAAGGATCCGTCCTGGGCACTGTACCGTCTGCTCCTGGTGGCGACGGGTTTGCAATCCGGGGTGAGGTTTGCAAAAAGGGAAGGCGGGTCGACCTTGAGGATCGCAAGGCTGCAGACAGTGAGGGGGGTATAGAGCCACCGAATTTAAAGGTTAAGCTCTGGAGGTTGCATTGGAAGTCCAATCCCAGGATTGTGGCAGCACAGAGGTGAGGGAGGACGTAGAGTCGGAAATTTTTAAATTCTCTTCCCCGGACCGTGAGGTTCGCTATGCAGAACCGCTTGATCTCTACCGAGTGAGACCCGGAGGCCAGGGAGATTTTTTGGTTAACTGGGTGTATGGGGAGAGAATAGCGCCTTACCATGTTGGGGTGTATGAAGCTCTCTGTGCTCCCAGAGTTGATCAGACAGGATGTTTTGCGCCCATTGATGAGCACGGTCGTCGTCGCGGTCGAGAGCGTTCGGGGTCAAGACTGGTCCAGGGTCACCAAGGCGAGTCGTGGTAAAAGTTGAAGATTTTCCTTGGGCGGTGTGTGGACATCTGAATCGGAGTCCTGAGATTCCAGCCAAGATGGCGGCGCCCACGGGTCGCACATGACGGGGTGGGCAAGATGGCGGCGCCCACGGGTCGCACATGATGGGGTGGGCAAGATGGCGGCGCCCACGCATCGCACGTGGTCCCCGGGGAACAAGTTGGCGGCACCCGGTGCCCGCAGGTGGCTCGGGAAAATGAAGATGGCGGCACCCGCGGCCCGCACGTGGCCCGTGGAGAAAGTTGTGATGGAGGCTCCGGTTCGCCCCGGAGACAGCGGTGACCGCCCGGGCCTGGCATACCGCCACGAAATGGCCCTATTTGCCACTACCTTTGCAGGTGGAGGAGCGGGCCAGGCACCGCTGCCGGGGGTGCTTGGCTTGCCCGCAAAAATAACAGCGGGGCCCCCCGGTGTTGCATGGTAGCCTCGCGGCACAAGTTTGTGGGGGGATGGGGGAGGCACCAGGGTCGGCTGCGGGTGGGCTCCATGCTGCCCAAGGGGCTGCCGCGCGGTCAGGGACATACGCGCGGGCGTTTCGGGAGGCCACGTCCAGGGAGCTAGCAAGGGCCCGTGCCTCCTTGAGGCCAAGTGTCTCTTTCTCCAGTAGCCGCTGACGGATTTGGGAGGACAGCAGACGTGCAGCGAATGCGTCGCAGATTAAACGTTCTGTGTGGTCGCTGGCTGAAACTTGCGGGCAGTCACAGTTCCTACCTAGTACCAGGGGCGTGCGGTAGAATTCATCCAGCGATTCCCCCGGGATTTGGCGCCTTGTGGCTAGCAGATGTCGGGCGTAAACCTGGTTTACTGGGCGAATGTACTGTCCTTTCAACAGGGCCATCGCGGCCTCGAAATCGTCCGCATCCTCGATGAGGGTGTAGATCTCTGGGTTCACCCTCGAGTGGAGAACTTGCATCTTCTGGTCCTCTGTGGGTGCAGTCGTGGCCGTCATGAGGTACCCATTGAAGCATGCCAGCCAGTGTTTGAAGGTTGCCGTTGAGTTTGCCGCATGAGGGCTGAGTTGCAGACACTCCGGCTTGAGTCGGAGCTCCATTCTTTAAAATCTAGCCCAATAAATTGATGCTCGATCAATGACTCCAGAAGCGAGATTGGATGACAATTGAAGGCTTTATTGGACTAGATGTTTCCCCCAGCAGCGCAGGTACAGAATGCAGCTGCTCGGGAGACACAGACTCTTATACTCCACCGTAATGGGTGGAACCAGCAGGCAGGCTTCACCTATGATCTTCCTGTCTCAGGTACCTCCCACACCAATGATCTTACAGCCTCAACCTAGGTACCGTAATACCCCTAATACTGACTATCACATTGGGTCACCCTGTAACCACGTCTCCATAGTGGCAATTAAATCATACCCATGGGCCTCAAAATGTGCATTCATATCATCAACTTTAGGCCCGAATTTCTATAACCTTGTAGCTAGGGATGTAAATAAAGGTATTTTGAATGAAAGACCATTGCCTCCAGCAATATCTTTTCGAGAGTAAGGATCCAAGCAATCCAAGACAAATCCGCAATAACAGAGGTGGGATGGGTATTGTGGGGTGGAAGTTATGGGAGAGGGGGGCAGTGGGGTTAGAGGCAAGTCCATGGGGGTGGCTTTTAGCGCTCCACCCCTTCCTGATGCCAGGTCCTTCACTCTGGCAGTGAGTGACTGATAAGAAGGTTTCTGGAAAACTCATAGGGCTGGATTCTCCGCCGGCGGGATTCTCCGTTTTGCTGGTGCCCGGGGGTTTCCCGACGGCGTGGGGCTTCCCCACAATGGGGAACCCCATTGACCGGCCGGCGAAACGGAGAATCCCGCCGGCGGGTCGGAGAAGAAAGGTGGCGTTGTGGGCGGAGAATCCCGCCCATAGACTTTGCTGGTGAGGCCATATGCTCCCATTTAATCCCTGAATCACACTGAATTACAGGGAACTCAAGGATAATGGATCAATAATGAGCCTAATTGACATTCTGAAGCCAGTGACCGGGAATCCCATGTCTTAGGATCATAGAATTTACAGTTTGAGGCCATTCTGCCTATCGGGTCTGCACCGGCCCTGGGAAAGAGCACCTTACTTAAATCCACGCCGCCACCCTATTCCCGTAACCCAGTAACCCCACCTAACCTTTTGGACACTCAGGAGCAATTTAGCATGGCCAATCCACTTAACCTGCACATCTTTGGACTGTGGGAGGAAACCGGAGCACCCGGAGGAAACCCACGCACACACGGGGAGAAAGTGTAAACTCCACACAGTCACCCGAGGCCAGAATTGAACACGGGACCCTGCTTGAGGCAGCAGGGGATTAATCAGGGGAGGTTTTGCTGGGAGACTGACCCAAAATTAAATAGGCCTGTCTGCCATGGTTCCCGCTGTAAAATCTGAATAAAACCCAGTCCCATGTTACATTTAGAGACCGTACACAGAATGGTATAAATTACTTGGCACCCGGTTTTCAACATAATAGCGGTGATAGGCTTGTAATGTGTGACTGATCAATCAAATTAGCTTTTCACACAGAGCAAAGTTCAAACCTACAAAATTTAAGGCTGGCACTGAGCAGGGCCAACTCCACCTCCTCCTGCGCAAGGCCTAATGCAGCTCAAAGTGGTGCACAGAGCGCACCTGACCAGAACCCGAATGAGCAGGTTCTTCCTGGAGGTGGAGGACAAATGTGAGCGGTGCCAGAGGGGCCCGGCCAACCACACCCACATGTTTTGGGCTTGCCCCAAACTTGCTGGGTTTTGGACAGCCTTCTCCAAGGCAATGTCCAAGGTTGTGGGGGTGAGGGTGAAGCCGTGCCCAATAGTGGCAATCTTCGGGGTATCGGAGCAGCCAGAGTTACACATGGGGAAGGGGGCCAACGCCCTTGCTTTCGCTTCCCTAATCGCACGCCGGAGAATCCTGCTCGGCTGGCGATCGGCAGCACCACCCAAAGCTGCAGACTGGCTCGCTGACCTCTCGGAATTTCTCCACCTGGAGAAGATTAAGTACGCCATCCGAGGGTCAGAGGAAGGCTTCCTGGATACTTGGGGGCAGTTTGTAGGTCTGTTCCAAAACCTGTTTGAGGCCAGCAACGAGGAGTAATCCAATGAGAATTTTAAAAAACACACCAAGATAGATGAGGGACCAAAAGACTGCGCCACCCGGACCGGGGGGGGGGGGGGGGGGGGGGGGCAGAAGGAAGGTGGGGAGACCCCCCTTTTTTTGCCATTCTGTCTGGAAAATAAAATAAAAGCACAGCCGAAGCCGGGGTGGGGGGGGGGGGGGGGGGGCACAACGGGGAAGGGGGGGGGAACCATAGACCGATCCAGAGGGCAACAAAATGCACATAGGGTCAGTTAAACGAAGGACAAACTAAACCTCTCTGTATAATAAAGGAAATTGGCGCGGGTGAGAAAAATGTGATGTGTATATATACAACTGTTTATAAATATGGTAAATGCCAATAAAAAGATTTAAAAGAAAAGATTCAAGGCTGGGCCAAATGTAGTGCACAGCCCACATTACTAAGCAGTGGGTGAGCTGCTAGCTCTGATCATAGCTCCACAGGTCTCTCACTCACCAGAAGAAATGAATATTAGGATATGCGCCTTAATGGCTGTCAGGTGGGAGGGGCGTGGGCGTGTTGCGACAATGATGAATGGGAGCAATTTGGATCCTGTGGCATTGGGAAAAACAAATCTGTTCTTGGCTTCAGAGCAACAATGTGTTTTTCAAAAACCGTACCTTGTCCAGTAACTTTGCAGAATTTCAGGGAGCACTCCTGGCTCCCGAGCTGCTTAGCAATATTGAATTTAGCAGAAAAGCACCCCATTTCTTTAGGTTTTAGGTTCCCTAGGCCATCCATTTTGTTAGGTTTGTGACTTCTTCCTGAGTCCTTGTGGAGGGTTTTAAAGCTCCTGGCCAATCACACTAGCTTTTCACCCAGAGTAAAGTGCAAACCTACACCAGTTAGTGAGTACTCAGCCATTGCAGGTACTGTACCCCTTTCTAAGCAGTTTTGCAACAGATTTGGCGTAACTGCAGTTGTTCCTTCCTGATGGTAGGCTGTCATTGCTAGGGTGAAGCATTCACTTCTCAGCCCATGGACCGGAAACAGCAGAACTTTGCATAAAACATGAAAAAATTCACTCAAAAACTTGGTAGTACCTCATAATTAGCTGAGAAATGTCAAATTCTTATCTAACATGTCTGAGATAATTAACAATTCTAAACTCTCAAATTGTCAAATATCAAGATTTGAGATTAAACAACAGGCTGGAATATTTAAGTGAGCAAACATATCTTAATGCAGGAAGATAATAGCTCAAAATGATTAAATTGTTGAAGACTTTTACAACTGGACAGGCTACTGAACGCACATAAATCCACTCTTTGGAGTCTTAGTGATCCAAGTATTAACCTTATTGATAAGTGGATGTTTGCTCTGAATTGTTAAGGGTAGGCAAAGATGTGGTTCCATTTATTGAACTACGGAAATTATGCTCTATTAATCTTCATTAATTAAAATTTCATTATCTTCCCCTACTTCCCAAAACAACTCTGTTAAACTGTTAAAACTGTTAAACTCAGACTACAGAGGAATCATGGAGCAAGTTATAATCTTCCAGCATGATGGGAAGCCAGTTTCTCAATCTTCCAAACGCTAAATGTAATAATCATGGATTACTGTGTGGCTCCCATATGCAGTTTTCTCCACCCATGAGAGTTTTACCAACAATTTTAGCCACAGATTCAGGATAATGTTTCTATTTGTATCAAAGGCACCTTCGCTCATAATAAATGAAAATTCAATTGTCTAATCACTTGAAAACAATCATGTAGTCAACTGTAACATTAGCTCCTGTAAACTACTCATTTGAATAAAAGTATCATGGCTTGATGCCTTCGAATGTCTTGTTACAGAATGCAAGTCATTCTCTTTGAGGTGCCTTACAGACAATTTTGACAGCCTTAATTTTACTTACATTAAGATTAAAATGTCTTCAGTGACCGAATCTTGCTTTGATTTCATTTGGAAGAGAAGAGGGCATATTAAATTACTGTCATTCGACCAATTAAAGTAACTGATGCATTTGCTTTATCACTTAGTAAACCCTAGGGAACTTCAAGCAGTCATTAAGTTTTATTTTTATTAAACTGGATTTGTTCTTTAAAGAACTAGATAATAGACTAAATTGTGGTGATTTCAAATTAAAATTAAATGGTCATCTTGACTCAGTGATAGTTCTCTCAGTATCTAGTGGACTCAACAGTTAGTTTATATATAAAATAGACTTAACACCTCAGCGCATTACTCAGCAGTGCAATGTGGCCATGTCACGTTTTGGAAGAGACATTAGACTGAAGCCTTGACTACCTGTTCAGGTGAATGTAAAATATTCTATGGCGCTGTTCAATGAATAGCAGAAGAGGTTGCTGACTAACGCTTGTCACTCAATTTATGTTCATAAACTGACCATTGGTCTGATTTGTGGGACGTAGCTGTGTACAGGTTGGCCACCATATGTGCTCATGTAACAACATTACTTAACCACCCAAAAATAATTAATTGACTGGGGAACACTTGGCGATATGCTGCGGACATGAATATGAATGTGGTCGAGAAGCCAAGCTAGATGAAATATTTGGATTCCACTTTTAAATAAAGACTCAAGTTTATGAAAAAAAAAGGCAATTTCTTCAAAGATCTGTTGAAACAGCTAGGGCGGGATTCTCCACTCCCACGCCGAAGTGGCCGCGCCGTCGTGAACGCCGTCGAGGTTCACGACGGCGCGGAAGGGCCCCGGTCCTGACCGATTCAGGCCCTGACAATGGGCCAGGATCGGGGCCGCGTCATCTACACGCGCCAAGCCTTGTCGCCAAGCGGCGCCGATTAGATGACGCGGCCGGCGCCGCATAACAGACGTCATCCGCGCATGTGCGGGTTGGCCGGCGCTAACCCGCGCATGCGTGGTTGCCGTCCTCTCTAAGTCCGCCCCGCAAGAAGATGGCGGACGGATCTTGCGGGGCCGCGGAAGGAAGGAGGTCCTCCTTCAGAGAGGACGGCCCGACGATCGGTGGGCACCGATCGCGGGCCACCCCACATTCCAGGTGAAGCCCGGTGCAGGATCCCCCCTCGCCCCCCCACAGGCCGCCCCCGCAGCGTTCATGCACCGCCCACGACTGCAGCGACCAGGTGTGGACGGCGCCGGGGGGAACCCGCCGTTTTGGCCTGGCCGCTCGGCCCATCCGGGCCTCAGAATCGCGGGGGTGCCGGAGAATCGCCATTTTGGGTGTCTCTGGCGATTCTCCGGCCTGCGGCCCGCGAAACTCGACCGGGCAGTTCCCGCCGCTTGGGAGAATCGCGGGAGGGCGTCGGACCGGCGTCCCCGGAAAGTTTGGCCGCCCAGGGGATTCTCCCAACCGGCGTGGGAGTGGAGAATCACGCCCCTAGTGTCTGCAGAATGTCATTCAGACCGTTCAGTCACAAGAACATGAGATATAGGAGGCAGGGCAGTCCATACGGCCCATTGAGTCTGCTCTGTCATTCAATGTGATCATGGTTGCTCTTCAATCTTGATTCCATTTTCCCGCCCAATCCCCATGTCTCTTGATTCTCTGGCTGTAAGGTGTTGTTGTCATCTCCGGTAGATTTGGATCCATGAGTAAGTTCTGACCGTCTAATGGATATGGGGCAGCATGGTAGCATAGTGGTTATCACGGTTGCTTCACAGCGCCAGGGTCCCAGGTTCGATTCCTGGCTTGGGTCACTGTCATTGCAGAATCTGCACATTCTCCCCGTGTCTGCGTGGATTTCCTCCGGGTGCTCCGGTTTCCTCCCACAGTCCAAAGATGTGCAGGTTAGGTGCATTGGCCATGCTAAATTGCCCTTAGTGTCCAAAACGGTTAGGTGGTTACTGGGTTCCGGGGATAGGGTGGAGGTATGGAGCTTAAGTGGGGTGCTCTTTCCAAGGGCTGGTGCAGACTCGACGGGCCGAATAGCCTCCTTCTGCACTGTAAATCCTATGTAATTTATTTGATTGACAACTGTATGTTAACATTTGTTTGTGTATCTAAGAATATAAGACATCTTCTGGTATGTCCTGAGTCCGTGGGCTGGATTTTATGCAGTCCATTCAGGTCAAGATTACTTAAATGTGGAAAATTTGTTACATCAGTCTATGGCTGGTTGGAAAACCTCTCCTAGTTGTAGTGTGGAAGAGGCTGAGACAGGATTCCCAGCTGCCGGCCAATTGATACCCATTATCTCTGAGCCCACTGCCGTTTAGTGGTGGCCCAAGGATTAAATGGAGGCCTCATGGGTCTCCCGTGACCTCCGGAGGCTGCCCAGCAAAACCATCGGAGCTTGCCAGAGTCGACAGAGCGGTTACGTGAAGATTTGATGATACGGCTACTAAAAGGGTTACGAGTCAGGAGTGCCTGAGTACAACCATGGAGTAGCTGCTCAGCTAGTGACTAAATTATTGTTTGTTACAATCCTTTGTTGTTAGTGTTTGGGAACCTAGCATCTCTACAGACAGCTGCCTCCCGTGGGTGGGGGCGGGTCGGAGGATTGATGGGGTATGGTTGCTGTAAGGCTCTTACCATACATTGCATCCATCCTTGGTTCATTTATTAAAATCATAGCCAGGAGCCATCAACCAATTTGTTTTCAACATTTATTTTTAAATGTTATTGCTTTATTTAGGTCTTAAAAAATGTTTATCAATTTTTGGTAATGACTGTATTTGATTTAAGTCAAAATACTCTGTAGTTCTAGAAATTATACGCCAAAAATATTTATTTAGCTCAATGAAATTGATTTTGTAATTTCCTCAAAATTAGCTCCAGTAATAGGTCATTTAAACCGCCCCCCCCTCCCCCACCTCCCCCCGAGATATTGAGAGCTAAACAGCGTGCAAAATTCTCCATTTGTGAGAGTATGGGCGCGATTCTTCCAAAACGTTTCTAAGTGTGGTAGCGAGCAGGAACTGCCCCGAGCTTCCCGGTGCTCAGCCTGGTGAGACCCTCACCGCAGACCGGCAAGGGTCAGACTTTGGAATAGATTGAGGAGCACCAGCGCTCAGCTCTCTGTGGGTTATCATCACCTCCCTGTCCTCGACAATGACCCGCTGACAGTGCTGACATAGTCCCAGCACCCTGGCCTGGTGTAACACAGACCCTGGGAGGGTGGGAAATTGGTGGAGCGGGTGTGGGGGGGGTGGCGTTAACGGACCGGGCTACGTTCTATGTGAAGCAGGCGGGTATGAGGGCCTCCCCTGACCCTCCGGGCTTGTTGGACCCTTGCTGCTGCAGCCTGTCCTGCAGCTTGTGGCTGGTCTACTGGTTCCTCCCTGGGATCGTCCTCCAGACCCTGCTGGTCTGGTGCCTCCTCCTCCTCCTCGGAGGTGGCAACATCTTCCTCAACCTCCACCCCCAGCATGTTGCCCCGCTGCTGTGCCAGGTTGTGGAGGACACAAAGTGGGTGACCCTCTGGGGGTGTACTGCAGAGCATCACCAGAGCGACCGAGGCATCAGAACCATATTTTGAGCAGTCTGATTCACCGCTCAATGGCAGCCCAGGTGGTCACATGGGCCCCGTTGTATCGGGTCTCCGTTTCGGTCTCTGCCGTCCGTACTGGCGTCATTAGCCAGGTCTTCAGCAGATACCCTTTATCCCCCAAGAGCTAGCCGGCCATCCTGGGGTGGTGCTCGAAAAGGCCGGGGAAAACCGACTGCCCCAGGATGTATTGATCGCGCTCAGTCCCTCGAAAGCGCACATATATGTGCATGATCCTAAGGTGGTGGTCGCACATAAGCTGGGTATTCAGGAAGTGGAACCCCTTCCTATTAATGTAGGGTGCTCCCAGATGGCCTAGTAAGCACAGGACGACATGTGTGTAGTCTATCAACCCCTGGACCTGGGGCATCCCTGTGGTGGTGGAGAATCCTGTTGCCCGGGCATCCTGTTGGGCTTGGTCCATGCCAAGGTTTATATAGTTTTCTGCCCGGGCAAACAGGACATCTGTGACCTTGTGGATGCACCTGTGAGCTGCAGCCTGAGAGATGCTCAAAAGGTCACAGCTCGAGCGCTGGAAGGATCCTGAGGCGTAAAAGTTCAGGGCTGCAGTGACTTTGACGACCATGGAGTGCAGGTATCCTCCTCCTCCACATGGTGCCAAGTCCACGAGGGAATGACACAGGTGCTGCACTGGCTCCTTATTGAGGCGGAACCTTCTGCGGTACGCGCTGTCTGTCATCTGTTCAAAACAGCAGTGATGCTTATATACCCTGGGCTGTTGCGGGCCTCCCCGTCTGGGTCTAACCCTGACCTGATGGGCGGCCGAGTCCTCAGGATGTGGGACGGAGTCTGGCACATGGGCCGCCACCATGAGTCTCTGGCGAAGCTGCTGCCGCTGCCGTCTCCGGTGCCTGGCCCCCTGGCCTGCGACCAGCACCACTAGGGCAAGTTCAGTGTGGTCCAAAATACCACCCATACCGTTCAATATCTGTAAGGACTTGGGAGAGGGTGTTAGACTTACAAACAGTGGTGGCTCCCACCCTGGGACCCTCCATTCCCCCATTGAACCACTCTCTTTTGGGGGGCTTCCTGACAGGAGTTCTTTTTGGTGGGGTCTGCGGAGGGTGTTGTGTTAGGTACTCTGGGATAACACAGGCTGCAACTCGATGCAGCTTTGACCAAAAGATACTCCAGATTTTGAATTAAGTTCAATGTGATTTATTGAACCATTAGCGCAGTTCTCTATGAGTTCGACTCTCCTGCTAATCTTGCTATAGTAACTCAGTCTAACTAACCAGTCTGCTCTAAGCCACGTGGTGGGTGTGATGCTTCTGATCTGCCCCTGTCCTACTCTCTAAATGTCGCTTGTGGAAAGAGACAGAGCATGTGTGCCCTGTTCTTTTATATGGGTTGTGTAATGGCCCCTTGTGGTAGTGTCACCGCTGGGTGTCTTGACTGCCCGTTGGTCATGTCCTATTCTATGTGTTCATTAGCTGTATGTTTGCATGTCATGATGTCTCTGATACTTCCTCTAGTGTTTACTTAGTCATAGTGTATTTACATTAACCCCTTGTGTATTTCCAGTGATGCATATCACCACATCCCCCCTTTTTTCGTGTTACATATTTTATGAACAGTGTTAAAGAAAAATTGAACAAAAAAGGTAAATAAGTGATGACATGTACAAGTTATGATGACTGTGATGACTATACAAGATTAAAGAATAGTTATGATGACATTGAGGATTATACAATACCAAATAATAGTTATGATGACGTTGAGATTTTCCAGTACCAAATAATAGTTATGAGTCCAAAGTTCATGAATTTACACGGTTGAGTGGCTTTCTTGTGCTGCTATGGAAGTGTCGATGTTGATGTTGTCATTCCCTTGTGAGTGTCCTGGTGTTTACGTAACCAAGAAGTCATCAGGAGGTGTTCAAATGGTCAAATCACTTCATTGTCTGAGGTGGACTCTTTTTTTTTATGCTTGTGGTAGCAATTATTGATGACATCTTTCCTGAAAGCTGGTTTGCTTGTCCGTCGTGTAGCAAACGTGAATTGGTAAGATGCGTTGACATGCCATGGTATGTTCGCACACTCGCCATTGTTCTGAGCTGGGCAGTAACGTTGTCCTTCATGGGCAGAGTTGTACCATGTCGTACCAGTTGTTGTTCTATTGTTGTTGTCATTGTTGTTATTGATGTGCTTGTTGTTGTGTTCGTTGTGCTCGATGACCATACCGAGTGGAGAATTTGAGTCCTTCATAAAGTTGCTTGTTTCAGTGTCCTTTGTGGCATCTGCTGTTTCATTGAGCGTACCGTCTCTGATTCCTCGGCGCACCCCGTCTGGAGTCATGTCCGGTTCACTTGAATCATCTTTGGCTTGTCGATGCTCCCATTCTGGAGCCCTTTCTGGTTCACCTGGATCACCTTTGGTTTCTTGATGCTCCCCGTCTGGAGTCATTTCAGGTTCTAGTGGAGAGGCTCGAGTAGATGAGGTTTGAATTAACGTGGTGTCACAGGGGTCACTAGTAGCCTCACTTTGATTGTCGAGTGCCTCTGTACATACTAGCTGAGATCTGTCAGTCTCGCTGAGGTGTCGCACATCTTGGGCAAAATTCTCCTACCCGCCCTGCCACATTTCTGCCCCGACCGGCCGGCGGGTGTCTCCGTAACACCGGCTGGTCAATGGGGTTTCCCATTGTGGGGCAGCCCCACGCCGTCGGGAAACCCCCGGGCGCCGGCAAAACGGAGACTCCCGCCGGCGGAGAATGACGCCCCTTGTATGGGAATTGTGAAGCCTTTGTCACTTGTCGCACATACAGTGGGTAGACCTTCAGTGTCTTCTTGTCGGTTAGATGAGCTGGGTAGACTGTCAGAATCTTCTTCTGGTGGCTCAAATAATCTGGGTAGACTGTCATAGTCTTTTTGTTGTTCACGTGAGCGTGCTAGACTGTCATAGTTGTCTTGCTGTGCACTTGAGCGTGGCAGACGCAGACTTGCATCGTCTGCTGCTGGTTGCTCAGATAAGGTTGCTAGACCTTCATGGTCTTGTTCATGCAAGGACTGCGCTCTGGAGTCTTGCGTTGCTTCTATTGTGGAATCTGTCAACGAGCTCACTGTGGAGGCTTGTATCGCTCTCTTTGTGGAGTCTGTCATCGCTTTCTGTGCGGAGTTGGGGACTCTTCGTGGTGCGTGGACCACTCTCTGTGTGGAGTTGGGGACTTTTCGTGGTGCGTGGACCACTCTCTTGGCGTCAGGCCGCTCTCTGTGGGCTTGTACCGCTCTCTGTCTCTTGGCGTCAGGCTGCAGCAGAATCCAGCACTCATGGGTCGGGATGTCGTCTATGCTGGGCTGAGGATCTTCAAAGGTGAATAACTCGTCCATGACTGTGTCAGATGCTTCAATGTACAACACATCTCGTTGCGGTTCGGAGTTGGTACTGAGGTCGCTACGTCCAATGATGAAATCATCGTATGAGTCGTAGTCTTCAAGGACTAAATCACCTCTTAGGGCGGTGCTAACTGTTTGTTGCAGGGTTCTGCGGAGATTACTTTCAGCTACTGGTCGAAGTTCAGGCATTGTGCTGTCGTTCCAGGTGAAAGAATTGTGTTTTCTGGCTTTAAATTTTTTTTCACTATTTTCGGACATTTCCCCTTTAAGTGGGCATGGTCCGGGGCCTCTGACATCATGAAGCTTGTGACGTAGAGCGTAGGAATGGTTTGCGCATGCGCAGATCGCTTTTTCTTCACTGTGCGCTCTTTTCGCAACTGCGCATGCGCGGCTTCTCGCGCATGCACAAAACACTTTCGCCAGTTCGTGTCTTCCCGGGAACTACGCATGTGCAGCTCCTTGCGCAAGATGGCTGTCAATCAAAATTGCTGTTTGCTTCTGTTGCAAGCCTACCTTTGCCTCGTGGTCAGTGTCGCCAGTTTTACCGATTTCTGTTGTGTTCATCTCGCAGTAGTTTTCATACTTGTCCAGGACTGTCTGGAAGTCTCTCCTGTCTTGCCCTTTGGAGTACTTGAAGGAGTTGAAGATTTCTGTTGCACTTTCACCCACAGTGGTGAGCAGAAGATCTATCTCCTCAGCATCAGCCACGCCATCTAGGTCGGATGCTACCATGTAAATCTCAAATCTCTGCTTGAATGCACATCAGTTGGCACTGAGATTGCCGTGCTACCTGAGCTGCTGAGGAACCGGAATCTCGATCATCTTGCCTGGGTGCTGTTGCTGGTAGTCACGGATCTTGCTGAGTTGAACTATATAGATGCAACAGGCACTACTGGTACCATGTTGTGTTATGTACTCTGGGATAACACTGCAGCCTTGACCAAAAGATACTCCAGACTTTGAAGTAAGCTCAATGTGATTTATTGAACCATTAGCACAGTTCTCTATGAGTTCGACTCTCCTGCTAATCTTGCTATAGTAACTCAGTCTAACTAACCAGTCTGCTCTAAACCAGGTGGTGGGTGTGATGCTTCTGATCTGCCCCTGTTCTACTATCTAAGTGTCACCTGTGGGAAGAGACAGAGCATGTGTGTCCTGTCCATATATATGGGTTGTGTAATGCCCCCTTGTGGTAGTGCCACCTTTGGGTGTCTTGACTGCCCATTGGTTGTGTCCTATTCTATGTGTTCATTAGCTGTATGTCTGCATGTGATGACGTCTCTGGTGCTCCCTCTAGTGTTTACATAGTCGTAGTGTATTTACATTAACCCCTTGTGTATTTACAGTGATGCATATCACCACAGGGGGTCTCCTTATTTAGGGGTCTCTGGGGGGGGGCACTTTATTTAAGGAGTCTCTGGTGGGTAGGTTGTGGGAGGGGGGGGGCTCTGGTGGGGCTGGGGCAGGTGGGCAGGATTTGCATTGTGGGGGAGGAGGGCATCCCTCAGATGAACTTTGGGGGCCGCTCCATTAACCAGTTATCCCCTTGGCCCACTGCGAGA